>NC_143065.1:20229166-20532196 GCF_052426305.1 Pelodiscus sinensis | reverse complement strand
GGGGTCCATAATTCCCTTAGCCTCACTGCCTGAGATTAGTTCCAAATATATATATTTTAAGTTATCCAGGTATAGGTCCTGTAAATATTATTACTTCATAACACTTTCAGTGAAGCGACGTTACATGTAGCAAGGCCAAGTTAATTTTTCATACAAGCTAATCATTGTGCCTAAACGGCAAATTTTTCATGTGATTAAATTGTTCAAGCTCTAAAAAGGGTTGGTTACAGTAGGTCCAACATAGTGCTGAAGCATGCTTCCCCTATTTAGTCCCTGATCAGGGCAGATGAATTTTTAAACTGCTGTATGAATTTTTGATAGAATAAAGATATTTTTTTCTGGAAGTCATATGACTTCAATGTTGTAATTGACCTTCACAGTATTGATTTCCACCCCATGTCTCTAAGCAGAGCAACATGCTTTTCTGCACTGCAGTTGCTCCCACCACCAAAAAACCTCCCCAAACCAAACATATGTTTTCCCCTATTTATCATCATTCATAGGATCTAAAATGGCAATTGGGAGTAGAATGTCCAGATAATGATATCATTGTCTAAGTGAATTGAAAAATGTAGTCATTGTTGTATAGATGGATATTAATATCAGTTAAATGGCAGAAAGAAAGGTCTTATTTCCATACATCAAATGTTCTACAGAGGTAGAAATCCTTTTTGCTGCATAACGGCCTTAAATAATACTGCAGTATAAAAATATAGGGAGGGAAGTAGATAAATAGGTGAGGTTATTTGCCACTGTGAGTAGGATCAGGACCCTGGCCATTGATCTATTAATCATTTAACATTGGATTTGCAAAGGTATGTAAGTACCTAAAGGTTTTAATTGAATTTGCGAAAGCACCTAAACAAATTTGAAAATGTTGCCCAGGAATTTTAGAAGCATGTTTTTAAATGTTGAACTAAATGTTTTAACTAGGGGATATTTAAATTTAATATGTACAAAATACACATGAATATACTGTGTTGTGTTTTGGAAATAGAGCACGAATCTAGTGCTTCATCTCTCTTGTCCTGATTTTTTTAAAAAAGAACTCTGCTTCTATTAAATGAATTAACGCTGTTATGTGTGTATATTATCTCACTCCTCAGAAGTGATCATTACAAAGAGAGGCACAGACTCAAATGTTTCCTATCACCACTGTGTATGTCAAGTTTATTCACCTGGCTTGAATAATGAAATGGGAAGACTGCAATCCAGGAGCTATTTTTTTCCCAAGGAGAAAGGGTAGAGTAGGTGCTCTTGAAAGGCACAGAGCTTGGCAGCATGTTAATATGATGACTCTCAAGTAGCAGAATGCATTGGCCAGAAATAGTAGGGTTTAGTTTTGATGTTCCTAGCTCAGTATTTCACCCTCAGACCTGGAGAAGCCACTCCCTTCTGGAGTGAAATGGTAATTAAATCTTCACTTCTTTCAACCTGGCAGACTTTAGAAAGCTAAGGAGACAAAGAGCAGGGAGTGGCTATGCGATACAAACTCCAGGCATGTCTGAGTTAAAATGACCATAAAAATAATTGTAACTGGTGTCTTTAGGTTGTTTATAAAAGCAAAAAACAGGCCAGCAGGCTATCAGTACGGAAAACTTTAACTCCTTTGCATTTAATATGAACAGGAAGATAAAACATTTCCTCACCTCCAAACAATTGTACATTGCTACAATTTAACTCTAAAAATGTCAACAAGGACATTTAGAACCATTTTAACATGTACCATTTTAAATAAAGCTTAATAAACATTGGATAGAGTAAAGTAATGGGTCTCTGAAGAGATTAATGTTAGCTGAAAACTCATGTGCTCTGTGTAGTCACAATGCAAATTTCAGTGGCTGAGGTTTTGAGTTCCAAGCCTGTTTTAAAAATGAGATTTTTTTCTAATGGAACTGTTGTATGACAACATTGAAATATTCAACTGTCTGAATTGAGAGACAAAGAATTCTGTATGCTTTGATTGTCTGTTCATAAAATATATGTTCTAAAAGAAGCTGGTAAATATACACAGCCAGTTTTATTAACTTGAAAGTTATATTTTTTCAGCTGTATATTTGTTTTTTAACAATTATACTTTGTATTGTGAAGTGCACCCTGCATAGCAATATTGTAGGTTATTGATTCAATTGAATCGTGCGAGACTGAAATTCTAAACCGTGCCTTATGCATTGATCCTTAAATCGTATTGTTAAAATAAAATTCAATGACATTTTGAATACACTGATGTTAATTTTACTGCTTATGAAATTCCATTGCAACACTGAGTAATGGCTCCAAAAGAAAAAAAAACCTTCATGAAACAAACCCAACATAATTATGTCCAAATCATTTGACAGGTACAGAAACCAATTACAGTAAAATTCTGTGTTCTCAATCAAGCTCTGTAAAAAATGCTGCACCATGAAGAGACTCTGGGTTATTTATTGTGGGAAGGTACTGAATGCTTAACTATGCAGATGAAATGATGTTCGTTCTTTTTATACAAGGCAGCAAAATAAATACCTTAACAGCTCAAAGTGGACTTGGTAATTGGGCCAATATTGTTCTAATTCTCCTCATAGCTAACTGAATTGGAGCATGTAACTGGATAAAATGTGTCTTTAGATACCATGTACTTATTCCGATTACTATTTGGTTGATTGATGACTTTCTGATTTTTTGAAACAATGCCAGCACAGTGGCCTCTCGGTAGCTGGAACACATGACTGCTGTTTGTTGTGCTTTGGGGGGACTGCAGTGCAAGGTCTGGCTCAGTCATTTTTAAAATCAATACTTGCTTTCTGAGCACGGGATAATTTAGAGAACATAATTCAGAATTCTACCTTTCAGCATGTATCCTCCATCAAAAGGGTGTTTTTGTCCAGAGTCAGCACAAAGGCTACATGACCCAAGAATGCACAGATAAGGTTAAAAAAAAAGGGAGGGGGGGAAGTATGTTTTGTTCAAAGCAAGTATCATTAGACACGTGTATGTGCATATGTGCAAACATGTGTACCCCCATGCACAATCCATCTCTCTCTCTCTCTATATATATATAAACACATGCCTTTAAGACTAGATCTCTAAAATAGAAAATAGGATTTTACTGTCTCCTAGTAATATTTTCTTTTGAAGTTTATGTCTATTTTCACAAATTTTAGGATGCAAGGTTGAGTTTGGGTGGGCAGTGCATGTAGAGTGTCATGGTAGTGAATTATGAAAGTTTACAGCCATCAGGGAACTGGTTAAACGTCTGGCGGGCTCATTTTCAGGCTTCCTAGCTTCAGGCTTAACAAGATACAGAATTTTTATAAAGAATATTAGTCCATATTCTCCTCTCAGTAACAACAATGAAAACCAGAATAGTGCCAGTAAATCAATAGATTTTCACAGGTGTAAATCCAGTGTAACTAGACTCAGAATCTGACCCTGTATCAATTGGATATAAAAGCACTCCAAAAATATAATTTTGATTTTTTTTGTTTACAAATTACTTACCTTCTATACCTTTACAGTGCCTACATCTCCTTCTATGCCCCTCCTTATGGAATATCATTTGTAAACCCTACATCCTCTAGGTTTCTATGGACCCCTGCACCCTTTGCAAATGTCTTATGCTCCCTGTATCTTTTCCTACTACCTCTAGACCCCTCCAAGGATGAGGAATGTAGGTCCAAGTCACTGCTTTATGTGCCCCCCCCAGAATTTAACCTTGTCTAGAGCCTATCTAGGTCCCATGCACCACCCTGAACTCATTCCAGGACCCGTGTCCCACCACATTTTCCCCAGTATCCCACCCCTAAAATCCATTCCTGCCCCAGCTTCTGGAGTGAGGAGTAGGCAGCTTCTATTTGCAGAAGATGCTCTTTATTTTCTTAAAATACCTTAATTTTATTAAAAAAGATCTTCCCCCAAACAGCCCTTTAGAAAAACTAAAACGTACCATCCCCCAGAAAGGCCAACTGAACAGACCTTACTGGGATTGTTTAGGTAGAAATCTGATGATCCAACATTTCCAAAGGGAATGACTTACAGGTCAGTTTTCTGAACTCTATAGTCTAGAACCTTGGGAGTAGATTCTCAGGGCTGCTCTGACAGGAGAGCTAGGGCTATTGGCTGATCTCTGTGTGGTAATTTAGAACAACCTCAGCTCTTCCTCTGCCAATTCCCTTATGTGGGGGATTAAAACAGAAGAGGTTTATAGCCATTGCACCAATTCTATGCCCCCAAACCTCTCCCCTCACAATTTCCCTGTCAGAAAGGGAATCTTCCAAAGATCCTTAAGGCAGATTTACAGCTTCTTCTTCATACTGGCATGAAACAGCCGTAGAAGAATGTGAGTCCATACATTTAAATTCACGACTATAATTTGTACCAAATTTCCTACAGAACTTCTTCCATGGCTTGAAATGAAATAAGCAAAATTTCAGGAAAAGCTTTTTTTGGTGGAGTATTTCAGGGTGGAGTTGGAAAACAGGGTTACATTGGCTAGAAAGACGTCTTCAACCTTAGTTATCACCTCTGCATAATATGGGCTAGCAGAGCCAGTACTTTTGTCAATATTTCTAGGATTTTTTCAGTTTCTGCTGGGAATTTAATGCAATTAAAGGAATTTCCCACTTTATGCTCCTTTGAAAATTCCAGACTTCATATTCCAGGTGTGGGTTAAGCAAACTTACCCCTGCAAACATGTATTTAGGCAAATAATCCCATCATATATATAGTAGCCCAGTGTCTGTGAGTCTGTAATGCTGACGTACACGGCCACACCCCCTGGCCGTGTACGTCAGCGCCCCGCCCCCCTTCCTCTCCCTCCGTGGTGGCTCGGCCGAGTGCTGCGCCACTCAGCTGGGCCCCAGTGGGAGAGCAAGTGGCAGCAAGTGGCCGTTTGGGGTCCACGCTCCCCATCCATGGCGGGAGGGGAAGGGGAAGGGGGGTGAGGAGGGATGGAGAGGAGAGAGAGGCAGGAGGGGGAGAAGGGAAAGAAAGAGACAGAGAGAGAGGCAGGAGGCGGAGAAGAGCTGAGAGAGAGAGGGGGAGGCAGTAGGAGGAGAGAGAGTGAGAGAGAGACCAGAGGCTCAGGAGAGAAGACCAAGGTGGAGGAGAGACCTGAAAATCCCGTCTTATGACGGGCTAATTGGCTAGTTATATTATATTAGTTAAGCTATTTTGGAAATGTTTAATTTCAATTGTTTCAGCTGAGTGGCAAGGATTATTGCTTGGTATTTCAAATGCTGTTCTCTGTGTCCCTATCCAAAACCACCTCTGATTTTCTTTAAGGAAAACAAACAAACAGACCAAGTCATCTGACTTTAAAATAACATTTGGTTGACTTCTTCTCCCTACTAAGGTGGTTGGGACACAGGCTCCAATAAATTCTGGATTTGTTGCTGTCAAAGTGGCTTTGGTTGTCCAAACAGATCAAATGATGACCTAGAAGGCTTGAAAAAAAAAAACAGGTGTAAGATACTAGTTCAATATTTGGTTAAGTCCATGATTTAAAAATCAAAGTATTGTTCACAGGAGAGACTGAGACCTACACATGAGTTTTATTTGTCATTGAACCTCAAGTGAGATTATGATAGGGATGCGTTGGTTCCCATGGATTGTGTCTAACTAGTCCCATTTAGCTAAGTGTCCTAGAGTCCTAAAGACACTAAGATCAGACACTGCTCCCAGTTGGAAGTTTGCTCTCCCCTGCCTCTGTTGGGGTGGAAAAAATGACAGGTCTGACTCCCTAGGTAAAGGAACATTCCTTCTTATTTTTGGTGACTTTGATGCTCACAAAGGATTCTTATAAGGAAGGTATTTGATTTACTTCTTTGCATAGCTCCTCTGATCTTGAGTTTCATCTGAAAACCAGTAAATGACTGCAATTGGACTGCTTGTTCCCAACATTTCATATGTCTCTTTTTATACAAACTGAGTTTGCTATTTGTACAGTTAATATAAACCAACTCAAACTGATGCTGAAGATGTACAAAGGCACAAACACGTGTCTGGACACAGAAATGTAGAAATATGACATAGTATGTATTAAAAATGTAACTGGTGCAAGATTTCACTACTACTTATTCTCTTAGACAATGGGCCCTCAGTTATTTACTCCATAATGTGGATTCAAAGAAGCAAAATCCTCAGAAGGTGTGTAAGTTTCAAAGGTAGCATCCACTATAGAATTTTTCATTAATCATTAATATCATTAATATCATTAATATTAAATCATTAATATTTTTCATACTGTATGTTTTAGTGGATGCCTTTATCAACATGTGCAGTAATTAGCATGGAACATGAGTTTCCCTTACAATCTCCTATTTTTGTACACTCACAACTTTCTGAAACAGCAACTTTGGAACTGAAATTTCCAGTGGCTGGTATGTCTATACTTTTTTAATGGAAGTTTTGATTCACATTCATTTAGTTTTTGCTGAGCTATGAAATGAAACATATTTTCCTTATTGTTTATAGAAAAAAACTTTGTTAGTATTATTAGCTACATCGAGGATACAATATAAATTGTCTAACATTTTACTATAATCAGAATTTTATTCTGATCTATTAGACTCTCACACTTTACATGTAAATTGCATATGTTCTAATGTCCTGACAATATCTTACGTGACAAGATGGATGCTAACGCTACACAGTTCCCTACACAGCAGACACCAGAAATATATCCCATTCTGAGAGAAGATGAAATACAGGGAAATAAGAAAGTTGTGTTGTTGCACCAAATACAGAGAATTTTAATCATTTCATTCTAGTCTAGACAGATTCTTATACCACCCCGTCACACAATATGAATCCCTTCTAGCTGTGCATTAGAAAAATTGCGTGTGCATTGTAGTATTTTGTTTTGATAGGGTTTTTTATTGTTTATCTGAGGTTTCTTTGTTACAAATGACAACATAGGAGACATAAGAGGTATTATAACTGGGCTGGACCCAAGATATTAGAGAAACAAAGTGGATTAAATAATATCTTTTATTGGAATAACTTCTATTGGTGATAATAATCTTCTTGAGGGCTGAAGATATTACTTCACCCACCTTGTCTCTCTAATATAGAACATGTGTATACTAAAGCCCAGCCACTAGAATTTTTGCTACACCTAATTTGACTTGGAGAAACAACAGGAAAAATAATCCTCTTCTACTTCATTCCCCATGTATATTTTCCCTCTGGTACTGTATGATCCAAACAATGCATTTACATTACAGTAGCATGAAAAATGATTGAGTATATTCCTACATGCAACATGGTTGAAAGTTGATGGCAGAGAGTAAAACTCTAAGAAGGAAAATAGGAGGCTCAGAGTCAACAGCACATCCTCAGCTCTTCAGCCCATGATTTTTAAAAGGTGCCAGGATGAGGCTTATGGAAAACTAAAACTTCTCTGCACCTTATACAGCAAAGAAGCAGTCAGTTATCATGCATTGTAATGTTTGTAAGATAGCATGTCTTCATGCTTCACAAAAAAAAAGTCTTGGAACAATTATGTATTTAAAAGTACCTGTAAACAGTTACAAATACACTCTTGACATTTTCATTGGTTTTATTCTCATTTGTCTCTTGCAATTACTAATTTCTAGGGATGTGTCTGGTTATTCATGTATTTTACATTATTTATATGATACAATACAGGAGCTCTGATAGAGCTATAGCAATTTCCTTTCAGTGTAGGTACTGTCTGCACACCCATTTCTGTCTCTGTAATTGATTTACAGGTGTAAACATGGGTACTTGCACCACCAGCAGGTGCAAATGAGAAGGGTGGTACAAGTACTCTGCCCTGAAATATAATTTACTGGTGTAAATCATAGCTGCAAAAGGAAAGCCAGTTCCAGATGCTTTGACAATTTACCATGTATAGAGTAGGCTGAAGGTGATTCTATCCACTACCATTGCAAGTATCTGGTCTGATGTGAGTCTTGAGTGTTGTTTTGATTGTGAGAAAAGCCTCATCTCTAGAATTACTGGATATAAAGTGAGGATTCTGTAGCTATAGAGTTGGGAAGCTTTTTAATAAGCAATGTTTTTGATAGCAGTGTTGTCAGCTCTCATGATTTTATTGTGAATCATGCATTATTTGACTCTAGCCCTTAGAAGGAAAATCAAAAGAAACCTAAAATGTATTACTTGAAAAGGCATCTCAGGATTTCAGGGACCGGAGTCATGATTTTTGAACCACTCAGGCTGGCCATGGGGGAGTGAAGAAGAAGGGCTAAGACTATAGTTGTACTGGTCCTGCAGTAGGATAAGTACAAAATCATCATGATGTTCCTTTCGTCCTGTTTTCAACTCTGCTTCCTGGAATCTACAACTTCTTGCTCAATTAGTGGACTGAAATTGAAACCCCATCCTGGCAAAACAGTCTCTCCTCTTCCTGCACATTATGCTGAAGCACGGTGTGATGGCCAGAGGAGAGCTATTGAGACGCCTCGGACTGTGCCAATAGTTCCAAATTAAAACAGCAAGTTTTTATTGTAACTGTGACAGAAAAATTGTCATCTCATGAGACGTGTTCAGGTTAGAGCTATAGAATTTAGAGCCAGAAGGGACCACTAAATTATCTGGCCTGACCTCTTGTATATCACAGGCCACCAGCACTACCCAGCACCAGCACACTAAAACCAACAACTGAATTAGGCCAAAGTATTACAGCCCACAGGAGACGAGGCACAAGCAGAAAATAGAAGAAACGGAAATGCAAATGGCAGGGAAATGATTCAGATAATCCTGGCAAGTGACCCACACCCAGATGCCGCAGAGGAAAGTAGGAAAACCCCAAAGTTACTGCCAATCTGACTTGAAGGAAAATTCCTTTCTGATCCCACATTTGACAATCAGCTAGACCCTAAGTATGGGTGCAAGAGTGAGCCATCCAAGCTCCTGAAAGCAAGAATACTTGGTGCCCTCTCAGAGCCTTGGGCAATTCCATCCATCCAGTGTCACATGCCCAGCCTGGGCTGCGACTGAAAGCTTTTCTGAAACTAAAAAGGCAACCCAAGAAGCCCAAGTCTTCTGTTCACACTTATCACGTCTGTTCCTCCCACCCACTCATGGCAGAAAATCTGAAGCTTTGCCTTCCTCATAGTTTGAGACCAGGGTGGCATCCAATGAAAGCACCTGACAACAATGTAAATGTGGAGCCCCTGTTGTCCTGGGGGATCTTTAAATCAAGGCAGCAAGGATTTGAATCAACTAGGTGGGAATTGATAGCCCTGAGTGAGGCACAGAGCAACAGACAATGCTCTTCTATGGCTAGATTCTCATGGAATTAACTTAGTTAATTGTGTACATATGGGGAAAGGCTGCTCAGCAAAAGAATGTCCATAAAATAAACACTGGAACCTGCTGTGAAATGTCTTTGATGCAGCAATACAATTAGAGAGTTTAACTCATTAACAAAGATACACAGGGCCAGATTCTTAGCTGATATAAACAAACATAATTTCATGGAAGGTAATGGAGTGGTACTGACATATACCAACTTTGGTTCTGGACCTGAGATGGTCCTGAAAAAAAACAGTGGGATCTGAAGACCTCTGAAATTTGAGGCTCCACGTCTGTATGCATGCTTTGCAAATAGCAATATCTTGACAAGAGCCTGGGTCCTTCCTCTTCCCCTAGAATTTGTTTTCAACATTAGGAAATAGACGGTGATTCCAAATGTCTATTAAATTTTCTCCTGGACTTTGGGTTCTTAGAAATCTGGATCTGAATCCTGGGCATTGGACCATGTTGCTGAAGAACAGATTCACAATCTATTTAAAATACAAAGGAGCTGTGTGGAGAATGATCATTAAAAGAAAATCCAGTTGCAGTCCTTTTAAATTGGATACAATACAGAGGAGTAATAGTTGTTTTTCTTGCAACTTTTTTTGATGCAACAAAATTCTAAAGAAATATTAATTCAGTCCCTCACAAAAAAGATGCTAGAGTTTTTAATGGCTTCTATAAAATTCAGTGCCCCTTTTTCAGGAATTGATGAATTTGAACATCTTTTCTCTTTCCTTTATTAACCACATTTTAAATCTGTGTCCTTCATCTTTATCACCAATTTTTCCTTTAAGTGATTTCATAATTCTCCTTTAATGAGCAAGTGAAAAAAGTACCTCTGACTAAATAGCATGTAATATATAAGAATAAAAACTTGATGCATACTGTGATATCTAAATTACCAATCATTTCTCTAGGCCTCATATCTCTTAAACCACCTGCTAATAATAACTACTGCTAATCTGAGACCTCTTAGCCACTTCTGGTGACAGTGACAATGCCATGTGCTCTGCAATGGCCATTTGGCCAGTATCCCACCCATCTCAGCAGACTGCTGCTGCTGCCCGTTTTGGTCTCTATTGTTCTCCTTGCCTCTGCTGACCATAAGCAATTCCTTCTACCCTAATCCCAGGGGAATCACTGCCTTCACAATGGGGGCAGGGCCATTTGCTTTGTGTGCAAGATAATCTTTTGCAGAATTGTTCTCGCACACACACAGACACATACTCACACTATCATTCACTTGCCTTTTCTCTCCCTATGAAAGGCTGACATATTGCAGTAGGATGATTTAAAATAAACACAGAGAGGAAATATTACTTCTCTAGAGTAACTCATTTCCTTATAGGCATTTTCTGAAAACAAAACAAAACTAACACAGATAACAGCTAAAAAAAACATTTCACAAACCTATTGCTCTCAGTGATTTGAATTTACATTTTATTTAAAAGCTAATATTAAATGAACACAAAATCAGTGGGTTTTTTCATGCTTTTCTTATTTTGTATGTGTTAAAGATTAAGCAAGAGTTTCCCACAAGATTTTGGAAGGCAAGTGAAAAAATAAGGTGCTACGTTTAAGGAAGCAGGACTGACCTCCCCCCGTACTTTGCTTGGTATCTTCCTGCCTTATAAGTGTTTCTGTTCCCCCACCTCACTCTGCATAGAAAATAAAATTTACTAGCTCTCTATGCCTGAACCTCTGCAATATGAGTTTGTACTAGGCTTTATCTTTAAGCCCTCCACTTTGATGGATTTAAAGCTGGTCATTATGTTACAGAGCAGGTTGTACTGACCAGCCATTTTAATCAGGGTGGAAAAGCACTGAGTGAATGCTACTGTAGCTTACTAATATTTAAAGACAAAGAAAATATCAGTGCTGCCTATGAGACTGGTGCTACTTTCCTGTATTTTCTTTCAGCGTTTGTAACTGCTTTCCCACTCTATTTTCCAATTCTTGCCTGAGCAGCCCAAAGAACTATCTGTAAAACCCACATCAAGCGGGCTTCCCCCCCCCGGCCCAGAAAATATTCATACTTGACTCTCCTAAAAGAGCAAGGAAAATGTTCAAAATCTCAGCTCTGTCATTTATGGTCTGTCTTCCTTAGAGCAATCATAATCTGCAAGCTGCCAGCGCACGTAGATAGCTCCCTCTAGGCTTTGATACATAACACAGCAGGAAGAAACTTCCAGCAGATCAATAGTCTGACCCTACATCTGCCCATTTCCAAATTCACAAAACAATAACAACAGAACTCCAAGAAGAGACATCACACTAAAGGAACCTGCTGCTTAATTTCAAGAATGGCAGATTTAAGCAAAGGCTCCACAATCTTCAGCGTATGTAGTGGGCATGTTATTAAGACTTCTGTGATTTCATGACAAAGGTGCTAAAAATAAGGGAGCATGAAATACAAATCTAACATGCCTGTCCCCCGGGACTAAGCCTTGCCCTACTAGGCCTTAGATTCATGCTCGGTAGCCAGTCCTGTAGTCACTTAGTGCTTTGTTGTAACACTGTCTTTCATTGCTCTCTGCTTTAGCCAGGTGGTGAGGGCCATGCTCTGAAAAGCTCCCTGGGGTCTATATTGTCTAATATGTATGGATGTTGCCTGAGGCAGTTTGCTGGGTGCCTGTATCTAAGGCCCAACAAACTCAGCATTCTATGATTGGCAGATTTGGGTTTGAAGTGTGGCTCCTGACATGACAGCATAATTCATTCCACAGCGTACTTTAACGTGTAAATTACCTGAGATAGCAGGGAATATCTGACTTTTAATCCTCTTATAGTTCTATGTAATTTTATTTTACAATCATGTCAGCAGGCCCTTTTGGTGAGGTTTTATAGATGCATGACAAATGCTTTAAAAGCCCTTGGTAGCATGTTTTGTTATATATTTTCTTTGTAGAACATACTGCTGTAGAGAACTTAAATAGCTTCAGTTAAGCTCCCAACAAAATGTTACAGATGTCATATGAATGTCATACCTCAAACCTGGTATTTAATCACTTGGTTCAAAAGTAGCAATTTTGCAGCAGTTCCTAGAGAATAACAAGCTTGAAAAAGTAATTCTAAGTAAGCACTTTACCGTAGCAAAAAAAAAATAAATAATTTTTGGTGTACTATCTGTCAATCAATTTGACCCTTGTGGCTATTGTATTCCTTCCTCTACTTACCTCAGCTTTGTTAAAAAATAGTTCTACCCATGTCCCTTTATTTGTGTAAACATAATTACTTACATGTGACAGGGAAATCACTGTAAAGCTTGTTTCCTGCCAAAAATTTCAATTGGAATTAACAGTAAAGCAAAACCAGAACTGTCAAATAAATAACCCCAATATTATTCCACGCAATAACTGGACAGAGTGGATAATTGATGGGTAGGATTATATTAACACTTCCACTTCACAGACAATGTTGCTCAAGATATATTAATAAATATGTGATCTCTGCAATCTCACCTATCATTTAGGTATAGCATAGTTTGTATGTGCATCATTACACAAAATGTACCAAGTCTCATCATAGTGTATTGAAGTTACTAGCTTGCTACTGAAATTTAGTGCAGATTTTTGCAGAGGTCTGTTCTACAGTGTCCCACATGGTATCAAACAGAAGCGGGGTAATATTAGAATACAGAGATCTTTAGGGCAGGGAACTTCTTTACTTCTATATTTCTACAAAACCAGCCGTAACAGGCCTCTGAGCACTTCAGAGAACAAAGAGTGCAATAAAAAGTTTAAAATCCAATCGCTTTCCTTTCTCCTTTTTTTCATCGTTATTTTGCAAAATAGCTTCTGAACTGTTTTGGTCATAGCCCTGTCCCAGTGTGTGTGTGCATGTGCATGTAGATGGGTAGGGTGAAGGGCGATTGTAGCATATGCATTGAGGAGTGTTCTGATGTAACTTGCTGCCTGGCTTGTGAACCTCTGAGACTGTGAATACACCTGGGTCCCAACCATCTTTGGCTCTTTGATACTTGTTCCTGTGTTTCTAAAGGTTATTATTCCAGAACAAAACAGCAAATGTGCATGCTGGCTAATTGGCATGGCCTTTCCACATACAGGAGTACAGGAAGCAACACCACAGTCTGCTTTAGGCTTTTACCACCAATATGATAGTTGCCTTGACTGTACATTGTGTGTGAAATTTTTTGTCTGTATAGTGGTGTGAAAGTTGGCCGGCTTTGATCTTTTTCCCCCTCAGTAATAATTGCAGAATTTCACATATCTATAATTGTAGCTGCATAAAAGTGTCAGGAACCAGGGCCTGCAGCAGAGCTAGTTTCCAAGCCTCCTTATCTGTACAGCAGGCTGTTTGATTACTTCCTCACCTGATTGGCTGCAGAGGCCAGCAGTCTGGCTCTGAAGCCATTGCCAGCAGGTTGACTGTGCCAGGAAAGATAATGAAGCAGGTAATTAGGAAATTCATCTGCAAACATCTAATATAAGAACATAAGAATGGACATACTGGGTCAGACCAAAGGTCCATCCAGCCTAATATCATGTTTGCCAACAGTGGCCAGTGCCAGGTGCCCCTCAGGGGCAGAAGAAAATAAGGTGATACGTATCAACCAGCATGGATTTGTAAAGAACAAATCATGTCAAACCAATCTGATAGCTTTCTTTGATAAGATAACAAGTCTAGTGGATAAGGGAGAAGCAGTGGATGTGGTATACCTAGTAAGACTACTAGTAGACTAGTAAGGCATTTTATACGGTCTTGCATGACCTTCTTATCAATAAACTAGGCAAATACAACTTAGATGGGGCTATTATAAGGTGGGTGCAAAACTGGATGGATAACTGTTCTTAGAGAGTAGATATTAATGGTTCACAATCACTCTGGAAGGGCATATTGAGTGAGGTTCCATAGGGGTCTGTTTTGGGACCAGTTCTGTTCAATATCTTCATCAATGATTTAGATGATGACATAGAGAGTACGCTTATTAAGTTTGCAGATGATGCCAAGCTGTGAGGGGTTGCAACTGCTTTGGAGGATATGGTCAAAATTCAAAATAATCTGGACAAACTGGAGACATGATCTGAGGTAAATAGGATGAAGTCTAATAAGGACAAATGCAAAGTACTCCACTTAGGAAGGAACAATCAGTTTCACACATAAAAAGGAGTACTGCAGAAAGGAATCTAGGGGTTATAGTGGACTATAAGCTAAATATGAGTCAACACTGTGATGCTGTAGCAAAAAAAGCAAACATGATTCTGTTAAGCATGAATGGGAGTTTGACTTCTCGTGTCTTGCTCATATTCTTCTGCTCTACTCTGCGCTGATTAGGCCTCAGTTGGAGTACTGTGTCTAGTTCTGGGCAGCACATTTCAATAAATATGTGGAGAAGTTGGAGATGGTCCAGAGAAGAGCAACAGAAATTATTAAAGGTCTAGAAAACATGAGCTGTGAGGCAAGGCTGAAGGAATTGGGCTTGTTTAGTTTGGAAAAGAGAAGACTGAGAGGGGACATGATAGCGGTTTTCAGATATCTAAGAGTGTCACGGGCAGGGGGAGGAGAAAGGGGGAATTGTTTTCCTTGCCTCTGATGATTGGACAAGAAGCAATGGGCTTAAACTGCAGCAAGGGAGGTTTAGGTTGGACATTAGAAAAAACTTCTTAACTGTCAGGATGGTTAAACACTGGAATAAATTATTCAGGGAGGTTGTGTAATCTCCATCACTGGAGTTATTTAAGAGCAGGATAGGTAGGCATCTATCAGGGATGATCTAAATGATGCTTGGTCCTGCCGTGAGGGCAGAAGACTGGACTTGATGATCTCTTGAGGTCCCTTCCAGGTCTAGTATTTTACGATTCTATGATTCTATGACTGCTCAGTGCATGTATCTACCACTGCGACTGCTCCTGCTTTGCCTCAAAGTAACTGCCTGAAACACCTCCTTCTGCTATTCTGCTTTCTGAGGTGATTAATTTGATTGGGTGGGGCTGATTAATCACATGTGAAGCTCTGCTGCCACCCAGTTTAGAAAGAACTGCTTCTTACTGCTAACTCTGGTGCTGAATTTAATCCTTTGTTCCTGACACCTGCTCTGACCACTAGGCAAGACTGCCCTAACCTAAGTTGCCTGACATACAAACCAGTGGCCGTTCAGGGTGGGATTTTCAAAAGCATCCATTTTGGGTTTCACTGGACTCTTGTGAAAATTTCCCCCTAAACGTGCGGAGTATCTTGAACTCTCACTGATATCAATGGAAATTTGAAGAGCTTAGCGTCTCATAGGAAGTGATCAGCAACTTGCAGGATTGGGCCTACAATCAAGATAGCAGCCATCTGGACCTAGTTTCAGATATCTTTCACAAAGCTGTACCCGGGCACACCTTGGTGGGGCAGATCCATGCCTGGTGTAAACTAAGATAGGGCCACTGACATTGCTTTCAATTTGTACCAGTGGAATATGTCTGCTATGAGTATGTGACTAGCTGAGTTAGTGCTATAGATTTTAGTCCCTAAGCCATAAAATATTCCAGTCACTTGAAAGCGAACCCAGGTTCACCTGGAAGCTTAGCCAACCTCAGCAGACCTGCATCTAAATGTGGTCTTAGCAAGTTCTGCGTTAGTAATTGAAATGAAAACTGGGCCCGGTGATTTTCAGCATTTTTGCGGACACTTGTACACGTCTCCAATTAGAATACTGGCCAGTGGGAAACAAAATGCTCAGCGTAAAATACCAAACCTAACCACATGCCAACAAACACCTCCATGGCGGACTGAACAGCTGCTTTTTTAATTGCTTGTGCTCATCTCCATTGCCGACTGCTATCCAGAACAGTTCCCAGCATGCAACAGTTTTAGAGAGACCCTCCCACGAGAAAAAGACTTCTGTCAGAGATCCTATTCAAAACTGGGCACAGTGAGCATGCAGATAGGTGTAACTGGTAGGCACAGCAGCCGCAGCACATGCCACTGGAAAGTGATCCCATGCTTCCATACATAAAAACCAACCCTCTCTTAGAGAAGGATCTGTCATGGAAGGCAGATGGAATTTTCACTGACTCTGTCAATAATGGATGCAGGACCAAACCCATCCCCTGGAATGAATTTGGCTTATATTTGAAAACAGTGCACAGTGACTGCTGGTACTGTACTTCATGTAATACCAATGTAAGGTAAGTAACAGTGATGGCAATTCTTTCCTTCATTTGCTTTATGTATGAGAGATCTGAAAGCCCATGAACAATTCTGAGTAGAGCAGAATAGCACTGGATATGGACACTTGGAGAAAATAATCTTTCTGCCTTCTCAGCTATTCAATAAATTGTTTAAAACTGGGATTGTTTTTGATGGTTTTTAAAAATAATAAAATGGATTTCTATGGTAGGATCAACTTTCTTCAGAACAGACTGGCTTTCTCCATTCCAGGGTCTGGGCCTCTCTGTCTATTCTGCACTGGACAAAGATTTTATATTAAATCCATCAGCAAGAGCAAAACAGTTCTGTTACCATTATATGAAGTAAAAACAACATGTCATTTGCTACTGCTTTCAGAGATTTACTTGGCACCAGTCAAGAAAGGACAATGGCTTTGTGGCACACAACAAAATATCTGTTGTAAAGTAGAACTGGGTAAGAAAGATTCTCAGTCCCATGAATATTTCCAAAAGTTAGAAGTCTCCCATGAGGCTACATCCCTGTAGGTTCAGTAGCCAGGTGGCTAGGTCGCTCAGTAGGAGGCAGTAAAGGGGGGCAGAAAGCTGGCCCATTTTTTCCCCTGTGTTGCTGGCCTGGGAATTCTTAAGAATGACCATACTGGCTCAGACCAAAGGTCCATCTAGTCCAATATCCTATCTTCTGACAGTGGCCGATGCCAGATCATGTGCCCCAGAGGGAATGAACAGAACAAGTATTAATTAAGTGATCTATCCCCTATTGCCCATTCCCAGCTTCTGACAAATACAGGCTAGGGACACCTTTCTGCCCATCCTTGCTAATAGCCATTGTTGGGCCTATCCTCTATGAATTTATCTAGCTCTTTTTTGAACCCTGTTAAAGTCCTGGCATGGAGTTCTACAGGTTGACTATACGATGTGTGAAAAAATACTTCCTTTTGTTTGTTTTAAACCTGTTACTTGTTAGTTTCATTTGATGACTCCTAGTTCGTGTGTTATGGGAGGAAGAAAAATATAACTTTTTCTTATTCACTTTTTCCACGTCACTCATGATTTTATAGACTTCTATTATATCCTCCCTTCCTCATCTCTTTTCCAGGCTGAAAAGTCCCAGTCTTGTTAATTTTTCTTCATATGGAAGCTATTCCAAACCCCTAATTATTTTTGTTACCCTTTTCTGAATTTTTTCCCATGCCAAAAAATCTTTTTTAGATGAGGCAACACATCTGCATCAGTATTCAAGATGTGGGCATACCATGGATTTATACAAAGGCAAGAAGATATTCTCTGTCTCGTTTTCTATCCCCTTTTTAATGATTCCTAACATTCTGTTTGCTTTTTTGACTGCACCAACCTACTTCCTTATTCAGTCCTTAAGTTTGGGGTTTGGCCCTAGGAGACCAGATTCCCCTTAGCTGAGGTTTCTCAATAGGTCACCACCCCTTTTTCCCAGAGGGGCTGGGTGGGGCTTATTTGCTCTTATTGCTGCTGGACAGCCAGGTTCTGGTTTGGGCCCTCAGACCACCGAACTAAGCTCCTGCCTCCTTACTAGTCAGCTTCAAACTGAGCCAGGCTCCTTCCTTTTCTCCCCCTCCAGGTCTGATATTGCTTGCAGGTAATGTAGGGCAAGGCTAATAGGAGCCAGAGGCTTTTTTTAACCCCTGGGATGCCAGGCCCACCTTTCTTCTTCCTGCTCTCCATCTCAAATCAGAATGAAAAATCAAAAGCCTTTATGAATGGAAAAACTGATCCAACCCCCCATTATCCTATCATTTCAAAATGCTCAGACTCCTATAAGAACGAGCCCTGGCAATAGTTTGAGGCTAAATTTAGCATTGTGAGTGCTTGTTTCTCCCCTACCACTACAGCTTTGAACTTTTTCATCTTTGCACTGTATCGGAGAGGAGAATCTGGCCTTATTTCAGGGGTTGTTAGGTGATTGTGAAAGTAAATATCAAATGACATTTTAAAGATAGACTTTTCAGCCTGGCATCTTCGCTTGACATTGTCTCTTTAATATATTGTACTACATTACAATACAGTAGATTATGGATCTGTGTTTACCCTTGGCTCTAATATAATCTTGCCATCAAGAGATTTCAAACACAGGGGCCTTCAAATTTTGCTTCTAAGTCCTTCTAAAACAAAAAAATAGAAACCCATTTGATTGCCAGCCACTTCCACCTCTATCCTTTCTGAGCTTTTCCATCTTCCTTTGATAGTACAATACAGGAATACAGCACAGAACAGGCTGTACATCCTCTGCCTCCTTTCCTTTTAGCATTAGAGCCATTTCTTTTAATGCAATAAATCAGCCACCTGAGGCTCCCCTTCAGTTTGTGTGGGTTTTCCCCTCTCTGGTTTGAAAGCAGATGACTGAATACTGTGTGTGAGGGTATGTTAGTTCTTGCAGATACACACAGGATCAGAAAATGTGTTGGGCACATATGAGCTCACCAAGGGGGAGAAAGTATTTATTGTAATTGACCTGTACAGGGCTGTTTTCCTTTCTCTCTTCTGATATCAGGGGGACATTTTCATCACGAGATGCTGGGATTAGCCTGGCAGTGTGTCTTAACATTAATGGGAGTCTTTTGGCTAAATCATGCCAGCTGACACTCAAAAGTTACATTTTCATCTTACAACTAGCATCCTTCCTGGCAGTCAGTGCTGGTTTTAGCAAGCCAATAAATGGGTATTTCTTGGCTTCACAATAGTCATCTGAGTGAGCAGTTTGGGTATCTTCAGCATGCTACCCCTTTCCGTCACCATGCTGTGCTTGGGATCCCAAATGCATTTCCAGACTCAGGCCTCTTCATTGCTGAGGCAGAATGCTACTGGAGAAGCGTGAACATGCTGGTCATCTGGGAATGACTGAGATTAATATTGAATAAACAACAGAAGTCCCTGGGCGAAGGCAGAAGAGGCTAAGAGGAGCTTCTGAGGCAGCAGAGGGCTCAAGCCAAGTATTTTATTTGTCATTTTTTTTCTTTTTCAAGGGAGTGAGCCACTTATCTGTTTTCTTTGGTTTACACTTAGCTGACAGACTTGTCAGGGGTTGAGAGAGAAATGCCTGAAATTGAGCTCTCAGAAGAGACACGTATGTTGTTCATAAAGAGCCATCATGAAACCTCCTGTTCTAAGCTAAGCATTGCTAAGTCAAACTGAGCTTCAGCAAGAGCTATGGGAGAGTCTAGATTGGTGCTTTCTCCTCTGATTATCCCATTTTATTCTTCTTTATGATTTCCTAGTTTACATAGGAAACCAATTTCTCCTATGTCCTTGGGACCTGCTGCACTCAAATGCAACCTTAGAAGAGGCATGGTGACAGGACTGCTGTTCTCCCACAGGGGACTGGGGATGCATCTTTTATTTATCAGCAGATTTCACAAGTGCCTTGTACTTTTTCCATCCAGCCCTACCTACCATGTCCTATCGTCAGGCTGGCTTTTCACAGATTAGTTTCTGCTGCTCAAACCCTGGTATTGAATCAATCCCTAAACCTGTAGTGGCCAATCAATTCTGAAGCAGTAGCCACTATAACGAACTAGACACACTGTTCAAGCCAACCAGCCACACTCAAGTGGCCAAATAGCCACTTGCGGATACTGGACCTAAACCATTTGGGACAGGAGGAAGAAAGGAGAGACTGTCTCTATATACTTAAATGGAAACTTGAAGTAGATAATGCTCATATAGGCCACAACCACAAGGATGGCTTTTAAGTAGCAGGCTTCAAATGTATTCAACTTAATATGGTGTGGTGTGCTCCCCACACTGTCACCCATACTCCCATGTATGAAGCATTTTAAGTGGTTACAATGCCCCCACCATATAACCCATACACCAGGATACACCCCCCTCAGTTTACTCCTAGGGCTCAGTGTGCTATTCCGAGTCCTCCCCTTTCACGTCCCCTTAAGGGGAAGAGAAAGCATGATTGTACTCAGCCCACAAGTGTTGCCATCCCATGAGCATAAGGTCTATTAGCAAAATCTCAAGTCTTCTATTGCTGGATACCATTTCTCTTAAATGCACCAGAAACTGGCCACATGTTGCAACAAAGTAGCATCTTTACCAAGTACTATCACTAACCACAGCATCCTCTTCCTATTTAACTGTACCTCCAGGATGCTGTGGGGAAGGTGAAAAACTCCACAGGCCTCTGCCCCTGTGAGAAGAAAAAAGTTCTTCCCTGATTTCAAAATAAACAATCGGTGTGACCCTCAGCATCCCCAAAACAGCTCTGAGGCTATCAGTACAGGGCAGGGCATATAGAGATGCAGAAACAGAACAAAAAGAGATAGAGACTCCACAGGGCCTAGAGGCTCCACCGGCCCCATCAAGTTTCACACTGGTTGAGGTGGGTGGGTGGCATTACCACTGATGATATGAGGAAGTGAAAATGGGCAACACTATTGATGGTTTGGAAAGAGCATGGGCAATTCCAATCTTTCTGATCAGGGTATTACAAACACATTTGAGAGCTAATTGTACTATATATTTTAGAAATGCGCATCTATCTGCCTGCTTGTCCATCCCGGCTGAGTCCATTTGTTCAAGAATTCCTTCTAAACAGAGCTAGGATCACCGGATTTAGTATGCAGCTTATGCAAGGTCAGGATTTGGTTATTCCAAGACAATGGGATGGGCCCGCAATTCAATTTTCTCATAAAATGGAAAGAGAGGGATCTAGTAGGGGGGAGTTATACTGTAGAATGACCACAGAGGGGCTGCAGGGGCCCAGAGATGGGGACTGGGACTGTTATAACCCCAATGGGCCAGCAGGGGGCATGGGTGGAGAAAGGGACGGCTCTCTAGGATATATTTCAGAGAGTTTGCTAGTTTGTGTGTCTGTCTGTTTCCCAGACAGGGGACATGCACCTCTCCCCTGTTGCACTTGAGGCAGCTGGAGTGACCATGGGCAGGCGCTTCTCACCTGGCTCTAAGCTGGTGTGGTGAGAGAGAGCTGGGATTGTCCTCTCTCCTCAGGGCAGCCTGCACACTGAACCCCTCATCCCTAGCCCCATCCCAGGCAATTATTTAAGTGAAGAAAAACTGATTTGAGTTCAGGACCGGAGCGACATTGGGCAAATCCTCTAATGAATGTATAGCAGAAATCCTACTCCACTATGACATTAGGGACGCTTTTTTGCAGTAGCATTTCGGGCCAAATCAGGTCCTGGTTAATTAGCACTGCCAGAAAAGGAAACTAGACGTAGGCCTACACTTATGGTAGCATGTCGCGTGCAGCTAGGCCCGACCAACACGAGTATGAATAGCAGTGTAGACAGTGAGGCATGGCTAGGGGGAGTAGAGTGCCCTCCATCTGCCTGAACCTTAGGTTACATCCCTATACAGGTCTGCACACAGAAGCACCATCCCCCACATGTACAATGCTGCCAATGGTAATCTACTATCAACACATTTCCCCATTATTGGAGCCTTTCCCACTGCCTTCCTCCGTCGGAGCATTTCACTGCAGTGTGTAGCTATACATAGTTTATGTGCTGCCACACATGTAAGCAAGAAAAGAGCAAACAACAGCAGAATGAAGTTTTGAATAAATATTGTATCGAGTCCTGATATTGTGGGCAAACTTGAATTGAAGGCTCTTCTAGGAATATCACTCGTTCTATTTTAAACACAGAATACTTCTGAAACTTGTAATATTTCTACGCTACAGACTACACTTTACATACATTCACACTGTCCATCACAGTTGTCACTGTGCTATACATTATAGGTCATTTGGGACTTCCTGGCAATAACTGGGATAGGATTCGGATTCATGGGTTCTGTCGGCAAAGGAGAATTTGTGTAGTAGTACAGGCCCAGTTGTTTGACAGAAAAGTTCTAAATCTTTCCAGTAGAGGGCAGTTGCAGACATGCACACTAGGCTGTTCAATATGATATGAAATATTGTGTACCTGGGCCATAGGCCTTTTAACTAAAAAGAACCACCAATATTTTGACAGGTTATCTATATATAAAGAATGATTCCTAATATGAAGAAATAAGCCACCACAGGCTGTAATACGAAATAGAAACAGAGCCTCAAGAAAAACTTCCCATTCCTCTAACTATTTTGCAGGTTCCTATGTTTGTTTATAAATATGTAAATTAAAACTCCTGAGACAGGCAAATTTGAGTCAAGCCATGTGACATCAGGTAGATCCAAGCCTGGGAGTCATATCTTCAAGTTCCTGCGGGGACCTCTTAGTGTCACCTTGCCCAGATAACAGACCTTTGTTCAGCATATGTGCATTAATATGCAACATAGGTCACTAAGACATTATTTAAAATAGGCTTACGGAGTACATAAAATTATTGACGATATATTTTTTTTATACTTGTGGCTGCAACAGAAGGCCGAGAACAGAACAACTGAAATATCACAGAACAGCACATCCTCAAAGCAATTCCCACTCGGCCAATTTTCATGTAAAGCCTATTCTTGAGTTTTGTAAGCCAGCTCATATTTCAAAGAGATGTAGATCAGATTCATCTAAGCAAATAAACATTTATATGCTTATCTAAACAGAATCTCCAGTTGTTCATACACATCACACTAGTGACATTATCTCTGAACTAGTCAATTAAAAATGAATTGTATAATTATACTATTTACACCAATTTCCTCAATGTAGATTTACAGAAGTAAATCACAAAACCAAAAATGCAGTATGTAAATCAAGTGAAAACTAGTTATGTGTTGTTTTGTTGGCTGCACATTCTGAGAACCAATGTTTAACTCTTTTGTTTTCCATTTCTTAAATTCAGCTAATGGCAAATATGAATTAACAAGAATCCATGCAGTAGGCATATGACTAGATAGTGATTTCAAAATCATGTCCTCATTAGTGCTAAAATGCAGTTTGTTATTCCAAGAAAGGATGTAACACCTCTGTAATTAGGGACTGCTCAGGCCTCAAGGGAATCCTAATAAAGCAAATTTCATACATTGATATGCTTTCCATTGCTTCATTTCTTTGTTCTACTGCCCCTGTTGTTAATAACACCCTGCAGCAAAAATGTTCATGAAGCCAAGAGCTGTCCAGATAAGAGAAAAGGTCATGATCCCCCTAGTGCGTGTTCATCAGTGAATGGACACCAATCTGAAAATAAGAGGATGCCTGTCAATATGGAGTGGAAGGCAGCAGCATAACATCAAATTAAAGCCAACGAATGCTCATACAGTTGTACTGGGCTCCAACCTTAACCAAAAATCAATAATCAACAAAGTATTACAATATAAAGTGACTGAATCATTGGGGGAGGAGGAAGAAGAAATGGGAAGCTCTATGAAAGCTTTATATATAAAGCTTCATATATATAATAAAATGACAGAGCATCTCTCTTTCTTACGTTTTATAGAGAAGGGCAATATTAGCTATTGGGTGAAAGGAATATAGCAAAAGATCCCAAGCATGTCCATATAATTAATGGATGATGCAGCAGGTGCTTACCCCTCATCTTAAGCAAGGTCCTGGAACTAATCAAATGGAGAACAGAAAACCTTCACGTTTGATCTCTGCTCTAAATAGTAAGGCTGACTGGTAACCATAATTCATGTATATTTTATTACGATACAATTACTTTGGATAATCACAGTAGCAGCAAGCATGTCACAGAACAAGCAGGTGCCTGATGATCTTGTGGGAAGAGGGTTGTCAAGCTACTGGGTTATCATGAAAACAATAGTTATTTTTTAAAATATAAAAGATTGTGTTGAGACTAAACCTTGTAGCATTTAGTCACATTTGGACAGCTAACTACCAGAATGCACTTGCAAATAGACAGTCATCTAAGCACTATTAAATGCACTTGTACTTGAACTTATACAAAGTAGCATTTTTAACATTTGGAATTATTTTCAAAATGGCACTCACAGTACTGGAGACCAAGTTGAGGCTCTTTTAAAATGAATGGTATGTACAGCTGTTCTCTCATTGTCTCTCAGAAAAGGAATTCTATATCACTTGTCAGCAACCTGTGTCCCATGGGCTGCGTGTGGCCCATGGGGGTTCTATGTGTGGTGTGCAAGACATTTTGTTTACAGTTGCCCATGTGCAGGGTTGATGTTCATGTAATTTTGTTCCTACTGGTATTACTAAAGTGGCACACATGAAAAGCAAGTGAAGTGAGATGCGTGGTGATTGCACAGAACATTGACTTTGAGAGCCGTGCACAACTTTTGCACCCAATCTAAGCACTGCTATGGTTCAACAGGCACAACCTGCAAAATCTCAGTATGCAACTAAGCCAATGCAGTTAACAAAATTACCCTATCCCAGGAGACTGACTTGGTTACAACCATCTTGTGGCTCCCTGAGATGAAGGAGGTCACTCATGTGGCCCGCTCACTAGCCTAGGTTGCCCTAGGTTGCCCATCACAATAATTTTTGATGGGGGGCCACTTTAAGATTTGGGTAAATGGTCAAGGGCTGCACTTTTCTATGGAGGAGGTGCAGGATCTGGGATGGAAGCTGAGTGCAGAAAGAAACTTGGGGTAGGGGACTGGGATGCACGTGGGGATGTGGGGTCTGGGAGGGAATTTGGGTGAAGGAGAGGCTGTGACCTGGGTTAGGGAAACGGAGAGCAAGAGTAGGTGCAGGGTCCAGGAGAGGGGTTGGGTACAAGAGAGGATTCTGATCTGGAGAAGGAGTTTAGGAAGAGGGTACAGGATTTGGGGGAGTTGAGCCCAGGGGTAGGAGTGCAAGAGGGAGTGCAGAGGGTTTTGGTTGTGACCTATGGCAGGGAATTGTTGTGTGGGAGGAACTGGGGTGCCAGGTACAGGCGCTGACTGAGAGATGCTTACTCTAGACAGCGCCTGAGCTGTCAGCAGCTCATCAGGACCCTGGAGCAGGCTCTCAGCCTGTGGCGCTCTGCACATAGCTCACAGCAACCGACTGCTGGGGCCATGTGCATCTCTGAGTGGCGTGCCATGGCAGGGAGGTCTCCACAACCTGCTCGTGCCTGCAAGCACATCCTAGGCACCTCCCATTCTCTGATTTTCAGCCACTGGGTGCTGTGAGGGTTGTATTAGGAATAGGGGCAGCACAGGGACCCATGCCATGGGACGTGTACCATGCAGAGATTCACAGGATGGCCTTAGTAGTCAACTGCTTTGAATGGTGCAGAGTTTGGCAGGCAGGGAACTTACCCTATGGTCCTGCTGGGCTGTGATACACTGGTGGCCCAGAGGATCATGGCAGGCTGGATCCAAAGCTTTGAAAGGTTGCAGCTGCCCCACAGGCCGTATTTTGCACACCCCTATTATATGACACACTCGGATCAGTGCTGCTTTATCATCTGACTTCTTCATTTGGTCAGAGGGTTATGTGAAGCTTATGTTGGAGCCCTTCCAATTACCTGAGCCATACATTTATAGAACTATTAGAGTTTTCAAATTCCAGTGCAATCTCAGTTCCAGTGACCCAAAAATCTTTAGCATCTTTGTTGTTTGCATTATTTCTTCCAGGAATCATGCTCCTTCTCATTCTCAAGGAAAGTCCTACCTGGAACAAATGACTTCTGAAACACTGCAGCACCAGCACATCTTTAAGTTTATTACCTTGTTAATTAGGGTCATTGCCACTAATAATTTAGCCAATAATCTGGTATTTTTAATCAGGCAGTTATAGCATTTATTATTTCCTTTGGCTGAAGCTATAATAAACATCAAGAAATACTTTAATTTATGACAGTTTTACCCATCATAAAACCATCTTCCACAGCCCTAAATTTTCTTTAAGCAGTAGACTTGGTTTCTATTATTTCATATCTTTTCTTTCAAACATCTAATCTAAACTACAAATCCTTGCTGATGGCACACATCAAGGGCATGTTTGCACTGCAAGGTGCAGCTATGATTGCAGCATGAGTAGGCAGACTAGTGCTGACTTTAATCTAGTTAGCTACGGTAACAACAGCCGTGTAGCTGTTATAGAATGGGCTAGAAATCTGAACCCATAGGTACTGGAACTAGAGGTGCGGGAGGTGCTGCGGCACCCTCTGGCTTGAAGTAATTTCCATTATATACAGGGCTTCCCGTGGACTCTATTGCTGGCCCCAGGCCAGGAGACCTAGCTGCCACCCCACACTCCGGGGGTTCTGTTGCCAACTCCACACCCCAGGTCCAAGCTGCTGCCCTGTGCACCTGAGACTCCGCTGCTGGCTCTTTGTGTTGGCGGGATGCGATGCTGGCTCTGGAGGACTTGCACTCTGGTTTGTAACCCGTGCTACTATGTCCACACTGATATTGTTGCCTGTGCTAGCTAGATTACAGTTAGCTTACCTATGCTAGAGTCATGCCTTCACTTGCAGTGAGGGCTCATCCTGTAAACCCTTTCTTATGCAAGCTGAGCCTTAATCAATGAGACTACTTGCTGAGTAAGACACAACTCAGTGTGTAAGTAAGGTGAGCCAAATCTGTCCCTGTGTCCAGTTAGTAAAGAGTTGACAGGATTGAAACATAGTAAAACCCTACTAAGCAGAGGGATGCTATGATTATTTTACTGCACCTGTCTCTCAAAACAAATGGTTAAGCTCAGTATGGTAATGTTGATGATTCTATTTTGTGTTTACGTGGCATCTACTTGCAAACCTCCTAAGTAAATATTTATTTAAAAAGTTGACAGGATTGCACCAAGAGACTGAATTTTAGTCAAGGAATTGAGGTGAAGAATGTTGATTGGCTCAACATAAGATTCCAACAAGCTATTCTAGGGCTAAACATACGTAACACCTTACACAAGCGGGAGAACACTCAGCACAAAGGATTACCAAATGCTTCCACAAGAGAACAGAAACAAAATGCATCTAATGACCCACATTCTATGGGGATGCTAGATCACCTGTACAGACACACACACACAAATATATATATGAGTTATGGCCCTTTCCTGAGGAGCATTCACCAAGAAGAATTTCCTACAGCATAGTAACATCTTCAGAGGTAACAAGCTTAACTGCATAATGCTGTCATAAAGGTAATGCTTTTGCCCAGTTAACAATACCATTATTTTCTTTAGTATTATTATTTGTATTGCACTAGTGGAGATAAAAACCCCATTGCATTTCTAAGTCGGAGACAGACTCTGCTATGATGACATTAGGATCAAAGATGAGCAAAGAGTAGGAGTAAGGAAGGATTATTAGTCTCATTTTATAGTTGGCGAGCTGCGCTCGGCGATAAAGTGACTAGTCACTCAGGACATCTGTGGCAGAGCTGGTAACTGAATCCAGTTCTCCTGGATCCCTTCTCTCTATTGTTATATAATTAATAATACTTAGTGCTAAATATAGTGTCTATCACCCCAAAACTACAGAAGGCTTTGCAGATGCTAATTAAACCTAACAATGACCCTGGGATTATGCTAGTTAGTGTCATGCCCATTCTATGGGGCTACACAACCAGTTTCTAATGCGCACCATATAAAGGATACCAAATTGCCCTCCTGGCACGTAAAGTGCCAACTCAATTCACATTCTGTATATGGAAAAGAGATAAAATGTGTGGCATGCCAAATAGGGGTTTGCAGAACTGTTAAGTATGGTGATCTTTTCACAGGCCACTTCTGTGATATGACCACAGTGGTATGTGACTTCAGACCTGAGCCAATGAAGAGAGATTCTGCATGCAGGTAGGCAAAAGAAACAACATCTATTAACAGCTACAGCTGGGAAGGGACAAAAAGCAGCAGGGATCTTTAGAAGTCTGGGCTTCAACCCCTTGAAAGCTAGAGCCAAATGGCATTAGCTGCACTGAAAGCAATGGGAGAGGTTGCAAAGCAAGACCCCCCACCCCCACCGTCATGAAAAGCAGTGAATTAAACTGAAGTCCTGTAAGGCAGATGCTGACATGGAATCCTCAAGCATATTTTCCTCCATCCCCTAGGTTGAGGTAGGTTTCTTTTTATGAGCATGATTACAGCTTAATTTATGGCTTTACTTAATTGTCTGAGCAACGCAGGGTTAATGTCCTGTGCGAGGACAAGTCATCTTTCCTTTATTACAGCAATCACTTAATGTAAAGTTAGGCTGTTAGATTTTATCTCCATATTCTTGGCAATGACCAGTACTACCGGGCTTTATTGCAAATTCTCCTTTTACATCATATACGCATTTACAAATATTTTACAGCCTACCTAAGGGCTGATATGTGACCATGTAGAGACAAAGATTAGGGTGCATCCCTGCCACCTTGCTCCTCATGCAGGATGACAAGTTAAATGACCGAGAAAAGAATAAACTGATCTAGGTCCACTTGTTCTAAAGTGTAACTGAGTACTGCTGCCATGGTTTATGTTAACAAACAGAAGCAACAGATTAATAACTGCAGCAACTGAAAGCTTCCTCCCTCTTAAACCAGCGAGTTAGATCTTTCATGCCCTCTGTTATTCTCGTGTAATGTAGAAAACCTTTATTTGAAAGCTGGGGCCTCTCCAGTACAAACTAGGAACAAATAAAATGCCGTGTAGGAGTTTCTTTCTCTTGTATATATACTTTGCTTTTCTCAGATTGAAAATCCATCCAATGAAAAAATTTGAGATCAACTGTGACCTGGCTTACACAGGTGTTAATTTATTCAGGTAGGCAGAGTTGTGCCCAGTAACAGCACCATGGAGTTTAGCCCGTGCCTCAACAAAAAGTAGGAGGAATATACAGTAGAAGCTAGATTACCTGAACACTCCAGGAGCCTCTCTGGATAATCAAGATCTTGGTTAATCCTTGATATGAAATACTGTCCTTCCCATGGTGGAATAGAGACTGACTACAGCAAATCTTGGGGGAACATACCTAGCCTTTGGACAACCAAGAGCTATGTTAACTAGAAATCAGCTAAAAAGGGGTTTTATTGTGTTGCTATGATGACCTTGTTATAGCTGGAATCCATACAGGCTGATCCTTGTGAAGTTTGTATAATAAAAGCTACAGAATTATGAATGCCAACATGAAGCAGGCAGGTTTTTGAGATTTGAGTGCAAACAGGATGATATGAATGCTTTCCAGTGCATAGAGAATGAGATAGGAAGGGAACTTTTGCCCATAGCACCCCAAATATTTCATTTTAAGTGCTCGTGAACGAAGGATCATGAGCAAGTGTACAAACACACTGTATAAAGAGCAGGCCATGGAATGTTAACCAGAGTCCTACTTATGGGTACCCATGTAGTGCCCAAAAATAAAAACAGACACTGTCATTTTTGTAAACATATTGAAATAGTTAACTACATTAAAAATTAAAAATGTGAGCATTTGGAATATATATATTCACAGCATGCATTTCACCCAAGGAACTAAATTGGCTTGTCATCATGTTAAAAGAATCCACTGAAACAATTTTTCAACTAAAGGGTACTTACCTTTATATTTAGAAGGGAAAAATTAAATGTCTATGTTCTGTGTTGAGTCCCTAACATTTTTAATTTAAATATTAATGTGAAAATGGTAACAATATAGAACAATATTATAGTGAAACCTAATATCACAAATTACTTGAGAGCTCTTTTAAAATCCAAATTCTGCCCAGTGTCTACTCCTTTGAAACAAACACTCTGCTCTAATGATCCATTCTGGTTATGTTATTATGAAGAATTATCACCAATATGGGCTACTTCCCTGGACATATTACTTAGAACTGAGCTGTTACCATCTGCCCTCACTCTTAACTGTGAAGACAAAAAGAACATCTTTCATAATTAGTATACGTATATATATAAAGTGGTGTCCAGTATGAGCATGCAGCAGGTTCTACACACAGTGCAACATGGATTGATTATATGCTGAGCATGTTTTAAGCATAAATGGTGAGGAAATCGGTTATATTCCCTGGTGGTTTTGTTTTTATTTTTGCTGCAGACAGGACTGAATACAAGAAGCTTTTGCTAGATAGTTCATATTATTGTGCAAGAACTAAAGAATGTACTCAAAAATCAAATAAGAATGGTCAGTGAGAATGTTTGTTCACCTATTTCTGAGCAGACCAAACAGTAATTGCAGTGAAAGTAGATTTCTCCCATCATGCCTTGTGCTCTATTGAGTTCACTCAAGATGTAATTGGAAAACAAATACAGCAACACCATCATCAGGACAGACACAAGTGCTTGTCTTGGGAATGGGTTGTTGTATAATGTGATAGGTCTTATTTCCACTGACACTCTTTATTCTTATCTAATAAAGCACGCCAGTACAGCCTTTGCAATCCTATAGTAATAATTAAACCTCATACATATATATTGTCATCCTGTGAAGAGTCCAAGGGATATTTTAATAACTATTAAATGTTAAGAACCAGGCCAAGTCTGAAATAGGATCTAATTCATTAACGTATTACTTTGTTAATTAAAAAAAATCATCATGAGGAAGCCAGAGGCTTTTTCTAATAAGAATGATTTTTACTTATGTTTGGAATCTATCGATGAATGATATCCCTCTTGTTAAGCAAAGTTGACTTTTTTTTGCTAGAAATGCAATGTAACAAGTTCCACAGCTATGTTTACTGTTCGCTTTTCCATTTATAGGCATCTCCATTGTGCCCAGCACAGCAGTAATGTCTGAGTGACTCACTAAATTAAAGATGCATCAGTATATTTTATTATGAGTTCTAGAATCTATAAAAATAATAAGGAAAGAAGAAAGCATGCACCGGTGAGACATGCTACACTATTTAAAAACACCACCAGACCTAAGAAGCTAAATTTGATGAGATTGCACATTTGATCGGACGCATTTGTTGGATGGTTTTAGTCTTAACAGGCACTTGGCATATCCCAAAAGGGTAATTTCAAAATAAATGCAGAGCTATTAGCTTCTGGACACCACAAAAATCATACTAGAATAGTACTGCAAAGTCAACCGAACTAAAAATATTTCAAGAGACATTGTGACTCTGCCAGCAACTGCAGCCAAGAAGCTTTTATCTGCTCTGAAGAAAGAAACTGTTAGGCATTAAAGCATGTCTTGGCTATCTGAAACAAACCTATCTTCTTTTTTTTATTCTTGCAAGTATGTAGACACAATGTGTAGCATGCTGCTCTACAGGAATCCATTATAATTTAGCATTATTTGTAATCACCTACCCAACATGACAGCATCATTAATTATGTCACAACCAGTAGGAAAATAACAAGGGAGCACAATCACTGCTTCATGTACAACGTTTAGAATGACACAGGAAGTTTACACCAACAAACCATATTAAAGCTATATGATCTGCTTGTACTGATAACACTAGAAATGCACATTATCTGCCTCTTTTTTAAATGTCCATGGCATGAAAGAATCTCCCCCCCTCCCCGCTGATAGATAGAAAACTTAATATTTACCACGGGAAATGCAAAATACACAACTTGTCAAATAGCATTTAGCCTCACTTACATACCACAATTATTTGGTTACCTTTTGTCTGCTTCCTGTCTGCTAAGTGTGATGCTTTTTTTTTTTTTTTTGGTTGTTTTTGCTTTTTTCCTCCTACCTAATATCCTGTGAAGGTGCCAATTACCTTACTGCTTATCAGTTGAAAACTATGCTTTGTGCAAAGGGAGCATCAATTATTTGTGAGCAGAGAGCAAAGCATGTTTGAATCATAATGATAGGATGCTGGGGCTTCCAGTAAATAGAACATATCAAAAGGCAACATAAATCTAATAAAGTGTAGGCCATAAGGGATCATCTCAGAAGTCCAAGCTTCAATCTTTAATTGTTAAAATTATGCTAGTTTTACAAAAAGGCAAGGTTGTGATTGTATCGGAGCTCTCTATAGGTTAAATGATTGGAAATAAACCACAGGAGGATAATACATTTCCTTCAGTCATCTCTGTCTTTAAGACATATTGTCTATTTTATTCTATTCATTCAAATCATTAGACTTTCTACTGTTGTGCTATCATTTATTCCTTGATTCTAAGTTGATAACCATTCTGCAGCAAACCCTCACTTCTCTCAAATCAGACATAAACGTGTTTCAAGCCCTTAATCCTCCAGAGGCTGCAGACTGAGCCCATAAAATGATGTTGTGGGTACAATGGTCACTTTGCTTTGTATCACTGATGCCTTTACAAAACTTGTTTTCATTTCAGGCTAGCTTTTGTGTTTTGGTGGAATGGGGCAGAGAGATTAGGTTATTCTTGAGCTACCTCTGTGAAGTCAACTCAATGTGCTTTTCAAACCCAATTTGAAGGTTTGGCCCTACTTTCTCCCTTTAGGACTGCAATATACTGGTTATTACTACAGACCATTATGTCATCATAACAACCTACTCAAAGTGGTGGGCTCCAGAGATAGCTCCTATGTACCTGTTTTTTTTTTTTTATACCTCACAACTATTCACCAGCTGACTGACACCATAAGACTTAAACGAGGTACAGGAATGACTGAAGCATTTATGGGATTATCATGTTTCTTCATCAGGCTAACAGCCCCCCTTCTGATGGCAGAAAGCAATGGTCCCACAGCAGAGCTAATTCTTTTGAGAAACTCAGAGATACATGCTGCAACATTTGAGGAACAAAACTCAGCAATCTCTTTATGAAGTATTAATTTATGCTTTGATTTTGGATTACAGATTGAGCTTCGCTAGTCTGGCACATTCGGGACCTGACCAGTGCAGAAACAGAATTTGCAGAACCACAGGAGGTCAATATTGTTAGCACCATTACCAATACTTCCACTGCTTACTGTGCTCATAGAAACATTCAGGGTTAAATTAGAGCTAAATAACAGTACAGAACACTCAGAGCCAGTACTTGGGGCTATAAACAAACTTTATGGGACTGCAAGAAATTTGGCCACACCCATGATAAGTGGACATCCAGCTAAGGAAAATAATGCCAGATCATGGATGTTGCTGGACCAGTGTTGGACTAGAGAGGTGCAACCTGTATTACATGGTTACTGGGTACAGAAGGAGTGTTGCTTCTGACGTAATTGTTGGAGCTTACCAAATTACTCAGTGCAGAATATTATTTCACTGTACATGATCATTCAGGCCACTAAGCCTTTAGCAAAATGTTATTCCTTCTTCCTGATGAATGTATACATCACAGTATCAATAATGTAAGAGAAAAATAGTGGTGTCATTTTCTCAAACTGGCAATTTTAAACACTGTAGTATGAACAAAACTATCACTGATGTAAAGTCTGACTTCTTGTGGTGACTTGTGGTCACTATGATCCAAGGTTGAGGGGGATGGGAAGCTTGGAACTTCAGGTATGAAAGGGAAGGATGTATGGAAGAGAAAGCTGAGCAGAGAAGCCATGGAATAGTGTCTTTCCTATCTAGCCTCTGTGTGGATGTACTTCTCTCACCTTACTACACTGTTCAGTAACCAGTTATTATTTCTGCACGTCACCTGTTTGGTGACTTAGTAAACTTCTTCCCCATTCCCACATCCTGAGCCCATGTAGAACAGGCAGACAGGCTTTGTCCAAGGGAGCTTAAATGCCTGGCTAGTTCTAATCATTAGGGAATCTACAACTTAGAAGGAACTAGTGAGAAAAATCTCTCTTTGGTATGTCTAAACCTACCTCACTTCAGTTGTCACCTCTCATTTTACATCCTCAATTTAGAAAATAATCTCGTTTTGTTAATCCCAGAGAGGTAGCCATGTTAGTTTGATTTTAGTAAAACAAAAAAAGCAGAAACAAAAACAAAGGAAAAAGCAGTCATGCTTTTTTTCTTTAAGTCTGGCACCCTCTGGACCTGACCGGTGCCGACCAAGAGAGTTTGCTGAACCCGCGGAGTTCAATATTGTCTAGTAGCATTACCAACTCTTCCACTGTTTACTGGGCTCTTAGAGGACAGTTAGGGGGTAAATTAGCACTAAATAACAGCACAGAACACTGAGAGCCAGGACTGGGGGGCTGTAAACAAATGTTATGAGACCAAGGGAAATTTGGCCACACCCATGATAAGTGGACATCTGGCTAATTAAAATCATGCAGTCTTGTCAGAGAGAAGCAGAGCCACTGAAGACCCCATCTCTGTCTGTACTCATGTCAGTGGTATCTATGGCAGCCTTAGACCAAAAAAAAAATGCCTTTTCATAACATGTGTGTGCAGTGTATGATGCGTTAGGGCTTTCATCCCTGATGGGAGCCTTAGGCACTACCACGATGCAAAGGATTATTGATCATAACAATGGGCACTTGAGGTCTCTCTCCTCCCTGTTTAGAACCTTGCAAAATAGTAGCAATATATATCCATGTTGCAAAGGTATGAATGACTGCCCAAGATGGAAGGCAACTAAGAATGATTTCCATGTTCTTCACTAGATGTTAGGAGATCATCAAGCAAAGTGATTGGTGCAAATCTCTGCACTGTACCCAGGACTGAAACCAAACATTAGTAACACATATCTAAGACTTTCAAACAGGTATGGGTTGGGTCATGGTGAAAGATTTGGAATGGGACAGCATTTGTTTCATCCAGACTGGTTTACCCATCCTGAAGAGAAGCAATCTCCTCCTGAACATAGTGATTCTTATTGACTTCGCATAACCCTTTATGATAACCAAGACTCTCCTTCCTGCCATTTCTCCAGAGCATTGGCCCACATGCTGCTAAGGTGGGTCCGTCTGTTCATTCTCCTTCTGCAGGGGGAAGAACTTAAGGAATGTACGCGCAAACAGAAGCCTATGCAACTTAGTGTTATCATTGTAGACTGTGACTGGGAGGTCTGGTGGCTGAGGAATGATGGTACTACTCTTTGGCTGGTGTTTTTGGAGGAATCTCTCCTGGACACCTCCATCAGTCAACACCGTGAAGGCTTATCTCTAGAGTGGGGATCTCTCACACTCTGTGGATCTCAAAAGTTGTTCCTTCTACCAACAGCAGATGATCTAATAAAAGATGTTGCCTCACCCATGTTGATTTGCTCACACCCTGGGACCAAAATGGCTACAACTCTGCAACTAAATAAATAATAATAATAATAAGTAGGGCCTTATATTATACCTACGACCAGCTTTCAATAGGCAAAAATCTGATCAGAACATGCAATGGTTTGTTCTGATATAACATTTACAGCTGCTTCTGCTCATATTGGAAACATAGAAAAAGAACACTCACTTGGCAAATTCCTTGAATCCTGAAATTTGAATGCTGCCTCCTGAGCTCTCCAGGCAACCCCCATTTGTTAATTCATCCTGTATTTTACCTTATGTTTTAATCTGTTTAGTGGCAAGCTATGTGGATTCCCACTTTTTCATTCTCTGTGTTGCTGTACCTGGCACAATAGGGTCCTGCACCATGAATGCGGCTCCTAGGTCATCCTGGAATAGTACCAGCAAGTAAGTAAATAATAAAATTGAGAAAGGTTGTATTAAATATAACCAGCTGCTGAACTTACCCTTGCACTGCAAGCCAGAATGAGAATATCAGTGCAGAGGGCAACAGCCATATGACTGTATCTAAGAGCTTGCCTACCTCCCATAGGTGAAAATATAATGGGCATGCTTAGCTGTTGCTTATTCAAATGATTTCCAGCCTTAGAAGAGAGCCCGTCTCTTTCTACTATCCCATCACTAGTCTCCTTTCCCTAGCTATCTTGTGAGACAGCTCAGTAGCCATTCACACACCCTAAGAAATTTTCTTCCCCCCTTCATCTACAATAGCATGGGGGGGGGGGTCCCCCGACAGCTCTTTTTCCCTGTGGCAGAAAATTTCAGACGTGGCAGAGGAAAGCTCTTGGTCCAACCCTCCACTTACAGCATTTTCATGAAAGAAATACCTTTGTAACCTTTTGCCTTAGCAGCAGCTCTTCTAGAGGAGAAGGCTTCTATGACCTTCTTTTTACCTCTAGCATTTTTCAGAGAGCAGTTTCACAGACACCCCCCGCCAACAGCAGCAGCAGCCAACATTGGCAGCTATACTTTGCCTCTAGCTGACCCTTGTGAATGTTCACACACTGGGACTCCCTGAGCTCATACAAGACATGTGGGTTCCCAGTGTGCCATGCATTCTGGGAGATCTATAGGGAATGCCCCAAAATGCAGCCTCAGCAGATCAACTGCCATTGTCAAAAGAGCAGATAAAATTGCAACCACGTTTTTCAGTGCCAGAGAGAAAGGTTTAGATTAGGTTCCATTTCTAGTACAAGGTAAGGCTTGGGTAGGTTTTTGTTTTATCTGAGCTGATGTTAGCCATCCTTAGAAATTTGTAAGCTACTTGCTGGTATTTAATACTGATCAAGGCCCACTACATTAAAAAAAAAGTCTCTTCTAGCTTGTGTTGTCCTCATCATTTATTGTTTGTGATACAACTATTTACTGCTTTGTCAGCTCACAACAACGGCTAAGAAAACAGAAACAATAGGATCATTTACTGAGACTGTCAAATACATTTTTAACATCATCTGAGTGATACAGTTGTGTTTTGTTAATGTCTATATTTCAAGTATTAGCTGTTTTATCTAGACTGGAGGCACTGGAATCTGCATATGTTTAAAAACTCAAAGGGAGATCAAAAGAAATGTATGGATAGTGGAAAGTTATTTCTTTGAAGTATGTCTCCTGCTTTCTCATGGATTCTGGGTACTGGTGACCCTAACCTCATTACTACTAGGTAGTAAATATAATAGACTTAGCCAACCATTGAAAACAGAAACTTTAAACTTTATGGGGTTTGCAGACACTCCCTAGAGTATTATAGGACACTAAGGATGAATGCCAAAGAGGATTTTTTTTTATCTCTCCTTCTTCCCTTCTTCCACTCTGAAACAATCATCAATTACCCTTATCCACCTGCACCATCTCATCTAAGTTCATTTTCAAGATGAAGTTTCCTCGTTGGATGGTGGCTGTCCAATCCTCTTTCTGTCCATCATGGACTGCTTTAGACCTGTCCCCAGACTGACAGCCTGAGAGCGAATCAATAATAATTATCAGACTGCAACCACAGAGAGCTGTGTAATTCTGCGATGCTATAGCACTGAACAAACAGCCCCATGTCTGCCACTGCAGCTTTAAATATGCTGCTCAGGGTTGTCCATTTAGCTACTTTGATCATGTGATTATTAGTAGATTGTTGGGGTTTTTTTTCTTGTTACATAAAAGCCTTTAAAAATTGCATGTTATTTTCCATGACACATGACTGAGGATACCCACAGTATTCCACTATGTAAAAAGCCATTTGCTAGCTGATGTAAAATAAATCAGTGGAATAGAGCAGTAGATAATCATGAAGATGGAGACAGTTGTTTTTCTTGATTTTTGTCTTTTATGAGAACCAAGTATAACAGGAAAAACAATACCAGGACATGACATATAAATTTATGTCATTTGATAATGGCTGCATGACTACATGCATTATATTGCTTTAGAAATGATACTCCGGGTGGCACAGTCCTATGTTCAGTAATGGTATATGAATGACAAAGGTGTCTGTGCTTTTGCATTTAATGACATAGGAAAGTCAGAAAGAATTTTAGTGAACACCGGTGTTCCCTCTGGCCTGGTCTACACTAAAGGGAAAAATTGACTTAAGATATGCAACTCCAGCTTATTAATTATGTAGCTGGAATCGACGTATCTTAAATAGTTAGTCCTGCTCCTCACAAGGAGTATCTGCACCAACTGGGGTGCCCTTCTCAGTTCAAATTATCGGATTTTCACTATACCCGCTAATTTGAACCTTGGAAGATTGACTGTGACAATGTCGATCTTCTGTGTAGTGTAGACAAAGCACTTTAATATTTTCCATCCATGTTTTGACTTTTTCCACCCATGTGTAGAATACATTTTAATGTGCACCAAGCATGTGGGAATGTGCACCACCAGTAGAAACAAACCACTTAACAATGGGTACTCTGCTAATCAGCTGAGCAGCATTTGAATATGTCCTGAGCAGCCGTACATGTATAGCTTACAAGGAACCCTGGTGCACATCCGGATCCCATTGGGTTACACACTATTAAGGCAAGGTGGCTTTGAGAGAAAACTTGAATTAATGCCAAATTAATCACTTTAATAATCAATAATATCTTCTGTAAGTTTGGGTTTATGGTTTAACACAACAGAGATATTTGTATGCTGGGGGAGGGGGGGTGGAGGTAAATGTATACAGTGAATATGGTACAGGTTGGACCTCCCACATCCAGCAGTCTTGGAACCTGACTGGTTCTGGATGAGGGGTTTTGTCAGATCAGGGGAGGTCATATTTGGACACGTGCCACTGGTCCAGCTGCTGGTCTCCTGACTGGCTCCTCACCTCCTGTTGGTTCCGCTGCCCTGCCGAACCTGCTGGCCTGCTGTGGCTCCAGGACCCACCAGCCAGCCTCGCATGCTGACCTAGATCTCCGGGATCCGCAGGACATCCACATGTGCTGCACTGGGGCAGGCAGCCACGTGCCAAGGCTCCCTGCCTCACCAAGCTACCATGGCTCCCAGCCTTTCTGGGCAGCCATGCACCAGGTCTCCCAACCCCGCTGGGCAGTCCCGCTGCCACGCACTGGGTGGCCCCGCTGTCAGCTCACTGCAGGCAGCCCACTGCTTCGCTGGCCCTTCAGGGATCCTTGCTGCTGGCCCTTCACTGGGACACTCTGGTCCTGCAACAGCCATGCCGGACCATGGATGTTGCCAGACCAGAGAATCCCAGTTAAGAGAGTTTCAACCTGTACTTCCAAAACAGGCATTTGGGAGTGCTAGGTAGCTAATTCTTCTATTGTGTTGGAACATATAAATGCTGGATATTATCATCATAGATTCAGAGGTTTAGACAGGCCAACCAGGATCATCTAATCTAACCCCCTGCCGTGCAGGATTTGTTGTGTGTAAACTATCCAAAACAGATGGCTATTCAGTCTCCTTTTGAAAACCTCCACTAACAAAGCTTCCTCAATCTCCCATGGCAATTTGATCCACTGTCCTATTGTTCTACAGTCTCAAAGGGGTAGCTGTATTAGTCTGTAACTTTAAAAAAGAGTAATAGTGTAGCACCTTAGGGTCTAACAAAAATATGTACAGTATCATGAGCTATTGTGGGAAAAACCTACTTCCTCACATAAGTAGAGTTTTCCCTAAATTTTAATCCTAATCTGCTATGCTGTAATTTGAAGCCCCTCCAGTATTCCTGCAGGAGCTATGATGAAGTATTGACAATATCTCCATGATCAATGTTCCCCTCAGCTTTTGGCAAATGTTTTTGGGACTGGGGCAAACACCATGTATGAATGAAATTACTATTTGGTCAGAAATTTAGGTCACATCTTTCTAACTCAGCATATAAATCTGTTATGGCCGTTATACTGTTTTTGCTAACCTTGTGTGAAAGCAGTATTACTTAGTTTAGCTAATGTCTGCCACAACAGATTTCCAGCAAAGTATTTGTGAGTGATGCATTATATTGAGATACCTCATGCCTTTAATGTAAAAGATATGTTGTTGAAATACTTTTTCAGCCAACCATGCAATATGCAGGTATAAGGAAAAAACATCATATGCCATATGAAAATCTAACTTGTGAATTAGTCAGTTCAAAACTAATTGGTTATCTGCTTTTTAATGGCTATAAAGAAATGCAATCACTTATTTAAATCTTTTTGATGAATTGCATTGCTTTAAGTTATGCAATGTTATAAAATATTAGGAATGGTACAACTGGACTTTCATGAAATATTATATATATCATCTCCAAAGATGGATCTTGTATAATGAATAGCTTTGTAGAACTCAGGCAGTTAATGGCTTTTCCAAAACAAGCTGAAGCTGCTAAATCATAATAGGTTTCAGAATACGATTGCTGCATCCTTCTGAATTGGATGTGTGTGCTTAAAAACCTCTGGGAAAAAGATAATGGGGCAAACCTGGGATCATGCACCAAGCACTGAAAATTTTTTACTGGTTTTCTCTGGAAAATATTTCTAGATTTAATAGAGACTATAAAAGGCAAATGACAAAATGAAACAATTAATAGAATTACATCTCTTCTTCAGGAAAATTGAATTTCATTCTATGTGATGACAATTACCGCCAAGTTATAAAGAGTTGCTTGAGGTTAGAGCCTCTAGAATAACTTGATGGAGTCCATTGTCTTACACCGATCCATGCCAGCTGAGGATCTGTTCCTCAATTTTTAAGACTTCTTTGAACTAGAAGCATATTACTTTGGTGAATGTGGGTTTCTCTAGACCATTGAATTTTCCTTTCGTTTTTGTACTGTGATTATCACTATGATACCTGAGCCTCTGTATTGTAGGCATCCTCCATTGTTGATCAAATGAGCAACTGAATCTCAGATACATACCAAGCCTCTTCGATATTTTCTAGTTGTCTGGGCTGAAGAAGCAGCTGGGAAGGCAGAGGATTATGAGCAGGCACCCTTATTCTCTGGGAGAGGATGAGTCAGTTTCAGCTATCATTATAAGTAGTGGAAGAACAGGATATCTCAAGTGCTTGGACATAAATGTACGGTATATTGGGACAGACCAAGAGAAAGGAATAACCTGTCAGGGCAAACTGGAATTGAAGCAATTCTTAAGTCAGTTTTGAGTCTTGATTACAAACGTAAGTGAAGCTAACTGAGGAACAGGGACCATCATCTAGTTGATTCTGCAGTTACGAAAAAAATGAATGAAAAGAAAATTATGGTGTTGGATATGACCAGTATGTGTGCTGGGAGCACTGGGAGAAATATCATTGAACTGAAGGAATAGGAACAATGGGGAAAAGCAAGAGTGCCATTTATGGGGGGTTAGGAGGGCTACTGCCTCCCCTCCTTAGTGTGGACCCTGGATTTCATACCTGAGGGCTGCTTAAACCTCATGTCCTGACTCCACAGGCAGTTCTTAAATGCAACAGAGTTTGAGCTGTTTACAGCTTTGCCTTTAGGGCAGGGAGTTAGTTATAAAAAGAGGGAGGCAGGGTGATTAAGAAAAATAAAAGGCTGGTTATTCAGGTAATTGAAGGATTGTTAGATCATCATGAAAATATTGCTGGGTACTCGACTTAAAAGATTGGGGGGGGGGGGAAGAGTAGGAATGAGTGTTGTGCTGCAGGGATCTGCACTTGGGTCACTGCTGTTAAATTTCTAATAAATATTCTTGAAAAGGGGGTAAACAGTGACTAATACAAAGCTGACTGCAAAGAGTTACAAAGGGATCTTACAAAACTAGGTGATGGGGCAACTCAAGGGTAGATGGAGTTCAGTATTAATAAATGCACATGAAAAAAATATAATCCTAACTGTAGATACAAAAATGATGGTGTCTAAAATAGCTGTTACCATTCAAGAAAGAGATCTTGAAATAATTCCCTGAAAACATCTGTTCAATGTGCATTGGTAGTCTAAAAACTAAAAAGCTAACAGAATATTGAGAATCATTAGGAAAGGAATAGATAATAAGACAAAATACCATATTGTCTGTATATAAAGTCTTTGTATGCCCACATCTTGACTATTGTATGCAGATCTGGCCAACCCATTTAAAAAAAGATATAGGCTATGTCTACACTGCAAGGTTTTTGCGCACAAACCTGTGGAGCATCCATACCTCAAATGCGCTTTTGTGCAAGAAAATCAAAAGTAAAACGGCAGAACAGAGGGCTTTTTCCACCATAGGTAAGCCTCCTTTTACGAGGCATAACTCCCTTTTGTGCAAGAGTTCTTGCGCAAAAAGGCAAGTGTGGACACTCCAGAGGAAAAAGCACAGGTGCTCTGATGGCCATTCTGTGAATGCGCAAAAGCATCCCTGCAGTGTGGATGCTCTCTTGCGCAAAAGCACATCGCTTTTGCAATGTGCTTTGAGGTGTGGACGTGCTCTTGCGCAAGAAGTTTTTGCACAAAAACTCTTGTGCAAAAGGCTTCTTGTACAAGAAGCATGAAGTGTAGATGTAGCCTTAGTGTATGGAAAAGGTACAGAAAGGAAAACAGAAATGATTAGGAGGTTAAGAACATCTTCCATATGAGGAGAGATTAACAAGACTGGGATTTTTCAGCTAGGAAAATAAATGACTAAAATGTGGGAGAATATGTTAGAGGTCTAGAAAATCATGAATGGCATGGAAAAATAGAATAAGGAAATGGTATTAATTCCTTCACATAACACAAGAAGCTGACCCAATTAAATTTATAGGCAGCAGATTTCAAATAAACAATCATAGGCAACAGGGAATGGATTATGATGATTGCCTCTTCTGTTTATTTCTTCTGAAGCACTTGGCATTGGCCACTGTTGGAAGACAGGATACAGGGCTAGAAGGACTTTTGCTATGACCCAGTATGGCCATTCTGATGTTCTTATATAGAACTGAAATGTATCTGCCCTCTGCTGTAACCCTCTAGACTCCACTCTCCTTCCAGAACTAAGACAGAGCCCAGAAGTCCTGACATGCTCTCTCTCTCTCTCTGCAGAGTTAATAACAAAGTAAGAATATATATTCAAATCTTAAGACTAGCCAGTATCTTGTAAGTAACTTGCCACAAGATGTCAGAATATGCCAGTGTTATAGCTGAGTGGGTCTAATATTTATTTAATGTTCTTTCTTTTATATAGGAATTAGATACAGTGCTCCTGTCAGCTAACGGCTAAGTTGTCTGCCAAAAAAAGTTTTCCAGTGCCTTAGTAGCCCCTGATTAGAGATGATGTGTGTGTTGGGGGGGGGGAGGCGATTGAGTTGGCTCCCCCCCATTTGGTGCTTGGCTTTCAGTAACACTGCTGAAGCCTCTGTCCTCAGCCTCTGTCCTCAATCTCTCTCTCTCTTCTTACCCCCACTGCCCTATCATGGCATGCACAGGTCATCTCCCCCCACCAAAACATAAAATGGCACCCCTGGGAAAAAGTCACGTGTGCCCTGGAAGCTGCACTAAGATTCACAGAGCTGAACAGTAGAATCACATATTGCAATCCAGGACAAGAAAAATTAGTGTGTGTGATAGAACAGAAAGTAGGTGATGTAATATCTTGTATAGGACCAAATTCTGTTGGTGAGAGAGAGACTAGCTTTTGAGTTTACACAGAGCTTTTCTTCAGGTCTGGAATATAATTTGCAGATATGGAGGAGGACTGGAAGGCTATTAGAACGAAGGTGAGAGATGATTAAAAAAAAGGAATAAAGGAACAGGCAGAGCAGAAGTACTGTGAAGAAAAATTTCATTTATTCCTTAAATAAGTATGCAGGATTGTGAAAGGTTGACTGGTTAGCCAGTAAGTAGCACCCTTAACCGGTAAGCATCACCATTAAGGGTTCTGGTTAACTGTTAATTGGTGGGGGCAAGAACAGCTCCCTGACTGCCACAGGCAGGGGGCTGTTCCAGCCTTGTGATGGGCCTGGGTGCCCCACAGGCCAGGGCTGCTCTTGTGTCTGGAGCAGCCTCTGTCAGCTGCAAGCATAGGCGCCTTGCAGGCAGATCCCATTGCAGACAGGGTGCCTGGACAGCGCTGGGCTGATGCTCTTCTGCCTGTGCCCCCTTTACCTGGTTAACTCGTTAAACATAATGTTTACTTGATTAGCCAATTAAATTAATGGGATTTGACATCCCTATAAAGAATATGAGACCAGCAAAGTGGGGCACTGGGGAGATTGTAAGGATAATTCACTGATACAAAGATAAACAAACAAAAATAAGCAAATAAAATGACTTCTATACCTCAGTGTTCCTAAATGGGATGAGCATGGATACTTGATGCAGACATGCATTTTCCAGGGGAGGCAAGATAAATATAGAAGAAAATAATGTAAGGCTGATTCTGCCATGCATTTCTCCAGTTTCACTGCAATGGAGATCCATGCAATTCATGGAATCACAAGTGACAACACAAGCCTAAGGATCATGTTCGGACAGAGAAGAGTTAGAATTTCTGAAGATAGTCAAGTTACAATGACCAAATGGTACCCATCTTAGATTATTAAAGAGAGTGTAGACCAGGAGACATTATCTGATAGGGAATGTCTACACTACAGCGCTAGTTCGAACTAACTTAGTTCGAATTAGTTAATTCGAACTAAGCTAGTTCGAACTAACGCGTCTAGAACTAAAAACTAGTTCGAACTAGCGTTTTGCTAGTTTGAACTAGCAAGTCCACATTGAGTGGACTCTGAACAGGGCTTAAGGATGGCCGGAAGCAGTGCCGGCAGGGCATAAAAGGAGGACTTAGAGCATGGAGATGCTGTCTCAGGCTAGCCGAGGGCTGCGCTTAAAGGGTCCCGACCCCCACCCCGGACACACAGTTCTAAGGGGTGCCCCGCTTGCAAAGAAGTTCTGGCTTGGAGTGCCCTGAGTGCCCACACTGGGCACATCACACCACTCGGCCATCAGCCCAGCTGCACTTGCTGCAGGCTGCCATCTGGGGAGAGGGAGTAATTGGGGGGCTGCAGGAGAACTTCCACCCCCAGAAGCCCGCAGAGCCAGCCCAGTCCTCCCCATCGGGGGCTCGTACCCCATTCCTCCCTCACCTCCTTCCACTTACCCTTCCTTAGCCCCCCTTCTTATTGATGTACAAAATAAAGATAACGTTTCTTCCAACATTGACTCTGTCTTTATTGAACAAAAACTGGGGGAGACTGGGAAAAGGAGGTGGGAGAGGGGAAGAGAAAGGCTGGGAGAGGGGAGGGCAACTAACATGATCAGGGGTTGGGAACAGGTCCCAGATGAAGAAAGGCTACAGAGACTGGGACTGTTCAGCTTAGAAAAGAGGAGACGGAGGGGGGACAGGATAGAGGTCTCTAAAAGCAGGGGTTGGGTGGAGAGGGTGCATTCAGAAAAGTTCTTCCTGAGTTCCCATAAAGAAGGACTAGAGGACACCAAAGGAAAGGAATGGGTAGCAGGCTTGAAACTAGTAAGAGAAAGTTGTTCTTCTTCCCAAAGCAAATAGTTAACCTGTGGAACTCCTTGCTGCAGGAGGCTGTGAAGGCTAGAACTAGAACAGAGTTGAAAGGGAAGTGAGATAAAGTGATGGAGGTTGGCTCCATGGAGTCCTATTAGCCAGAGGGTAGGAGTGGTGTCCCTGCCCAAAGTTTGTGGAAGGCTGGAGAGGGATGGCACGAGACAAATGGCTTGGTCATTGTCTTCGGTCCATCCCCTCCAGGGTCCCTAGGGTTGGCCGCTGTTGGCAGACAGGCTACTGGGCTAGATGGACCTTTGGTCTGACCCAGGACGGCCATTGTAAGCTCAGGGCTCAGTGTCGGGGGTCTCAGTGGACCCCCTTGATTTTCATGCACACCTGGTCCTGGGTGGCCAGGCTGGCAGCTCTCCTGCCCTAGCCGGCCACTTTCCTGTGCCTAGTGCGGAGATCGTGGACGAGGTCCACGATGTCCGCACTAGCCCAGGAAGGTGCCCGCCTCTTGCGGTCCAGGGCAAACTCCCGGGAGCCGCCAGCCTGGTCCCGGCAAGAGGGGGTGGGCTGGGGGGCATCGGGTGGGTGGCTCTGTGCCGTGCCAGGTGCAGGGTCTGCTAGCTGGGTGCTGGCAGGCTTGCACCTGGCACGGGCACCGTAGCCAGCCCGTGCCCCTTTAAGGGGTCTGGGGCCGGGAGGGGGGCATAGAGTTTCCCTGGTGTTGGCCAGAGTGGCCACCAGGGAAACCTGGGGAGGGCTAGCCTCCCACTAGTTCGAACTAAAGGGCTACACAGCCCTTAGTTCGAACTAGCTAGTTCGAACTAGGCGTTAGTCCTCGTAAAATGAGGTTTACCTAGTTCGAACTAAGCGCTCCGCTAGTTCGATTCAAATTCGAACTAGCGGAGCGCTAGTGTAGCGCCTATTAAAGTTAGTTCGAACTAACGTCCGTTAGTTCGAACTAACTTTGTAGTGTAGACATACCCATATATATTAAACACTCTGGCTACGTCTAGACTGCCCCCTCTTGCACAAGAGAATATGCAAATGAGGCAAAGCGGTGAATATCGCCGTGCCTCATTTGCATACTTAATGAGCCACCATTTTTGCGCAAGGGGCTTTTGTGCAAAAAGGAGCTATCTACACGGCAAAACCCCCCTCTTGCACAAGAGCCGTTCTGCCGCTTTTTTTCAGGAAGAACGCCTCTTGCACAAGGGGGAGGGGGTTTGCTGTGTAGACGGCTCCTTTTTGCGCAAAAATGGTGGCTCATTAAGTATGCAAATGAGGCACAGAGATATTCACCTCTTCGCCTCATTTGAATATTCTCTTGCACAAGAGGGAGCAGTCCAGACAAAGCCTCTGAGTAACAGCAGACACTCCAATCTAACTGAGGGCACATCTATACAGCAGGACAAAAGCCAAAATAAACTACACAACTTGAGATATGTCAACTGTCAGCTTTTAAGCAGTCTAACACAACCATAACTGACATTACATTGCCACAACTTCAATATTGGACTTTTTATTATTACTAATTGGAAGGACAAAGGACAAAAAGACAAACATAAGAATATATTTTGTTAAAGACTATTTAATATATCAAATGGACTATTGTGGGCAGCAATACATGCAGATAAGTAGTTTTTAAAGCCTCCTAAAGAACAAAAGGTATTATGGGACCCCACATCTAATTTAAATCCATTTTAGTTGAATTTCTGGCTTTCTGACTGGCAAAAATTACTGGGGTCTATGATCAAGCAAGTAGCTAGCAGAATTTTTCGCCAGTTTGCGTTCAGGATAAAAACAAAGGCTAAGAAAGACTATGTATACACTGCAGCACTATTTCAGGATACCAGAGGTAACCCAAAATAGCTAATCGCTTATGAGCATTAGTTTGAAATATAATGGGCTCGATATTCCGACGTCCCTGTAAACCTCATTCCAGGAGGAGTAAGAGATGTTTCGAAATAGCAATTAATTTCAAATTAAGTGTTGTGTAGACAATGTCAAATTTCGAAATAAGCTATTTCAAAATAAGATCAAAATAAGATATGCAATTCGCATAGCTCAAATTGCGTATCTTATTTCAAGCTACAGGTGCAATGTAGACACACCCAAAAATCTTAGTAATCTACAAGGATGAAAGAACATTGAAAAAAATGACCCAGTCAGTTACAGCACTGGTCAGAATGTGGTCTCAAGTGTTAACTACCTTGCTAAAAGTTGGAAATCCTTGTGAGTCAGAAGGTGTTGCATATTCTGTGTATATGTGTGTGCATGTGTCTGTGTGTAGGGAGGGGGAAGTTAATAGCTATAACACTATTACTGCAACAGAAATTTTTATGACAGAAAATTTAACTCTTTAGTTCCAAATGCAGAACAAGCTTATTATGCTTATCTTCGAATTCCCATAGAAATTTCCTAAAATTCTAGTTTTTCTTGTGTTTTGTTTTGGTTTTAGAGATTTCTGCAGAAAAGTGTTTGCTTCATTTAAACATACACAACTGGTCACTTTCTACTGGCAAGGAAAAAAATTAAATGAAACAAGCCAGAGGCATGATATTAATGTGGAGTGCATTAGAAGAAAGAATGACAGTATGAACAGTGCAGTGACTGATTTATAAAATCAATCACATACTTTTGGCTTGATATGTTGTTAGTAAAAGAAAAATAACCCTGTTTACATGAACAGGAAGATTAATCACTGCTTTTCTACTCTTTAGGATGGACATTTTCTGATTTTTTTTAGGGCAGTAGCTAAGCTGTTCTTCAATGTAACTCTAATGATCATATTTTGATTATGTGATCCCGACAGGCTTACATACTTCAAAAGGTCTGTCCGTGGCAATTCTAATACAAACTTACAGACATTTCTAACTAATCATAAAATTAATTCTGGGATTAAACTTGATTTAAGAAGTTTTATCAAAGGAGAAAAATGTTACTAACACTTAATAGTTCAACAGATTTCAACTGAGGTACTTTGAATCAAATCAAGTTGGGGATTTTTTTTTATCCTGTTCATCTTGAATTGACACTTAAATTGGCAAATTTTCAAAGCACTTAAAATGTTACTGCTCAGGGTGCAGCAGTTAATCATAAATTTGCAAAAGTCTATTACCAATGTACAAGAGAGTTCTCTTTTACACTCTGCCAGCTCTGTTAATTGCATGGTATTACCCATTACCGAAACCTCAAACCAACTTTTAAAGCATATCTGAAGTTTTCAAAGTCAATAATTCTCCTTTACAAATTGGGACAACTCCTACCTTTACCTCCAGGCTCTTCTATTTCCAGGGTCATATATAAAAGAAGGGAAATTAGAGAAGGAAATACAATAAAGTACAATGAATGATAATGAAATTAGAAATTGTATTGAGACCAAGGGGCAACTGTGTAGTATGCCAGCTTTTAGCCACTGGGAGTTTGTTATACAGTTTGGATTTATATTCCACCGTAGACTTGGAATTTTGTAGGAAAGGAGTCTGATGCTAGCATTTTAATACTATTGCCAGACCTACTGGCAGCTTTAAAGAGAGGAGACTGGAGTTCTTTCTGAGTATTTTCCATTATGAGGAAGTTAGAAATCTGGCCTAACCAGATGGTATTTTGACTGTTAAGAACACAAATCTTCAGCACTCATATTTCACACAAAAATGATTATTTGTATTTTAAACAGAAAGGTGGAATTTTAAGTAAATCAAGAAAAACATGAGCTAGTCTTGAGGTAACCACTGTAAAGCTCAGGTACATTCCTTTTATCTCATCATATATTTAGAGTGTAAGTTCTTTGGAGAAGGAACCACCTTTTCACTGATTTGTCTACAACAGCTTGCAAAATGGAGCCTCAATCCTTGAAACCAATTAATAATACTAAGTTTTTACTGTACTATCGGGTTTACCTATAGAAAGACTGCAGGCTCTGAGCTAATTGGAGATTGAAAACTGCCAAAAGCCAGTATAAAAAAAATCTCCCTCTCATTCTCTCTGCATATTTATACCAAGCCCATGAGCGTAGTATACGAGCACCTAAAACTTGGGAATATGCTGATTGGCTTCTAGTCATAGGCTTGCTTAAAGGAAACTGGAGATTTACGTGAATCTTTGTCAATTGTGGTATTTAGCTACCAGTTGAATGAGGGCGAATACAGAGTCAGAAAACCCATAGGGAACTGTGCCTTGGGGATTTTGCACCACTCATGAACTGGCTCATTTTTCTTTCCGAAATAAGCCTACAGAATTATTAATGCAACCTCTTTCTCTCCTGTTTCTTTTATACCTCTATAGCCCTTTCAGGTATGTCTACACAGCAGTGCTATTTTGGAATAACTGATATTATTCCCATATAACAAAGAGCTCATCTACACAAGCAGCCTTTATTTTGCGAGCTAGAGGACTTCTTACTCAGACTCCTATAACCCTCATTTCACTAAGAGTAAGGGAATTCAAAGGAAGAGTGTTCTTCCTTCGACTTCCTGCTGTGTAGACAGCGCCAGAAGTCGAATTAAGCTATTTCTACTTCAGGTATGCAACTGATGTAGCTGAAGTTGAGTAGCTTAATTTGACTTTTGCCCTGCTGTGTAGACATGCCCTTCCAGTCCATATGAACTGAAACTGCAAATAACCTTTTAATCTCCTGCTCCTGCTTTTACTCTTCATGTTTCCTTGCTTCTCTACTTGATTTCAAGCTTCTTATCCTCACCTTCAAAATTTTAATACTTTTGTTTCTTAATGCATCACTCATCTTTTATGCTCAGCCAGGGATACCAGCCTCATTTTCCTCTTGGAGAATTCTTCTCTACTGCCTCTTATGCACAGATTGCACTGAATTAGTCCATAATACCAGGTCATATGGTGGACTGGCCTTCCAGTGAGGTGCCTTTAAGCCTTGCTAAGTGATAGACTTTGAGGCAACAATGGACTCTGCTAAACTCAATGGAGAGATCAGAAGAATAGCTCTTGTTGGAGTTCCAGCATTAGAAAGTTTCCATCAAAAAGTGTGCCCACTGAAGAGCAGGCTAGGTGGCAGGAAGTGCTAGGAGGCTGTCAGCAACTGGCCAGTGAAGAGGCCTAAAGAAAGAGACCAGGAAGATGTCTATGGGAAAGGCTTAATGACAAGCCTATGAAGGAAGTGTTTTAGGGAAGTGAAAAAGGAGGTCTGAATAGGTAGACCTTCTATTTTACAGTGTCCCTGAACCAGAATCCAAAGTACAGAGAGACTTCGGGTTCCCCCTTAAGATTACAGAAGAAGGCGATATGACAACCCACTGACCTCAAGTGGCAGGACTGTTGAGGCTGGAAGCAAGATGAAGTCCTGCTTAGAGGATTGCTGTACATCTGATTTGTTGGACTTTATTGTCTTCTAGCTCAGGAAGGGGAGAATATTTTTGACTTTTTGATGGGAAGTCAAGTCAGCTCAGTCATCCAACAGTGCTGAGAGCCCGAGGCTATTGGGTGAGACGGAGTTGGCAGTGTGGAGAAATGGAAGCAGGTGCAAGTTAAGGTAAACTGATCACAGACTGCTACACTGTCTTCTCTCATCTCTCTCTTCTGCCTTGTGAATTTCATTAATCAAGGGTGACTTCCTGGACAAAGATGTCAATTGGCATTTTATTACGTATAACTATTTTATAATAGGTAAAACCATGTAAAATATATGTGTACAAAAATGGGATCATTTCCCCACACTGTCATGTATTTTCTGCCTTTTTATAGATGCAGACTTTTCAGGGTAGGGATTGCATCTTCACACTTGTTTGTACATCACCTAACACAATGGACAGCATTGCAATAAAATATTTAAAAATAACATTAGTGTTTCATATGCTGATATATTTTACTGCATTTAGTTGTGATGGGGAGTATATGCAATGATTCTGGAATAGCAAATTGCAAGAAAACCTATTAGCAAGTCAGTTACTTATTTACATATTTATTAAGCAAATGCAATATTGTGATTATAAATAGCCAAATTCAAGAGACTACTGCAAAATATATTTAAAAGTATATTTCTGATAGCTACCAAAACACTGAGTAAAGAGTACGTTTCAGTCTAGCAACAGCCAGCTAATAAATAGCCTTAGTTTCTTAATTGGGTAGAATTGTTATTTATTTTAAGTGATAACCAGCAAAGCAGGACATTTTAGTATTGTTCCAGAATATACAGAACTAACTCACTGGATCAGACAACAAAATGACTATTTCCTGCTAGTTTCAGGGGGTGGCCAAGTTAGTCTGTACAGAAAAAAACAACAAATGGTCTGGTAGCACTTTATAGACTAACAAAACATGAAGATGGTATCATGAGCTTTTGCAAGCACAGCCCACTTTTTAAACTCCGGTCATCTGAAGAAGTGGGCTGTGCCCACGAAAGTTCATGATACCATCTACATGTTTTGTTAGTCTATAAAGTGCTACCAGACCATTTGTTGTTTATTTCCTGCTGGTGAAGAATATTAAATAAATTAATAAATAAATTAAATACATTAAATAAAATCAAACTCTTGCCAGCAGTGAAAGTACTTCTTTCAAATTAAAGAGCATTGACTGCAGACCTATACTTGCATGGTTAAAAGGAGAGTATATTAATATAATTTATCAAAATGAGGATGCAAAGAAGATCAAAGTTAATTGATTAAAACAGCATTGATTGAATACATGGAAAATGTTGTTAATCTAATCAAAGGGAACACATCCTTGTTTATAGAAAATCTGTAAGTTGACAGTTAGAAGATGTGTGCTTCTAACAGTAGAGTGTTTATGCCTCTCATTATATGGTGCTCATAGGAAATCTTGCTTTCAGATTATGTAGAACCGCAGAAATCCTACTGGTACAGGAGATGTAGAAAGAAAATAATTCAAGCATCAGATGATTTGAAGATACTTTCTGGCATATGTATTTCAAGATGGTATAGGGCAAATTCTGTCATGCATACTTGCACTGATTAATAGCCTATTTTCAAGGTATAGGTAGTCTTATTTTAAATAGAATACTTATGAAGTAAGGATCTACTCGGTAAGAGTAAAGATGGCAGAATTGGGTCTATTGTTGCTAACTGGATCCATGCTACAATTTATTAAAACAAATGTTTCAAATAATAAATGTTAAAGAAAGGTTGGTATTGTTTAGGAACCTAATGGGTGGCCAGAGTCTTATTAAGTTGTTTCTCTCTCTTTCAGTTGAATATCAGAGGAAAGGAAACTATTCTATAAAATAGCACAGAATATTTGGAAAAATTGTACATAACTTAATAATCATGCTAAGCCATGCCCCTGCTTGGAAATATTCATATGGGATGGATCATTTTACAAGGTCCCTGAAAGGGTTTTCCTCCACATTCTTGAACTGAAAGCAAGGGAATGATCCAACCTCCTTGAAAGATGCAGGGGACTTTATCTCCAAAAACTGCAGATTTTGGGGCTCTTTGAAACCTCTCATACTCTATTAAGCTTTCTTCAGATAGTAGCTGCTTGTGGGTCCCTCCTTTAATGGATTCAGTCATAGTTAACTTACCCCATTTCTTAGAAGACATGGGGACACCATGAAGTAACTTCAAAATGATGCAGAATGTTAAAGAATGTCTTCAAGAACGCTAACTGACTAGTAATGAAGCACTCAGACAGGCAACTGTACTTTTCATGAGTTTCTATTTCTGGGTAGTCATGAATTGGAACAAAGCTTGGCGTTAACAATGCTGTAAATGACGTTCAGAACCATGGCTGTCATACATTTGCTCAGTTACAAATGATGAAAGGCCATGATTGATTAGCAAGGATGTCAGAGTAACGGGGGAATCAATAGTATCACAGGGCTGTGAGGCATTTTGGTAAAAGTCAGGAAGGTAGCCTAAAAAACTGATGCAGACTCCCACCTTCACCTACCCTTTTGAATGCTTCCCCTTGCCAACAAACATGCATTCCATATTTCTGAGGTGAGCACCATCAGTACATTGACATTGCAGGGTAAAACATTTCACATTTCCCTTTACCTGACAGGTGACAAGTGTGGAACTTCTGTATGTGCAAGGTAAAAGCATGGGGGTAAAAGTAATTGCCCATCACTATTCTCTGGGATCTGTCTGAGATGAAAAAGCAAACCCTTTGAAATCCATTCTATCCACTCCTGCATTATATGACTGTAGAGGTATGTCTACACTTGCACCCTCTTTTGAGCGAGGGATGCAAATGCAGCTGAGCGAAATTGCAAATGAAGCGCGGATTTGAATTTCCTGTGCTTCATTTGCATATTTGTGTAATGGAGCTATTTCAAAATAGCGCTATTTCGAAATAACAAATGCTGTGTAGATGTGGTTATTTCAAAAGAAAACCCTTCTTCCAAAATAACTGGTAAAACTCATTGTAGGAGGAATAAGGGTTATTTCAGAAGAAGGGATTTTTTTTAAATAACTGCGTCTACCCAGTGTTTATTTTGAAATAGCGCCATAACGCTTTTCATTCATTCTCTTTAGAACTGGAATTGCTTTATGCTGTCTTTTTCTAGTCTTAAAAGTGTGAACCCTAGCGCATATGAAGACACACCTATCAACAACATCAATGAACGCATGACTAATAGTGTGGGGTATGTACTTAACAGACAAATATGACAAGCCCTGAGTCTTCAGACCAGAGTCCTTGCCTATATGGTGCACAAGCTGGGTGTAAATTCTAGTTCATACCTGCATGTTGTGCAAAAAAGTTCCTTGTTGCTCATTAATATACATGACATACAGACAATTTGTGAGGACACATTGGGCTGCACTAAAATTTACCCCTCTTCTCTTCCCTAAGCTGGTGTCTGCTAGAGCACCATGTAGACAAGACCCACTGATAATATAAAGACAAGTCCCTGATCTGAAGACTTACAATCTAGGGAGGTCACAGGAGACAAAAGATAGAGAAAAGGGAGCTAAGGTAAGTGGTGCAATAAAGCATTAAGGCTTGCATGGGTCTTTTCAATTCCATGAGTTCTGCTGAAATTTTTTAAAGTAATTGTTACTAGGACAACTGTATGTGGTGTAACTGTCATTCTGAATGTCAACAGACCTCCACTGAAACTCAAAGCAATTGAAACAACTATCAAGGAAGGAGAAATAACCAATTGTCATGGTTTAGATTCTTCTTCCATGACATGCATGACAATGAACTTTTACACGTCTATGGACAATTCACAGGCAAGAAATCTTTACAGAATGACTGCAACACACATGCGGGTTAAACATTGTTAGTTACCTGGGGTTCAAAGTCACTTATATAAAAACATTCATAATAAACATTTTTGTAATCCTACTTTTTGGTTAATAAAACAGTAAATTCATCCATTTAAATCAAGAGAGCATATTTCAGTTATTCTAAATGAAGGTTTTCCATTAAGAGACAGAGTGCAAAAGCTCATTCAAAATCCATAAAACATTATAGGCTGTTTAAAACTTATAGCCTAATGAAGAAGACACTGTAAGGGCTCACAGTCTGATGCTGTACTTTTGTCTCTTTCAAAACACAATGGTTTAAATGTAATTTCAGATGTTGATTTGTCTACATTTTATATGTTCATAAAGTCTGACAAAAAGAAAAGGCAGTAAAGAAACTAGATGAAATTGTTCAAATGGAAAAAATTCCATTTAAGTGCAAGTCCCCTGATAGCATTAATTTGGTAAAAGCCCTGGTACATGACCCTATCCTAACCTTATATTGAGCAGCCAAAGATAGCAAAAAAAAAAAAAAAAAAAAAATTCACTGTCAATTTCAAGCTGCAATTGCACTCATTTGCCACCAACAAAGGTACCTCATATTGTGTGTGCAAAGTGACTAATAAGTGCCTGATTGAAGTTTTGACTTCTATTAGTCTAGCCAAAGCCAGAGCAATTTTCTTGGTCTGCATGTCCAGGGTTTAGATGGATTCCCCTGAGGATGAGCAGGAAATACCACCAGACAGAAGATGCTAAGAGCCTAAACTGCTTCTTCAGCATTCAATGCTGTTCTGATGTTTGGGCTGCTACTCCAGCCTTCCTACTAATAATGGTTTTGTATGTCAGAGGTGGCTTCCAATAAACTCAGGACATTATCCTTAAAGGACACATGAAATGTCTTGTTAATCATGAAACTGAATTTTCTCCTGCTGTATATTTTCCCATGATTTTTTGTGGGGGCATCCTCCAGATTTTAGCAGACACACACAAACCAAACCTTATCTCATTATTTTTAGTTTATATGTTTACAGTTGAATTCCAGTAATTATTAGTGTTCAGATACCATTGTGATTGACTTTGATGGGCTTTAAATCATGCTCTGTTGACATGGTATTTTAACTATGAAATCTCTGACTACTCAATAGTCTAGCAAATCATTACTAACCTGCCCTCTCTTCCTTATACCTTTGCAGGAAATATATTACAGATTATGATTTATTTTTTATTAAATCCATTTTGAAGCCAGTGGGCTAAAGCCTGAGGTTCTTACCCTTTCTTTCCCGCAGGCAAACGTCCCCTCCCCCAACTTCAAAAGGAGTTTGCTGAAGTCAGTGGGAAATGAGTGAGGTCCCAGCATGCATAGCAATTTTAGAACACTTTGTATTTGATCTATCATTAGCTGCATGCACCACATTCACGTGCCTTATAGTGGAGTTAACTTGTATGAGCATAACAAGCTGGGAAAAGATTATACAGTGTATAGGACTTTTTTACTTGTCCTGCAGATTTGATCATGAAGTGTTTTACAAGAGGAAATTTTATTGAAGCTATTTCTTATGTGATGATTCAGTCTGTGCAGAGCTGCAAGATGTGCAACATTTACTATGTGTGGAACAAAACCAGAGCTAGAAGAGCTGGGATGGATTTCTGTGTATTTATTATATGGAATTGTATGGAATAACACCGTTTGCAAAATGAGACTCTTTCTAGTGGGGAAAGACAATGATTTATGGTTAGAGGGTCAGATAAAATAAGATTTGGACCTGCCTACAGTGAAACTTGAACATGAATTTATTAAAGCTTGAAATCGGATTAAACAGTAAGTCTCCAACCCCATCTGGGAATTACTATTTATTACTGTATCTTTTTCATTATTGTTATTATTTTAATATTTATACAGCAACACCTGGAGGAATCCAAATGAGAAAGGGGCTTTATTGTGGTAGGTATTGTACACTCACATTCAATATATAATGTCTCTTTTTATAGATGACTAAATGTGGCACAAGAAAATTAAGTAGCTTACCCATAGTTACATAAGGCGTCTGTGGCAGAGCTGAGAATTGCATCCAGATTTCACCACAGGATCACCTCCCAGGATGGATCTCTCTTATAGAAGGAGCTCCTATTACACCTGATGAACATCCACTATGCCTTCTGATACCCCTCTCTCCTGATAATCCTCAGGTATTTTGGTAATCTGGTAGTGGGACCTAGCAGCTCTGGCAATCACTCATAAATGCTATATGACTGTTTTATTCAGCAGCTGTAATGGAAGCTACTAAGCCTTCTGACCCTCAGCTACTACAGCTGCAGTGACCATCAGAAGGGAGAAAAACAACAAGATCCCCAGTTCCTCTGCTGAAGAATCCTTGAGCAGACAGGAAGTAAAACTACAGATTCCTAGAGAGAGACCTGTCTTTGACAATCCTTTTCTTTCTTCAGTGAGCAGACTGTGAAGAACTTCAAAAAGATCTCACCAAACTAAGTGACTGGGCAACAAAGTGGCAAATGAAATTTAATGTGGATAAATGTAAAGTAATGCACATTGGAAAAAATAACCTCACCTATACATATAATATGATGAGGACTAATTTAGCTACAACTAATCAGGAAAGAGATCTTGGAGTCATCATGGATAGTTCTCTGAGGACATCCACACAGTGTGCAGTGGCAGTCAAAAAAGCAAACAGGATGTTAGGGATCATTAAAAAAGGAATAGAGAATAAGATGGAGAATATCTCATTGCCCTTATATAAATCCATGGTACGCCCACATCTTGAATACTGTGTACAGATGTGGTCTCCTCATCTCAAAAAAGATATACTGGCATTAGAAAAGGTTCAGAGAAGGGCAACTAAAATAATTAGGGGTCTGGAATGGGTCCCATATGAGGAGAGATTAAAGAGACTGGGACTTTTCAGCTTGGAAAAGAGGAGACTAAATGGGGATATGATAGAGGTATGTAAAATCATGAGTGGTGTGGAGAAAGTGAATAAGGAAAAGGTAAGTTAATAAATTGTCCTCATGCTTGAATATAGCTCTTCATACACCAGGGGTATGCAAATATTTGATGCACTAATATCTGCATGTTGTAGATAAATTCTGAAACCTATACATGCAGGTGAGAACATTTTGCCATGAATAACCCACATTTTCCAGTATGTGCTGGGTTAGAATCTCTCATTGCAATAATCAAGTATTACTACACTAGAGAGTCCTGCCAATAAACACTGATCAATGGCCATATGAATAAATATCAGTCAAATAGAGGCATAGCCAGTCAATTAACAACAACAATGACATGTAAGTAAGTTGCCATAATCCCTTCTCTATCAAAACCCAAACAAAGAGATATCAAGATGTATAAATTATGCTATTTGATTTTTAATAGAAAATTTTACTGCAAGCAAAATAAAACACCGTTGCCATGTCTGTTATAATACTAAAGGAGTTCAGAGAGCTATGAACTTTTGCAGCTGCACATTCATAAACTAATATACTTCTATTCTGTCAGGACTAATGCACATTATTTGATTTCTAACAGCACAAAAGTGGTGATATATGTTAACTTGGATATCTGATTTTCAGCATGGATACTTAAGTACTGCTTAATGTTGACAGTTATAGATGGCTTAGCATTTAACTTGAGTCTTTCTTGAACTCAATTACCACATTAAAATAGTGTTAACAAATCTAAAGTTAAACTGGCTTTTATTTTACAAGACTGGGTTCACTCTGACAAATTTACATATTGTCACCAAGACTGCCAGTTGCTTACACCTTGACATTGTCTGGGAGAAAGTAGTCATTGATAATGTGGGCAAGTCAGACACAATTAAGAATAAGAGACTTTTTCTGTTTTAGCAGAACATGATGGTTAAAATCCTGGACCCATTGAAGTCAATAGGAGTTTTTCCATTGACTTCAAAGGTGACAGGATTTTACCCAATCATGGAGGATTTCTGCCAATTATTTGATTTCCTATTGTGATTTTAAAAGCTGTTAATAGTAAACTTCCCCATGCTGGGGTACTATAGTGTTGAGGCATATCCTCAGGGTGGCAGATTGAGGAAGCCCTCTGTGGAGTAATCGCTCCTTTGTGGAGTGATCTTGAGGGGTTGTGCCGAATAATACGGAATAACGTGCCGTGGACCAACAGTACCTAGGAGAAGGGAAAGTCTGATTCCAAATGGGGGCAGACTGAGCTTGCTGAGCCTTTTTAGTCAGTCTAGGAGAAGGTAACTCTGATCTCAAATCTGTGCTCTCTCCCTCCAATGTACATGTCACAGTTCTTGTGCCTGTGCACGATGGTCAGAGTGAGAAGAGAGAGTGGAGTTGAAACTCACAAGCCAGCCTCATTTAAATCCATTCATATGTGAAGGTATCTCTCTTGACACTAAAGATTCATCAACAGCATCATAGAATATGAGATCCGTCTATAGATGGCTCAGTCCAAGAAGTATTTTACATTTAAATAGCAAATTCCATCTGTTTGGAAACAAAGTGAACTTGCTTTTTATTTTTCAACATGGCTTAAGGTTTGATGCATGGTTTACATTTGCGGGGGGAGGGGGGAGGGGTGTATGATTAGTTGATTATTGCGGCATGTAGATTTTCACCAAGACCTACTTTAAGAATGACATGAAAAACAAACTTGTATTTTCAGATATAATGTGCTGTTGCTTATGTGTCTAGATATAAACTTTAAATATATGAAAGGTGTTTCAAACTAAGGGCTGGGGAAAGCCAGTAGTTTTGGATGAGCACAGTTTGTACAGAAACATCTCTTGAGGGTTTTTAGAGGGGATACTCTATGTTCTAATAAAGAGTAGAGGACAGAAGCTGACAAAGTGCAGCTAGAAGCTGAAAAAAGTCAAGTGAAAGAGTCCCATTCAGTTATATCACATGAAGGCAAACAACTAAACACTGACAAATTTTATGAGTGCTTGTATAAAAAAACATAACTTAAGATAGGTGAGCATGAGTGTCTGGTATTAAATGAGGATAGTGCTATAATAAGTATCACAGAAAGTTGGTGGAACAACAATAATCAATGAGAGATTAGGTGATACCGCGATACAAAATATACGGCAGAGTAGGTTGCACTGGTGGAGAAGCGGCCCTATAGGTGAAAGAGAGAATAGAATCAAATAAAGTAAAAAATGCTTAAATGAATCAAACAGTAACATCAAATATCTATGAATAGCTAAGTTGTGCTTCACTAATAAAAATATAGAAATAAGGGTTTATTACTGACCAGGGCGCTGATGGTAATTGTGACATACTCAAGGAGATTAAAGAGGCTACAAATACAGAAAATATAATCATGCGGGATTTAAACTATCCCTGTATTGGCTCATAACATCTCACCTCAGGATGAGATGCAGAGACAACATATCTAGGTACCGTTAATGACTGCTTTTTTGGGAGCTTCATGAAGCTATACAGGCTAGTCACTCACATTTTTCTGATCCTTTCTTTAGTTGCAATATGTTTTTATATTAACTTGCCAGCCTCTGTGGGTCTGGTATTCATTCATCTTGTTCATATTTTTGCTTCGTTTTGAATAACTAAAAAAAAGTTATGAGGATAAACTAAAAAAAGAGTACACAGTATATAAATTCACAGACATGTCAGCAAGTGACCCATCTGCCTGACTGTGTGAAAATGTTCTAATACATGAATCACAGTCAGAGTCTGTCTGTATTCAGGAAACGCTGCTGCATTTTCCTCTTCAAAAAAGCCTTTCCAGAATAAGGGTGGTGCACACCTCAAGGATATTCTGCTACTCCGGTGTCCCAACTGAAAAACAAAGGGTTAAAAAAAAATCACACACACCCATCTCCTCCCAAGCAAAGTTTTGAATTAAAAAAGGGAGAAGTGCCAGAAACTCCAGAAAGGCAAGTAGGGACTCAGCTATTGCAAATAATTTTATATGTAAGGCATTTAGATACTATGGTGATGGATGACCGGCTAAAATCCTGAAATAGATGCATCTGACTGAATGGGTGAGTCTTTTATGCCCATTTGCACTTATTTTTCTATCTGCAGCTTGTTTTGTTTTTTGTTTTTCTACCCTAGGGTATGTCTAGACTACTTAGCTCCATCAACGAAGCCATGTAGATGAGTTTTCTAGACATAGGAAAATGAAGCGGCGATTTAAATAATCGCCGCTTCATTTACATTGAAATGGTCGCCGCACTGTGCCAATCAGCTGTTTGGCGGCACAGCGGGGAAGTCTGGACATGGTGCGGTCGACAAGTGAAGTCTTTGTTGACCGGTCCGGTAAACCTCATTTCAGGACGCATACTGGAGTGGTCGACAAAGGCTTCCCTTGTCAACCATGGCTCATCCAGACTGCCCTGCTGTGCCACCAAACAACTGATTGGCCCTGCTGTGCCACCAAACAGCGTGGTGGCCATTTTGATGTAAATGAAGTGGCAATTATTTAAATCGCTGCTTCATTTTCCTATGTCTAGTAAACTCATCGACATGGCTCCGTTGACGGAGCCATGTAGTCTAGACATACCCCTAGTGTCTGATTCTGCAAATAGTGAAGCAGAATGCTATCTATTTTGACTAGTCCTAGACACATCATTGCAGTTGAAGAGTATTTAGAAACCAAGTTTAAGCATTTCCAGTAATGTAATATCTGTATCCTACTCTGTGTGTATTATAATATTAAGAGAAAATATTCAAGGACTCAGTCCTGATTTTACCATGCATGGTCCTTACTACCATCAATAGAGTCATTGAAGTCAATAGTTACCTTTCAACTCTGGCACAGTGAAAGATCTCTGGAGAAGCAAATGTCCTTAATTTCTTGAATATAATGATCCCAGGTTGTATGCCATGTTTCCATAATAAAAAAATATAATAAAATTAATTCATTTAAAAAATGAATTTGTGACACTTGATTTCTCTCAATTTGCTAATTACTTTATTAGCAAATTATAATACATTTATTATTATAATACATTTTAGTTTTACCGACAGGGAATAAGAGTAAGTCAGAGAATAATTACACAGACTTTACTACAAGGACAGGAAGAGAACACTATAAAAATGAGATGTTTTTGTGTGTCATTTCATTTTTATTCTAGTACTACCCTTGTAAGCTGGATATCTTTAGACAGGAACTGACAAAGGACAGAGTAATGTTGGAGAAAAGAGAGAGTAATGCTGGAGAAAGGGAGAGAGAGGAGCTAGGATAAAATTCATCTTGATCTGAACACGGTAGCTTTTATCTTAATGTTCCTAGGGCTTTAATAGGGGACTAACACTGTGGCTGTCTGACCTCTCAAGGACATAGTAGAGGGTGAATCAGAGACTTAGGACTGTTCAGATCCATTACTGTTATTACCTATTTGTACAGTCCTTTCTTTTAAGTTCTTCCAGAAAGTGGCATAAGTTATTTCTAGTGTACAGAATAGCTACTTTGTGAGCAATTAGGGTATGTCTACACTACCACCCTAGTTCGAACTAGGGTGGTAATGTAGGCAACCGGAGTTGCAAATGAAGCCCGGGATTTGAATTTCCTGGGCTTCATTTGCATCTCGCCGGGCGCCGCCATTTTTAAATGTGCGCTAGTGTGGACTCCATGCCACGCAGCTACACACGGCACGGACTAGGTAGTTCGGACTAGGCTTCCTAGTGAAACGAGGAGTAACGGTAGTTCGGAATAGGAAGCTTAGTTGTTTATAGCACCCTTACTTAGTTCTTTATAGCGCCTCAAGTTCTCTGTGCTATAAACTGAAAGAATCTGTGCAAGTCAGAACATTTATGATAGTCAGATTGGCCTGGTTAATTTTTTCATCTATCTCCTACTATCTTTGGGTAAATTAGATATACCGACATAGTCAATGAAGCGGAGATTTAAATATCCCCCACTTCATTAGAATAAAATGGCCGCCGCGTTCTGCTGGCTCAGCTGTTTGTCACACGAGGCATAAGGGATCGGTCGGCAAGGCTTTCCTTGACTGCTGGTTCGTGCCGACAAACAGCTGAGCCAGCACAATGCAGAGGCCATTTTTATTCTAATGAAGCAGGGGATATTTAAATCCCTGTTTCATAGACTATGTCGGTATGTCTAATTTACATGCCTCGTGTCTAGACATACCCTTTGAGTTCTACGTTTATAACATTTTGATTCAAAAGTTCAGTACATGTTCCTCCCATTTCCGTCACAGAAATTCCGTCATTTCTCTTATTCATGTTAATTTACCCAGTTTTAAATTTAGAACAAGAAACTGGGATTCTGTACTCCAGACCTGAGGTTCTAGTCCCAGATTTGCCATTAACTCACTATTTTATCATCAAAAAATCATTCATCCTCTCTGAGAAACAGTTTAGTCATCCTAAGGTGAAATGCACCCAGCTGATGGGGGTGGCCTGAGGCTTGCTCAAATCATTTTGATTTTGTTTGGAAATCTTTCGGTGAAACATGCACTAGCATAACAATCTTAAGACATTCATGCTGATGGCTGTCACTTTGCATTGCAGCCACACCCATTACATTATGAATTTTAGCTCCACCAAGCTGCAAGGACTGACTGGACAGAAAGTTGCAAAGTATGGGAAGGAATTGTCTGGCTATACCAAAAGAAGGTCGTGAGACATTGACAAGGGTTTAATCAGGCTATGACTTTATTATCAGATGTCTAGGACTACTCAGCAGATAACAGTGTACAGTGCAGATAGTCCCCATGTTTATTCCATTATTACTCAGGAGGCTTTTACTAGCTCCTCGTCTTTTCCATCCCTGTTCCTCCAGCAAATCCAGTGCCAGGACTATACAAAACTTGGGATGGGGGCTTCCACCTGGTCACCTTTTTCCATCCTGGTTCCTCCAGAAACTCCATTGCCAGGATCTTACCATCCACCCAGGGCGAATGAGAGTTTTGAGGGGCTCAGGGCAGCACAATTTCGCGGGCCCCCCCCTTTGGAGAAAAAATAGAAAAAAGGCATCAAATACGCAAATTGAAAGCTATTTTCATATTAAATGTGAATTGGGTAAATTTGATAGAAACTTAATTTAGTTGAACAATTTTTATTTTAATCATATTGCAAGTCATTCCTAAACAAAATTTTGCATTAATGATTAAAAATTTTCATTTGTATTTAAGTGTCCTCTCCCTCCTGTGTCACTCTCTCTTTCTCTTCTCCCTAGTCCTCCCCATCCTGCCTCTCACTCGCAGAGCCCAAACGGCTGTTTGGGCCCCGCGCGGCGTCCCAGCTGATTGGCGCAGAACTCAACCGAACACCATGGCGGGAGGCGAAGGGAGGCAGGGCGGTGATGTACATGTCCAGGGGGCGGGACCTGGAGCCTCTGTCTCACCCTTTGCCTCCTGCTCCCTGGCCGTGTACATCACCACCCCACCCCCCTTAGCCTCCCGCCGTGGTGCTCGGCTGAGTTCTGCACCGATCAGCTGGGACGCCATGTGGGAGCAAGCGGTTCAAGTAGCCATTTGGGCCCCACACAGCAGCTCGGTGCAGGGCCTATTGCAGCACGGGGCCCGGGGCAGCTGCCCCACTCGCCCTGTCCTATATCCGCCGCAGCATCCACCCCTCTCATAGGCGTGTTGAGATGAACTATAAGAATGGAGGCTGGTGTCTCCCTGTTGTATCAATCATAGGAGTCCCCAGTCATAGGAGTCACCATTCCTTTAATGAACACCTGCTTTTGAGTCCTTTCCCCAGACATTTATCCAGCCACAATCTATCTTTCCTGGGGAGTTTCTGTGCCGGACATCTGCCCTACACTTAAATAATGAGCTGTGCCATATGGCCTACAATGTATCATGCCATGCCTGAGCAAAGCGCTTTCACTAACCTGTGGTGGGGACCAACTGCATCCTAACCAATACAGTGCTAAGGGAAACATTTCTTCCCAGCCCTCCTAAAAAGAGACAGCTAGTGTGATGCCCAGAGTAGGTGTTGACTAAACCTGGTATTTCACCACTTAAAATGAGGAGGGAGGGTGGATCCCGCCTCAGCTTAGTCTGTGCAAAATGGAGGCTCCCTGCCCTGAGCTGTTCTTCTCAAACCTTGCATTCCCAGGTGATGAGTCAGAGACCCACTGCCCCCTTTTCAGCCATTTTCACCTTTCCCAGCTCCCCTAAGCCATAAAGCACTGTTCTCCTCATTTGCCCAGGCCAGCCAAACACCCCTCTGCTCAGGCCCATCGACAGTGGAGGCAAAGCGGGCAGTTGCCCTGGGGTCCAGTGATTGAAAAGGGCCCCGGGGCTCCCAGCCATCATTGCTCCTTTAAATTGCTGCCCCAGTCTTGCCTCTTCTGTCTGAGGCCTTTCCCCTTCTAGGACCATGGAACCACCCCCACCTTGCCCAGGCCTGGCAAGTCTGTCAGCTTCCCTGCCCCTGCTTAAAGATGCAGGGTTGTCAACAGTTTATATGAACAAGTTTTTATTCCCCTGAATAGCTACAGAATTTCCTTTCGAAGCTCTAACTTTCTGTACATTTCCTCATCTCCTGCACCAGTCCCCTGACCTGACTGTACCTAGTTTTCTTTAGCCTGCAAACTTCTGATGTCTTTAGCTGCAATGCACTATTTAGGGGGCTGGGTAACTACTGAGATTAAGTAGAAACCAAATGCACTTACAGTTTCTATTTTGAGTGTCTGCTAAAAGGAACACTGATCTGCCATTTTAGAATGTGGTTTAATGCAGCTGAAGAAGAGGGGAATTAATGCACAAAGAGCACAGTAAATACAAACCCTCCTGATATTTGTTTATTAGGTTGATTGCGTAGGGCTGGATTGACATATTTATTATATGGAAACTCTAGCAAAATGTACGTCTTATAAATTAAAGTATAGCACTACTGAAGCCCAGTTCATTTCCTTTAAAGTTGGGAGCATCTGGACACATGGACCAGCCTATATCCAAACCAGTCTGCATGAATCTGTGGCAAGCGAAGTTGATCAGAGGAGTAACTTCTGAAATATGAAGCACTGAGCAATGTAAGGGCCATGTCCACATAAAACCATCACTACCACGGACAGTGTTACAAGGAGATCACATCCAGCAAGGAACCTGGCATTTCCATACTAGAGAAGGATTACAAATGGAGACACCATAGCAGGAGCAGCCAATACGTCATGTTACTCTAGCCACAATCCCATAACTGTTGCTTTTACAGTTTCTCTGTAAAAAAAAGCTTAAAAAACAAGTGGTCATGTAGCACCTTAGAGGCTAACAAAATATAGATGGCATCACGAGCTTTTGTGGGCACAGCCCTCTTCTTCAGAAGTTTTTCCAATTGTCCAACCTAAATCCCCTTTTCTGCAATTTAAGCCCATTGCTTCTTCTCCTATCATCAAAGTAATAGAGAATAATTTTTCTCCCTCCTCCTTGTAAGGTACTTGAATGCTATTATCATGTCCCCTTTCAGTCTTTTCTTTTCTATACAAACAAACCCAGTTTCTAATACTCAATTTATAAGATACAAAGAAGCCCCTACTCACACAAACTCAGCCTCCTCTAACTCTCTTCACATGACTAGTGGGGAAAAAAGCCAAGTCTCACCAAGAAATTGACAGTTTCATACCAAGTCAAGCATTCTAGAGGCCTAGAGTCTACCCAGAGAATGCTTGGCCAACAGTCCCACTGCTTCAGACAGAAAGACAAATATCCAAAAGTCTCACCTTTCTATTCAAAGGACTTCTGTGTGCACCTTAGAGAAACTTTTCAGTTGTATTATAAAATGGCATTTGTTCTTTTTATTGCATACTTAGTGGAGCTTCCTTGTGGAGATTAATCATATGATTAACTGTTAGATGGACTTTTAATACTGTAGAGGCCATATATTGTTAAATGTTCTTCTTTGCAATTGGAAATTGTCATTGGACACAAAATAGGAGACAAATCAATGCTATGAGATATTTCAACCAGGGCTTTCTGCCCTACCCTAATGTTCATTGTTTTAAATCTTATAATTAAAAGAAAGGCACTGGATCAAATTCACAACTACCGAAAGCCATTAAGTCAAGGTAGTTCTTCCTGTTTGTACCAGCCATGAATCTGGCCAATATCATACATTTTAATCTTTATTATCTTGACCCTGCACAATGATCAAAGAGACTTTGACCATAAAAGGGGGATACAAAAGAGCATTTTCATATTTAAAGCCATACTCAGGAGACAAGGTGCATGGTCTTCTGGAGCAAAAATGTCCCACAAGGCTGCATATGGTACTTACTCAGTCCACACTCAGTACTTACTCAGATGCTGAACATCTGAACTCAGATGTTCAGTGGAGACAGAGGCTATGTCTAGACTGCAGGCTTCTTTTGGAAGAAGCTTTTCTGGAAGAGATCTGAAAAAACTTCATCTGAAAGAGGGTATGTCTACACTACCCCGCTAGTTCGAACTAGCGGGGTAATGTATGCATACCGCACTTGCTAATGAAGCCCGGGATTTGAATTTCCCGGGCTTCATTAGCATAAGCGGGGAGCCGCCATTTTTAAATCCCCGCTGCTTCGAACCCCGTGCAGCGCGGCTACACGGGGCTCGAACTAGGTAGTTCGGACTAGGTTCCTACTCCGAACTACCGTTACTCCTCGTGAAACGAGGTGTACCGGTAGTTCGGAATAGGCACCCTAGTCCGAACTACCTAGTTCGAGCCCCGTGTAGCCGCGCTGCACGGGGTTCGAAGCAGCGGGGATTTAAAAATGGCGGCTCCCCGCTTATGCTAATGAAGCCCGGGAAATTCAAATCCCGGGCTTCATTAGCAAGTGCGGTATGCATACATTACCCTCCTAGTTCGAACTAGGAGGGTAGTGTAGACATACCCAGAGAGAGTCCACACTGCCAAAGTGCAACAAAAAAGCGATCTGCTTTTTCAAAAAATAGTGTCCACACTGAATTGACTCTATCTCCCATTTAAGCTGTGATTACTATGGATGGAGTGGCCACCAGGGCACCTGAACTTTTTCCTCTTTCCTCTTCTTTCAAAGAACTCCCTCTTCCCCATACACACATGCCTTTTTATGAAAGAGCTCTTTCAGAAAAAGGCTCTTCCTCGTAGAATGAGGTTTATCAATGTCAGAAAACCCCTTCTGTTCTTTTTATTTTTTTCAAAAGAACGCGATTGCAGTGTGGACATAAGTGAAGTTTTTTTCTGAAAAACGGCTGTTTTTCCAAAAAAACTCTGCGGTGTAGACATAGCCAGAGTGGGGAGTATTTTCATAGACATTCACCCACCCAGTAGTGAAAACCTGAAAACCAGGACTTAGCAGGGGTGTCTAAAACAATGTGTAACAAACAAACATCTAATCTTTAATCTGAGAAATTAAATAGGAGAGAAACTTGGTTTCTTGCTTCTACTTCTTGTCAGTGTTGACCAATATCTGCTGGTTAACATATAATAATATGTATTATCTGCAATAAGTTCCAATAACATGTAAGCACAAATATTATAACAGTGATGTAACCTAAACTGGTTATCACAGAATCCTTTCCACATATGCTAAGTATCCCATAACACCTTGCATTGCTGAAATAGGTATTTGGTATAAACAAGCAGAAAACTTGTCAAATTCCAGATATATTTGTTCTCTGTTTTTGTAGAAGCTGGGAAGTTACCTCCACAGATCAGTACCTGGAATACTCAAGATAAAGATAAGGAAAGAACAGAACAAGTTAGGGAACTGTGACAAACTGTTGGGTTAGATTTTGTATTAGATTATTATTGGGTTAGAGCAGTAAAGCTGACTGACATTTGTTATTTGCGTCTTGAGTATATTTCATTACAAAACAAGCTGTGGTCAAGCAATTGACTCTACAATTTATCAGCAGCATTTTGATAACCTTTTATTCATCTTTATCATTTTCTTCATATTTGAGCACCTCAGAATCTTTATTGTATTGATCCTCCCAAAACCTCTGTGAGATAGTAAAGTACTATTACATCTATTTTAAAGATGGGAAACTGAGGCACAGAAGACTAAATTTCTTACCTATGGTCACACAGGATGTTTATAGCAGAGTGTAGAATTGAACCAGCTCTCTTAAGTCCCCAGCTAATGCTCTAATCATTCTTCTTTCCCCTACTTCCTGCAACAAGCTTTTAGAGCTCTTTTTTACATTTTACAGTGGCAGTATTACTCAGTGGATAGAGCACTGCACCTGATTTTAATTCCATTTCTGGCCTGCTGGGTGACTTTCAGCATGCCAGTTCAACTCTCTGTATATCTGTTTCTCCAGCTGTAAAATGGGATTCATGATACAGGCAGTCACCGGGTTATGTGGATCCGACTTACGTCGGATCCCTACTTACGAACGGGGTGAAGGAACCCCGAACTAGCTGCGCCCCCCCAGCAGACCGCCGAGACGCGCCGCGGCGGTCCCGCCGCCCGCGTCCTCCGCGGCTTTGCTCCGTGTCTCTGCGTCTCCCTGGTCTGCTGGGGGGGGGGGCAGCAAACCAGGGAGATGCGGAGCAAAGCCGCGGAGGACGCGTGCAGTGGGACCACGGTGCATCTCGGCGGTCCCGCCGCCCACGTCCTCCGTGGCAAGAAAAGCCTGGTCTGCTGGGTGGGAGGCGCAGCTAGTGCGGGACCAACACAGCAGCACCCCAGCTGCTCTGCCCCAGGCGTCCCCAAGATGAGCTGGGGTGCTGCCGCGTTGGTCCTGCCACACCAAGGGTCGGCACTACCAGACCAACCCAGCAGCACTCCAGCTGCTCTGCCCCAGGCGTGTCCGATTCAGCCGCTGCTGGTCAGTTTCAACAGCGGCTGAATCTGGATGCCTGGGACAGAGCAGCTGGGGCGCTGCCGGATTGGTCCCCGCAGCGCCGCACCTCGGTGCTGCGGGGACCAACCTGGCAGCACCCCAGCTGCTCTACCCCAGGTGTCCCCAAGTCAGCTGCTGCTGAAACTGATCAGCGGTTGATTCCAGGAATCCCAGGGCAAAACAGCTCTGCCTCGGGCTTCCTGTAGTCAGCCGCTGGCCAGTTTCAGCAGCAGCTGAATCGGGGCCACCTGGGCTACAATATGTACCAGTTCTGACTTAGATACAAATTCAACTTAAGAACAAACCTAAAGTCCCTATCTTGTACGTAACACGGGGACTGCCTGTACTTCCTTTGTAAAGTGCTTTTAGACATACCGATTAAAAGTGCTGTATTAGACACAATAATTCCTGCTTCAAAGACCTTTTAACACCAGACTTGAAAGAGAATCCTCTGAACTGTCATTCATGCTTAAATTCAACACTACGCCTCGGTCTAAACAAAGACATTAATTATCTTACCCGTTACAAAGATAGCCTCCCCAATTATCACCTCTAATATCATTAGCTCGCAGACATTTACCTCCCCTCCTCTTCCCCCTTCTGTTCTGAAATTTGATTTGTCCTTTTCATATGTGTTCATTTTTTTGATTGTCCTTTGGTATATATGGTTGTGCCAATTTTCTTCCACTATTTGATCTGAGGAAGTGGGTCTGTCCCACGAAAGCTCATCACCTAATAAACCATCTTGTTAGTCTTTAAAGTGCTACATAGTCCTGTTTTTTTCCCCTTATTAGTAAGTGTCTCCTGACCGCTATGCACCATAGTACCTAGGGGTACATCTAGACGACATGCTTTAGTCAACAGAGGTTTTGTTGACAGATACGGTCAAGAAAGCTTCGGTCGACAAAGAGCATCTAGACTACATCCAGTTCTGTCGATAAAGCAAGCCGCTTTGTTGACATAGAGTGTAGACGCAAAGGTCAGTGTAGGTGCAATAACGCCTTCTGTCGACATACCTCTGTTGACAAAAGGCGTTATTCCTCGTAGAATGAGGTTTACCGCCGTCGACAAAACTGCTGAGTTCTGTCAACATTATGTTGACAGAACTTGGCGGTAGTGTAGACGCAGGTATAGTTTTGTCGATAAAAGTGGACTTTTGTCGACAAAACCCTGTCGTCTAGACACACCCTAGGGCTGTGTCTACACTGGCACCCTTTTCCATAAAAGGGATGCTAATGAGATACTTCGGAATCCCCCGCGGCATTTGCATGGACATGGCTGCCGCTTTTTTCCAGCTCGGGGTTTTGCCAGAGAAAAGCACCAGTCTAGACGGGATCTTGCGGAAAATAAGCCCTTTTCCGGAAGATCCCTTATTCCTACTTTCAAGGGAATAAGGGATCTTGCGGAAAAGGGCTTATTTTCCGCAAGATCCCGTCTAGACTGGCGCTTTTCTCCGGCAAAACCCCGAGCCGGAAAAAAGTGGCAGCCATGTTCATGCAAATGCCGCAGGGGATATTTAAATCTCCCATGGAATTTGCAATTCCAAAGTGTCTCATTAGCATCCCTTTTACAGAAAAGGGTGCCAGTGTAGACACAGCCCTAGGAGTATGGGTTGTTTAGTTCAGAGGATCAATAAGAGAATCTCATAGATTTGAAAATCCTTATATCGGTCAGGCGTTGGCCCTGCAGACATTCAGTAGCTTCAGATGATTACAGAATGAGTGCTTTCTAACCATCACATGCACCCTGGTAAATGCCTCTGGGACAGCAGGCTCCTGCACCAGTCCTGAGAAGTCCTTGATCCAGAACTCATTCTGGAGCAGGCCCAAAACTTGTCAATCACAAACAAGGGAGAAAATGGGAGCAGGGAGGCCATGCAGAGGGTAGAAAGTGGTCAGAACCAGGGTTCTGTACCCCAGTAATTCCCAGCTGTTTTGGCTCCAGTATGGACCATAACAGCAGGGTGTACACATTAGAATAGACAAATCAGCGCTTGAATAGAAGAATTGCAAATCCCACTCTCTCAGCTCCAGCATGGGGAACTCCACCAGAGCCGGGCTAAATCTTCCTCTCTGTATTTTTATTTATTTACTCACAGTCTGTTGTTATCATTACTGACTTGTAGACTGATCCAAGTTGCTATTTCATGTCTGATAGACTCCATTCCCCAAAGGACATTTATTTGTCCATTTGTTTTCAACATAATATACATTTACATAAGGGAAAGACTCTACAGCTGCCCAGCTTTTAACCTTCCCCCACCCCTGAAATGTTTCTGTTTCAGTTCTGTAGTCACAAAGGACCCCAATCTGTGAGCTAGAAACTATGGGACATTGTTCCCAGAAGGTCAATAAAATGATGGATGGATTTGAGCCAAACTGCAGCAGAGGGCACGTGCTCCATTCTCTGTTGAAATAGCTGAAAAGACAAATTAATACTGAAGTAGAGAATATTGAATTGGACTGTCTTGCAATGCACCAAAATAGACTGGAGTAGATTACCAAAACTAGGCATATACACTTCAATCAGCTAACAGAGCTCTGCAGAGTAAACATTAGGGGTCAGACACAGATGTTGATGCAATTGGTTGGGGAGAAAATGGTGGCTGTTTTGGTTTGGTAACTACAATGTGCATTTTGCAAGAGGATTTTAATTTAATGTCCTGACCAACTTCCTCCACATGCAATTGCCTTCTACCTATCAAAATCTCCCCTGCAGTTTTAGTTGGCAAGGTATTTCTCTTTGCTTACTACCCTGAATTACTGTGTAATGTGTTATGCATTGAAACTGCTGGATTTCATCCCAAAGGGGGAATCATTTTAGCAGAGAGCAAAGTAATTCCAGTGTATACTCTGGGTTAGTTCTTAAATGCTTTGGGATGAAAGATGCTATAAAATATCACAGTCGGTCCCTCAAATCATATCCTTAGATAAACAATTGTTTGAGCCTTTGTGCCTATGTTTACTGCCCTAAAATCCCACACCTGATACACAACAGTTCTTCACCACCTATACTTGTGTTTACCTGTTAGGATGGCACAATGCCTGGCTGCTCTCACAATGGTCAGACACTTCCCCAAAGGCATATGTTCCAGGGGAATATGAGTTCAGATAGGTAACCTAGATAATACTTCAAGTGCCATCTCTTTCATAGGAAGCCCTTTTCGCTATGACAGCTCTGCCAGACTGGTGTCACATCCTCCTTTACACTTCAGCACGCCTGTTCACACTGTGGTGCACTGATAAATCAATTAGAGCATTCTTCCTGGCTCTCTCTCTTTCTTCTCTTTGCATCAATATGGGACAATCTGATTGCAGACACACAAACTTGCATTCTGCTTTTCAAATTCTTCCAGGAGCTAATGAGAAAACATATCTGAAATGAAAGAAAAAAAAAGACACTTCAAGATGACGGTGGAATATTCATATATTTTGACTTGGTTTGCTGCAAAGTTTGCAGAACTGTGGCCTGCTCCCCTTGAAACACGGAATTCTAAGGAATGCCTGAGTTCCTTTATTAAAAAATTCACAAGTAAAGGCTTCACAGTATGAACAGTGCAGCTTGATGTCGTGTGCTAAGACTGTTGTATACCACAGTCACTCTACCAAAATGTAAAGCTTGTTGCCTCAAGTTAGCCTCTTGAATGTCTGTTTAGGCACCTAAACAGAAATGGCTTGATTTTTGAAGTGCAAAATACACACAAATTGCACTAAAGTCAATGGGAACATCAGGTACTCTGCAGCTTTGAAAATCCAGATTCTTCTAGTTGGGGGCCTAAATATAGTTCTCTTTAGATGCCTACGTTTTGGCTTTCATGTCTGAAAAATGTTTGTCTCTTTCAGTCTCTTTAGCTTCTTATATTGATGATGTGATCATGTTTCTAACAATGCAACATTCTGGCACTTATAAGTGCAATTTTACAAATGAGCTATGTCACAGTGTCGGATAAGCTCCCCCAGCTGTGGGTGGGTCTCAACAAGCTGGGCCCATGTGTGTGAAGGTTTGCTGGGTCTCAGTAGGCTTCAGCCACCATTTCTAGCTCCAGACCCATCTAGCACACTTCCTTCACGGAAGTGGCACCTGACGGCACTTAGGTCTCCAAGACCCCAGCACCAGCGTACTCCAGTAGCTTAAGTACATCGTTCTCAGATTTCCAACCACTTATCTCTCCAAGGTCATGGGATACACACAACACACAGACTTTGTAAAACTTTCTAACACATTTTCTCTTTACTTCAGGTAGCATAAAATCTATACAGCACTAGACAAACTAATAACCCGCCTGCATTCATTTCACTGTCTGTTTCCTCACCAGTCCTGAGTGCTCTTTGGGCGTGGATCAGAATCTTCCTAAAGGAAGTTCTGATCCTTCCTTTCCCCTTACCTTCTTCCCCTCCTCCTCCTCTTCTCTAGAATATGGACTTTTCTCTCATCCATTGAAGCCAACATGCTGTTTCTGGTGAGAAAAGCCTCCTTTTTTCAGGTGGTCAGTCTGATCAGTCTCCTCTGGTGATCAGAGTCTTCCATGTCACCTGTTGCTTTGGTACCTCTTTCCTGCATTCAGACATGAAAAAAACGGTTTCCACTGGGTAGTAGCTCTTTCTTTGTCCAAGGTGCTACATGTAAATGGATGATCATCGATATTTAAAGACACTCCATTGTTAATGTAGTGCCATGTCCAAATTTTCCCTGCTCCCTCCTGTGGGTTTCAACTCAATATGGAGGTAAAAAACAACAGGGAAGGCAAACAGGCCTGCCCCACATTCAGAACAGAATTTTCAGTGAAACACAGACACACATGCGGTCCCCAAATCAAATCAATACGCTACATAGACAGGATCCCCAAATCACCACATCTGAAGTCTGAACATGTATAGATTTAGGCTGAGGTAAAGCCCTTCAAGGAGGCTGGGCATACAGTTGTGACAGTGGGTTTGAAAATCCCACCTTAGTTTCCAATTAAAGATTGGACCATGTTATGAAAAATGGATACAAATTTAGATGTAGCTCTGAACATCTCCAAATCTTAGCAGGGCAGGTTCAGCTCTTTTACCTGGGCATGACTCTACTTCTAAAGTTTACTTTGAAGTAGAGATGAAACAAGTGAAAAGTTTATCATGTAGCAAGAAATACAACTGAAAATGAGGGGATTTTGCATAATAAAAAGGAGACCTTAAAATAAGGAAAGGCCTCACTACAAAGATGGGATCTTAGCTTGATTCAGGCTCAGGACTGAGGCTCTCATCATGTTAGGAGCTCTAATGAAATAACTCCAGTACTCCACAGACCTCTGCTAAAGTCAAGATTAAGGCTAAAGTTTGTGAATGTTAGTGTCCAGGCTGTGGGGCTGACAATCTCCGCGGGCCCCAGGGCAAGGTGTGTGTGTGGGGAGGGGTAGCTTTGTGCCCCCAGAAGGAGTGGGGCTGAGGTCAGCCTTCAGCACATGTGGTGCAGCTGACATGGTGCTCTGGCAGCAATTCAAAGGGGCCTTGCGCTTCGACCACTGCCACTGCTACAGTAGCAATGGCAGCAACAGGGAGCTCCGGGCCCCTTTGAATTGCTGGGCCTCTTTGCTCCCCCCCATTAATGTCCAGGGCATTATAGTACATTTAAAAAAAAATCCAAAGACTTTCACTTTAAGGTAGAGCCCTGCATGGATACCAAATTTGTATCTGTATCCACAAAAATGAGCTGTGGATATCCACCATAACAGCTGCGGATATGGATGCCCAGGGATATCAAGTGGCTATCCGTGGATTTGCAGGGCTCTGCTAAAGAACTACCTAACTGCTAAATATAATACTCACTATGCAGCAAAGTAATGAGTGAATCCACAAAGACATTATGATCTCTCTCTATATATAAAAAAGTTTTTCCTGCTGGGCAACAAAATGACATCATTATGCTCTCATGCTGTCTGGCTACAAAAGCTGCCAGAAAGGTGGTGGTGAGCATAGTGAGCAGTGGGTGCAGCCCCCTAATATATTATTAAAAGATTTTGCATCAAGCTATATGAGTACTGGTTTGAATGGCAGCCCCATGACAGTTTGAAAAAGAAATACTTTGAACCACAGGCTGGTAACCCTGCCTTAACATAAAGTATGTGGCTATAATGCAGATAAAGCATTCAGCCCTTCAATCTGAACCCTTAGAAAATTCCTATTGCCTAATTAGGATTTTCAGGATTGGTCACTACCATATTGTTAATTTCCACCGGTATGTTTTTAGAATGGTAGGTAAATAGCTAAATTAACACAATGTGTTGCTAGTTATAGTTACATTGAAAACAACAGATTAAACTTTTCAGTTGGTGAAGTAAATGAAACTTGCATTAATGCGTCCATAACCTTTAATTCACTGAATTAGGGATTTCCCAATTAGCGAAGAAAGCTCTTCCTGGAAAAGTGACATGTGAGCATTTACTTTCTGTTTAAAGACTTTTTGGATTAAAAGATATTGGAACGGATAACACCACAAAATTAGTTTTTGCTCTGATTGCAAGGTTAAGGCTTCTGCTGTTGCTAGGATATAGTACCCTATCACAGACGATCTTGACGGTGAAAATTGGTGCCTTAATTTCCCAGTGGTCCATGCTACTTCTGACTTAGGCCTCATTCTGGTTAATCACACTGTCATTCTCGCTACAGATTGCCTTTTGACATCTTCATCTGCAAAAAGATTCTACAGTCGAGACTGACGATGTTGAGTCAATTCAGTGTTTCAATAGTGATCAACACCTATCCAGTGGTCAAGTTTACTGTTTCTTATAGCAGAAAGAGCCTCGCTAAAGCATGAGTAATATTATAATTAAAGAGTTATTCCATTTTGCAGAGGTAGGTGTCACCACATCTGCTCAAAATGAAATTGGAATATAGTGATTGCACTTAGTTCATTACACTGCAATGTCAAGAACCATTTAACAAGTGACCAAAAACATCAAAGACTTTATTCATTCCTCACTTATATTCTTAACATCAGTGTAACTTGAATGGAGTTTCTCCTGATTCACATCAGGGTTACTGGAAGGTGGATCACACCCCGTGTTTTCTTACTGTATATATTCAGATCTGAGTGATAGCTACGATTCCATCAGTTTAAATGCCAATGAATACCTTTGAATTCTGCAGTGACATCATCATAGTGACATCATCTGCAGTGAGATCTTCCATTCTGCATACAGTCAGCGAGCAGATTGCGGTGTTACCATACAATTTCTGTATTAATTTCATTCCAAAGTTCCAGATCAGGACTTTGGCTAGGGACACATTTGAAATATGTCTCTCTCATACCAATGCTGCATAGGAAAGGGCAGCTTACAATATAGTAGGATATAACATACAGTCAACAGAGCATGCCCAGAGAATATATCACTGCTGTCAAAATGTTATATAAAAAGCCTTTCAAAACCTGACAATTCTGAGAGAACAGGTTTCTCCTGAAGTGTAACACATAGGGATTTCCACATAGGATCCAGCGAGTACAAGATCTAGAAGACTGAAAAGAAGCTATATGCCTGTAAAATGCTATTAACAAAAATGCTATTAAATAAGATGTTAACAACACAAAAACTACACTAAGCTTCTCTATCTGCAATTCTTTCCAAGTCAGCTAATTTGCTTCCAAACACAATCTCAGCTATTTATTTATACTGTGTCTATTTATTTATACTGTGTTCACAATTTGCATATCTTTTTCCGCCTTTGTTTCTGAAAGAGGCTTTTCTGAAATTTGGCCCATTTACACGCGGCCAAATTTTGGAAAAAACTCCTCTTTCGAAACATCCCTTATTCCTTTCACAGAGAGGAATACAGGGATGCTGAAAGAACACATCCGCTTTTTGGGAAACTGTTCCGAAAAAACGGACACATTCCTTGGACACCGCAGAGCTTTGCAATCTAGACATAGCCTGTGTCTTTCATCTCTGTCTCTGAGCATCAGCTTGATCCATCCCTAATAACTGTATAGCTTTTGTTTTAGAAGATACCATGAGCAGGAAGTAAAGTTGTAATGATAGAGACACGCATCAAAGTATAAATGTGCTATTTAGCTTTAGGTGGGAATGAACTAAAGGCATTTTAGCATTTTAAATAATTTATTAACATTTCTTTGAAAAACAGATGCTCCCTCATTAACACTGTCTCTCTGATATCTGTTGTATGTATTATCGATATCTCTTTTGGTGCCAGTTGTCTTATGTAGCTTCCCATAATTAAGAACGTGTGTCCTTTTTGCTTCAGAAAACAGCAGGGACAGAAACAATGTGGGAGAACAGCTGAACTGATTTGCAGAAGTTATCCCAACAATTACTGTTACTTGAATAAAAAAGCAGTTGACTTAAATAGGCTGGTGCCTTCAAACACTGTCTTCAACAGACAGCAGTTCATTTTGCTTATACTTCTGTTTCGACACAAGCGGATTAACTTAAGGAAAATCTGCTCTACATGAAGTCTGTAGGGCTGTTTTGTCATTCTCATTGGGCATATCCCCATTTAAACCAGGGAAGTGTGACAGAATCTGGAGTCTAGTCAGAAAAAGGGAAACTGGGTACCCCCAGGACTTGGAATTGATCAATAGGACGAGTGAGATAGTTAAATGAGTCTCAGCTGTACATTGACAAATACAGAACTGGAACCAGTCTGGCTCACCTCTGTGGTGGTAAAGTTAAAATAGGTATTATTTATAAGAATACATTTAGGCTACATCTACACTGGCATGAATTTCCAAAAATGCTTTTAACGGAAAAGTTTTCCGTTAAAAGCATTTTCGGAAAAGTGCGTCTAGATTGGCACGATGCTTTTCTGCGAAAGCACTTTTTGCGGAAAAGCGTCCGTGGCCAAACTAGACGCGGATTTCCGCAAAAAAGCCCCAATCGCCTTTTTCACAATCGGGGCTTTTTTTGCAGAAAACAGTACTATGCTGTCTACACTGGCCCTTTTGTGCAAATGTCTTTTGGAAAAAGACTTTTGCCCAAACAGGAGCAGCATAGTTTTTCTGGAAAAGCACTGATGATTTTACATAAGATCGTCAGTGCTTTTCCGGAAATTCAAGCGGCCAGTGTAGACAGCTGGCAAGTTTTTCCGGGAAAACTTGCCAGTCTAGACACAGCCTCAGTGTTTAAGCTTCATGAAATGCTTATAAGTTGGTGCAGGCATTAATCTGATTTATAAATCTGCATCCCATGTTAAAAGGTAACATTTAAGTGTTTGCTCCATAACTGTAAATCGCCAGAGAAGAGAGAAACATTAATGAATGTGAAATATTCATTTCCAGCAGGAGGTATTATCTCGTGCCCAACAAAATAAGCCCTGTTACAACCGGACAAACCCTTGTGGGACATCAAAGGACAAAAGACTTTGATGATTGCTCCCCACCCCTACCATGAAGCGAAGATATGTAGCTAAATTTCCAACAACTAAATGTACAGTTTGAAGCAGAAGCAGGGAAGGAATGAAAAGCTCTAAAAAGGAGGAACTGTATGTTTTATGCTGCTTGGATTCCGAGGGGCAAGGATTACTAAGCATAAGCAAAAGATTCCCAGGTACTTGGCCTGTCTTAGCCCTCAAGAAAATATAGAGGTTGCTTAATATAAATGTTTCAATTACCTTTTCCAACTTAAGACTGTAACCCATGTGTGTATGTGTATGTTTACCTACTTTAACCTGGTAAATAACTCTCTTATTTCTTTTCCAAGTTAACTAATCTTTTGTTACTTTATTATAGGATTGGCTACAATTATTGTCTTTAGTGTGAACTCTACGGTACAATTGGCTTTGGGTGAGTGACTGGTCCTTTGGCATGGACTACAATCTGAATATTATCCTGATTTTAAATGTAAGGGACCATCTATCACAAAGGCAAGCTTAGGTGATAAGATGGTTCAGAATACTCACAAGAACTATCTATGGGTATGTCTACACTGCTACCCTAATTCGTACTAGGGTTAATAATGTAGGCATTCGAAGTTGCAAATGAAGCCCGGGATTTAATTATCCCAGGCTTCATTTGCATCTTGCCAGGCACCGCCATTTTTAAATCCCCCTTGGTGCGGACTCCGTGCCCGTGGCTACACATGGCACAGAGTAGGTAGTTCGAAGGAGTAACGGTAGCCTAATTCGAACTACCTACTCTGTGCCGCGTGTAGCCGCGGGCACATAGTCCTCATTAAGGGGGATTTAAAAATGGCGGCACCCGGCAAGATGCAAATGAAGCCCAGGATATTTAAATCGTGGGCTTCATTTGCAACTTCGAATGCCTACATTAGCCACCCTAGTTTGAACTAGGGTGGCAGTGTAGACATACCCTATGACTCCATGGTTGGGCTGTTATAGTGCCTGAGGAGTTTACACTAGGTTGGTGGGCTCCCCCTCACACCTTGCCCTGGGACCCACGGTGGCTGTCAACCCCACTGGCTGGACATTAGCATTCACAAACTCAAAGCCAGTTTGGGGTGTTGCCCTTCTTTTATCGTCTGTCGTGTTCCTGAGGCACTGTAGGACAGTTTGACAAAATGGCCTGGAGGTTCCTGAAAGGAGACATGGCTGGTAAAGACCCCACTAAGGCAATAGGAATAACCAAGCTGGTGGAACATAACAGAAAACTAAACCACATGCAGAAGCCATGATGAGTAGTGGCCAACAGGACTAATGGGTCAACTACATTGATCAACATGTGTGACCCAAACAACATTCAGTTTGAGTCTGAAGATTCTCCCTTGAGAATGTTCCCACTCTAGGGCTGTACATGCAGTCTGTGGAGCTCTGTGTGTGGTATGGGAGGTATGAGATGTCACAGCCTCATTACCCCCAGTTTATTTCTTAATGTTTTAAGCATCACTGGCTCTTTGTTTTAATTCCCTTTAATGGGAGGGAGAGGTAACAGAGACTCCCCAGCAAGCTCCAGAAGGAGACCTTTTTGCCCAGAGAATATAAATGTCATGAAGTGGTCATGTATGAGTTAGGGTCTGTTTGTGTGATGGGACAATGAATCTGACTGTGTTTGGAAGGGGCCATGAATGAGAATAAGTGTGTGAGAGAGTATGGTTAAGGCCATATGAATAGGTGTTTGCAAGAAGGGTCGGTGAGTATGAATGGATATCTGGGACAGGGTTCACAATCACCTTCACATCTCACAACAGCCATAGGGTACGTCTAGACTACAGAGGAAGATAGAAGCTGCCACTGTCAATCTTCCAGGGTTCAAATTAGCAGTCTAGTTAAGACCACTAATTCGAAGTCAGAAGGGCACTCCAATCAATGCTGGTAACCCTGCTTTCATGAGGAGTAAGGGAAGTCGAAGGAAGGGTACATCTAGACTACATGGCTCCGTCGACAGAGCCATGTAGATTTGTTGTTTTGGCAAAGGCAAATGAAGCCGCGATTTAAATGATCGCGGCTTCATTTACATTTCCATGGCTGCCGCGCTGAGCCGACAAACAGCTGATCAGCTGTTTGTCGGCTCTCGTGCTAGTCTGGACGTTCCCCCTGTCAACATCAAAGCCCTTTGTCGGCAGCCCCGGTAAACCTCATTCCACGAGGAATAATGGGGCTGCCAACAAAGGGCTTTGATGTCGGCAGGGGAGCGTCCAGACTAGCGCGCGAGCCGACAAACAGCTGATCAGCTGTTTGTCGGCTCAGCGCAGCAGCCATGTAAATGTAAATGAAGCTGCGATCATTTAAATCGCGGCTTCATTTGCCTTTGCCTATGTGTCTAATCTACATGCCTCTGCCGACAGAGGCATGTAGTCTAGACACAGCCGAAGAGTGTTCTTCCTTCAACTTCCTGCAGTGTAGACTGCACCAAAAGCCGAGTTAAACTACTTCGACTTCAGCTATGCAATTAACATAGCTGAAGCTGTGTATCTTAATTCGATTTTTTCCCCATAGTGTAGACATATCCATAAAAACATGGTAGTTTCTTCCTGAGACAACAGAGACTTGTGCTCTCTTTGCCCTGATCTACACTAGGGAGTTCTTTCGAAATAACTCTTTATTTTGAAATAACAAGCAGAGTGTCCATACTACCAAGCCTGTTATTTTGAAATAAAGAACTGGTTATTTTGAAATTACAACTCCTGCTTTCCATGGGGAATAACGCTTATTTCAAAATAGTGGTAGTGTGGATGCTCCACTGTTGCTATGTCGAAATAAGTATTCCCCAGAGTCATTCAGAGTAATTTCTTCCCAGTGCTTACTGGGGCTCTAAATCGAGGTAGCACATCCACATTAAGAAAGCCTGCCTCAGACTAATTTCAAGGATTCCCCATAGTGTGGACATGCTATTTCAAAATAGTTATTTCAGGAGTTATTATTTCAAAATAAGTTATTTCTAAATAATTTCCTAGTGTAGACACGCCCTTTGACTCCTCTTTGTATGTAAAGGCATGGGTGAGACCCTGGGAATATTGGTCGATAGTCAGTTGCTTCCAGAGCAGACTGATATTCAATCATTCACAACATCCATTAAACCTCCAAAGTCACTACACTAATATGTTCAGCTATTTTTCAGGGAATTCAGTTACCTCAGCCATCTCTGCTGGCACAGAGCTGTTTCTGCTGACTCCCTGGTAGCCATACCAGGTAAGTCCTGTCAGTGCCAGCCTAGAAGACAAATGAGTTTAAGATACTCCTTGACACAAACAGAACTAGGAGAAGACAGAGAAGTCCTATAAGGAACAAACCTAGAAATAGTTAAGGTCAGAAATAAGCACTGGCAGGAAATTTAGTTTATTATTTAAGTTGCTAATACAGGAAAGCCAGGAAGGGGTAATCTTAGACTCTAGTATATGTGTGTGTGTGTACTTGCACATGTGTGTTAGCAGCAGGTTGGAGCTAACCTTTTATAGGAAGTCAAGGCAGCGTACGTGGGATTCTCCGAGATCCCGTCTGGGGCTCCTCATATTTGATACTCCAAATTCTTGGCTAGGATTGCTTATTCTACCAATAGTTTTGTGTTTAACCCTGAGTATTTATATGACAGACTTGAGTAAATATACTTCTGTAAAGAAGATTGTGCAAAAGGCATTGCTAGTGTAATACTGATATAAACATAAATCTGAGAAAATATTCTTTACACATTTATTCCAGCAGTGCAAAAGTCAAATAGGATTGTAGGAGTACAGAGAACAAGCTATTTTTTCTTTCTTTCTGAAATAACAAACAAGACTGTCAAAGATATTTTTAACTAAGCTCAGAGACACAACTGGTCAAAAAGGTTGTCAGTTAATATCACTACAACCAAGTCTGCCAATTCAAATGTCTCATGTGTAAAGATGCCGTTTTCTCTCTGCAGTGAAGCTAAAAGTGATATTCCATTTCAGACCAAAATAATCTCATATACACCATACAGCTGGTCCACAGACTCATGATAAACTATGGAAACCCTAACTATTTCACCGGCACTCTGCCCACTATTAACCTACCAAACTTGTACACAGGTTTCAGATCACCATGATTTTTTTCAGATAATAACCTGCCAAAAATGCTTTCATCCCACATATAAGAAACTTACTTCCAAAATTGTTAGGTCTGTGGTTCAAGCAACCCTGAACAGATGACAAATTTAAAATCTAATAAATCAAAAGTCCTGATAGATCATAAAAGCTCAGGCCTTAAAACTGCAATGTTTGTAGGGACATAAAAGCTTCTTATATTGTGTTTACAAATCTTCAAAATTCATCTCTCCCTTTGAGGCCTGCATAGTTGAATTCATAACGTTAAGAGAGGTTGGTTCTACAGGAAGAAAAAGTAAAAAAAAAAAATTAGCCACTAGAACTTCAAAATTCTCTAGAAGTTTTCTAAGTATTTCTTTGCATTATGTGACACTAGAAGATTTACCCAGTGTTGCTCGGGTCCTCAACTCAAATAACTTTTGTTTTTCTTCATTTAAATCATTGCTCTGGGGTGGGATAAGGGATTACGGGTTGAGTCTGCAGGCCGTTCCAAGGAGAGAGAACAACCCAGGCCCACTCTTACTGCAGCAGCTTGGGGCTAGATGAGAAGTGCCTGTCCATTGCCACTGCAACTGCAACAGGCACACCTCAGGGGGTGCGTGATCCCTGGCTGGGGGACAGACACACACACAGACTCACAATCAGACAAACTCTCTGAAATACATAGTAGATAGCTATCCCTTTTTCCACCCCTGCCCTTTGCTGGCCCAATGGGGTTGTAGCTGTCCTGGTTCCCATCTCTGGCTGCTTGCTGCCCCCCTGTCATCATTCTACAGTATAACTGTCCCTGCTAGCAAAGCCCTCCCTTTGCAGTTTATGAGAAACAATCATGTTCCAGGCACATCCCATTGTCCTGGAAAAATCATACCCTTACCTTGCTTTAAGTTATAATAAGAGGAAACTGAATACTAAATTTGGTGGTTCTAGCTCTTACTGTTTAGGAGATGTTCTTGAACAAACAGACACGCAGACAGACACATTCACAGATAGACAAACTCTCTCAAATATGGCGAGGAGTCCTGTGGCACCTTAGGGTATGTCTACACTACCCTCCTAGTTCGAACTAGGAGGGTAATGTAGGCATACCGCACTTGCAAATGAAGCCCGGGATTTGAATTTCCCAGGCTTCATTTGCATAAGCCGGGCACTGCCATTTTTAAATCCCAGCTCGTTCGAACCCCGTGCCACGCGGCTACACGTGGAACGGACTAGGTAGTTTGGACTAGGCTTCCCAGTCTGAACTACCATTACTCCTCATTCCATGAGGAGTAACAGTAGTTTGGACTAGGAAGCCTAGTCCGAACTACCTAGTCCGTACCGCGTGTAGCCGCTGGGCACTGGGTTTGAACGAGCCGGGATTTAACAATGGCGGCGCCCGGCTTATGCAAATGAAGCCCGGGAAATTCAAATCCCGGGCTTCATTTGCAAGTGCGGTATGCCTACATTACCCTCCTAGTTCGAACTAGGAGGATAGTGTAGACATACCCTTATAGACTAACTGAAGTGTAGGAGCATAAGCTTTCGTGGGCAAAGACCCACTTCGTCCGATGCATGTAGTGGAAATTTCCAGAGGCAGGTATAAATATGCAGGCCAGAATCAGGCTGGAGATGACGAGGTGGATCCAATCAAGGAGGATGAGGCCCACTTCTAGTAGCTGATCTGGAGGTGTGAATTCCAAGAAAGGAGAAGCTGCTTCTGTAGTTAGCGAGCCATTCACAGTCTTTGTTTAATCCAGAGTTGATTGTGTCAAACTCTCAAATATATAGTAGATAGATAGATAAAACAGCTGCTGGGAGGAATAAAATGCTGCAAGTGGAGTGCAGAGTCCCTATTGAAATCAACAGGTTTTGCTTGTATGGTTCCAGGAGCAGGACTGTGGTAGTTATCAGTGCCTCTTTGAGCTGACCAGTATAACCCTATTGTGGCTTCACTATATGGAAGGAATGTCTATGTTGCAAAAGCGAGTGTTTTCTTAACTTTGTGAGTTACCTTACGTTGAAATGGCAGTGAAAACACTGCCATTCCATTTTTTCAATTGTATTAACAGAGCCAGTGCAATCCCCAGGTTCTCTATACCAATGGTTCTCAAAGTGCGGTCCACAGACCACTAGCAGTCCGCAAATGTCTTGTAGGTGAGCCACAGGCTTAGGGCTCACCCCCACTGCAACGGGGTCCTGTGCCAGTGCTCTAGCCCTATGCCTCCTCCCCCACAATGTTGGAGCACCGGTGCCAACTTAGCTTCCCGCTGCATGGGGGAGAGAGGGCAAGGGGATTGAGGCTTGCAGGGGAAGGAAGTGGCTCCATATGTTGCCTCTCCCCCTCTCCCTTACCCGGAGGCTTTCCCTGCTGCTCCCATTGGCTGGAATAACAGCCAATGGGAGCAGCAGGGGGGTGGTGCTTAGGAGTAGCAGGAAGCACAGAACTAGGTGATCACTGCCCCATCCCACTCATTCCCAGACCCCAAACCTCATCCCCCTCACATATCCCTCCCACTGAGACCCTGCACCTCAATTCTTCTCATATACTCCCTCTTGCTGAGACCTTGCACCCCAACCTGCTCACACACCCCCTCCTGGCCAGATACCCCACCCTCAGCCTGCTTCTGCACCCCACCTCTGAGCCAGACTCCCCCCCCCCGGACCCATTTTGTCATCATTGGTGGTTGGCTGGTGGTCTGAAGAAAGGTCTGCATTGAGCGGGATGGGCCATGGGTCAAAAAAACTGAGAACCACTGCTCTATAGGCTTCAGCCTGAGCTGCTAACCTGAGTTGCTGTGTCTTCACTGCTATTTCTAACCTGAGTAAAAAACATACTCTTTCTTGCAGATTAGACATACCCAGAGATAATGTGTTCACTGCCAACATGTGCTAATAAAACCCTGATACCATTCTCATAATATTTGGAAAGACTAACATAACATATCTTTTTAAAATGTATTTTCAAAAGCACTCTCATACCACCACAAAATAAAATCCAATTTCATCTCCCTGACCTGACCTTGGTGAGTTCCCATGATACAGTGCATTGTAAGACCTCCGCAAGAAGCAGACCTTTCCACACAGTATGTACCAGCTCACTACTTGTCCTCCTTCCTTATTGCCCTATTGATTGCCCTCTTTCATTTACAAAAGAACGCAGCACTTGGGGAGGAAGACAAATGGCCAAGGGAGTCTGCCTTAACTCCTCCCTCTTTCCTAATGAATGAGGAAATAGGGATCATGGAACAGGATTTTGGGTCAGTGCCAAGCACACCTACTAATGAAAAAATAACAACAGTTAATGCACACTCAATGAAGAGGAAATCTGCATGTGCTCATTCTCTGTGCTGAGCCAGCTTGACTGAGCAGCAAGCATCAAATAGAATTATCCCTTTTTTAACTATATGCTTTAGAAAAATTCATACTTTCTTTCTGCAGAAATCACACTTTTATTTTGGAGCACAAATAGATGTAAAGAGCGCATCAACAGGCAAAATATGTTAGCCACTTCGGCAACAATAAGATAATTTTGTAGTAAAAGTCATTCCATAAAATTTCAGCTACGTTCTTGCCTTTTAACAGCTATGTAACACTAAGTTGTCTAAATGTAGAATACTTGGGAATTCTTATTTCCTATGTTCTCCCTACAAGCTTGGTCTGTTCCCCTTTTCTTGCCTTTATGATTTATGACAGGAAGTGAACACAATAATTAACCTCCCTCTGTTCAGCAACATTCTGAAATGTCTACTGAAGCAAGATGACACTTTCAAATAATCAGATAATCATTATTAATTCATTTGTATTCATTTTAACAGTAGTAATCTTGATGTACTAATGTTATATTAGTGTGGTTGGTGCTCATCTGGGCTTCTAAAGAAATTCAAAAAGACACTGAAATGATCAAGAAAGGATAGATTAACAAAATAACACTCAGGAGAGAACATGAAGATTTTTTTTCCATTTGAAAGAAATAGATGTGCCTCGTTCTTTAATTTGTCATTTCTACTATGCAGGATATAGTTTGCCTTAAATTCAGTCTAATTAATAAGTATTGTCTATAATAAATCAGTGTTTTGTTAAAATAAGTTATATGATATATGGATAGTCAAAACCCCTTGGCTTATAGTGAATTTCAAGGACTGCTTCCAGATAACCATGTGCTTCTGTGATCAATGCCGGTCAGGTGTACACAATTAGTTTTTCCAGTAAATCTCACATGTGCGCACTCAGGTTTTTAATCCTTGGATCCCCACAGAACAAGCTTCTTTAACCATTTGCAGGCCACATGTTCTGAAAAGATGTAAAAACGCAATTGATTTTCTAACTCTGTGAAACAGACAAGCTTAAAGAGGCATTCCCTGTTTTGTATGATCACAGATATTGTCCTTAAAATTTGCTTTGTTTGAACAAAGCACCTCTGAGAGTGTAAAATGACAAATGTATTTTATGATTTAAGTAGAAAAAAATGACTGTTTTCATTTCATTGTTGACCTATGTTTCACCCTGCTCAGTGTAGACCTTTCCATGGATCAGCAGCCAACCACCCATGATGACAAAATGGATGCAGGAGTGGGCTGCAGGCAAGAGTTCTGGCAGAGAGGTGGGGTATGTGAGCGGGGTGGGGGTGAAGAGTCTCAGTGGGAGGGGTGTATGAGGAGGATCGAGGTGCAGGGTCTCAGTGGAAGGGGTGTGTGTGAAGCGGATGAGGTTTGGCGTCTGGGCATGAAGGGGATGGGGCAATGATCACCTGACTAGGTGCCTCCTGTCACTTCCAGACACCGCCCCCTGCTGCTCCTATTGGCTGTAATTCCAGCCAATGGGAGAAACGGGAAATGCCTCCAGGCGAGGGGGGAGGGTGAAAGGCAGTATGGGAAGCTGCTTCCTTCCCCTGCAAGCCTTGTCCCCCCCTGCAGTGGGAAGCCAGCACTGGTGCTCCAGCCTCATGGGGGGCGGGGAGCATGGATCTGGAGCAGTAGCTCAGACTCCCTGCTGCAGGGATCTGAGGGGGTGAGTCCCCAGCCTGTGGCCTACCTGTATGATTGTTGCAGACCACTAGTGGTCCATGGACCTTGCTCTGAGAACCACTGATTTAAAGCCAACCTAAATCATATGGTGCTCAAGACCAAATTCTCATTATAATCATATAAAATGTCTGCTTGTAGTCACTGAAAAATGAAGTCAACAGGATATGGTCACTAAATAAAATCTTTGGTGAAATGCTGACTCCATTTAAGTCAATGGGTGTTTTCCCATTCACTTCAATGTAGCTAGGATTTAACCCCTCATGAATGATGTCTTCAAAAATAAATCTAAAGGACAAGATTCTGCTCCCATCACAGACAATGGGAGCGGTGACACTGACTTAACTGGGACAGGTTCAAGTCCACAGTTGTTAAGTCACCAATTGATGGATTTTCTAATCAATTTATTTTTTCCCACACTGCTTTTACTTGCCTGCATGATCACTTCAAGTCAGCCAAGATCACAAGGTTTCTACTAACCAAGACAAAAAGATGGTGCCTGCCAGCCACACATCAAAGGAACAATTGTGACTCATATTACCACCTGCCAAGAACCAAATGGTGAACACTGTGCCTAACTTCCAGTTATGGAACATTTCTTCTACTAACATTTTTTGCTTACTCCAGTTCGCTAATTCATCTTTGCTTCAGTTCAATTTACAAGTGAGATCACACTAGGGCTGTGTAAGATATAGATCACTTTGGATCTAAAATGAGATATGTTTAAAAGGAAATCAACTCAGGAAAGAAACATGGCAATGAACAGTATTCTATTATACCAGGCAAACAAGTGAATTCTGCTTCTGGCACATACAGAAATAAATACTCTACACAGGTCGTAACAAAGATGGCACCATGGTAACAGAAGAAATATATTGAAGATAGCAATGTTTTATATAATGATTGCCAAATAAAATGCAAAAATTCTTAGAAACAATGAAAATTTAAATTTTGGACTCTGATTCTCACTTGCACTAGGATTGCCTTGAACCTCCCTGTCAGTGAAAAGGTGTCCTTAAATAAGTGTAAATTTTACCTCCTCAGGATTGTGTGGTTCAAAAGAGAGTTACAATTCAAGAGGCCAGATTTCATAACAGATTTAGGCCACCGCCTCCTCTCTTTGTATAGCTATATACAGTTTTACAGACATCCATCTGAAATGTATTTTGCACTGTTGGTAATTCGGAAACCTGCTGAGTATAGATAGCAAAGGCTTATGGAAATACAGTACAATTGTTGGAAGCATATGAGTGAAAAATTGACAAGCAACAAAATAAATCACCACATGAATTACAATAAAATGTTGTCCTAAAATGAAAATTCTGGAAATATCAGTGGGGCTAAACAAGATGAATACTCAAATTATTGATGGTACTTTATTAAAACAATAAAAGAGATAGAATTAGCATACTTCAAAGTGTGTCTTTAAGGGTTAAATCATAGAAAGCCTTATAGTGCTATAAATAACCAAGCAGTGGTCTCAAATAAACACAGATTAAAATTCCTTTACCTTCATTCTTTATAGATTTTAGCACTATATTCATCTACAGTGCAGATTCACAATGCTTTTGTTTCCATAAGTTTCCACAAGTTTCCATAAACTGCAGGGTCAGGTTCAAAAGCCACTGAGGTTAATGGAAATAATCACATTGACTTCAGCCTTGGATAAAGCTTTTGAACTGCATATATTGTATATATAGGAAAGAAGTCATTCAACACTGAAATGCAGCCACTTCTGGGGATGTGTGGCAATTAAGAGGATTGCTATCACATGGCACAACAGCTGTAGAAATTAATATCCATCAAAGACAAAGGCAAATTCCCACTGTTAAGGAAAGTATCCATTTTATAGTCATGGCAGCATTTTAGCTCACATGTCACAAAAGTTATTTCCTCAGGCATATTACATATACAAACTGGAACTGTTGCATGCAGACTAGTTTCCCATCTGTTCAGCTCTTGCCAAATTTACAAGCACAAATACAGAAGTGTGCACACCTTTGTGATCACAGACATTTGAGTCCAGCCAGAAATGTGGCTGTTACTGAGTAATGAAACAAAGGAGATAGGAGCTCTGGTTTTTTTTAAGGTCCTATCCAAAAGACCCATACCCTCAATCCCACAGCTATCAATCCTTATGCTAGCAAAAGTCCCACTGACTGTAAGGGCTCGTCTACACTGGCCCCTTTTCCGGAAGGGGCATGTTAATTTCAGAGGTCGTAATAGGGAAAGTAGGAATAAGATCCTCCGGAAAAGGGCGCTTTTTCTGGAGGATTGGGGCCAGTGTAGACGCTCTTTTCCGGCTTTTCTAAAAGCCGGAAAAAAGCGGCGGACATTTTTATTTAAATGCCGCGGGGGATATTTAAATCCCCCGCGGATTTCCCTATTACGACCTCTGAAATTAACATGCCCCTTTCGGAAAAGGGGCCAGTGTAGACGTAGCCTAACAGTTTTGTCTGCATAGGCATTGTAAGATTTGGCCTCTAATACACTACAAAGAACTTATTTGATTTATTTCCAAGGGTGAAGAGTTAACTGTCCAGGGATTCACACCTTTAAATCGAAGGTGTGATCGTATTTCATAGAATCATAGAATACTAGAACTGGAAGGAACCATGAGAAATCATCAAGTTCAGTCTCCAGGCCTCATGGTAGGACCAAGCACCATCTAGATCATCCGTGAGTGATGTCTGTCTAACCTGCACTTAAATATCTCGAGATGGAGATTCCACAATCTCCCTAGGCAATTTATTCCAGTGTTTAATCAGGCTGACAGTTAGGAAGTTTTTCTAATGACCAACCTAAACCTCACTTGCTGCAGTTTAAGCCCATTGGTTCTTGTCCTATCAACAGAGGCCAAGGAGAACAATTTGTCTCCTTCCTCATTGTGACACCCTTTCAGATACTTGAAAACCACTATCATGTCCCCTCTCAATCTTCTCCTTTCCAAACTAAATAAGCCCAGTTCTTTCAGTCTTCCCTCATAAGTCATGTTCTCTAGACCTTTAATCATTCTTGTTGCTCTTCTCTGGACCTTTTCCAATTTCTCCACATCTTTTTTGAATTGTGGAGCCCAGAACTGGAGACAATACTCCAACTGAGGCCTAATTAACACAGAGTAGAGCAGAAGAATGACTTCTTGGCTACGTCTACACTGGCTGCCTATTACGGAATAGGCATGCTAATGTAGCACTTGGGAAAAGGCAAATGCGTGGGGGATATAAATATCCCCCGCAGCATTTGCATTTTCATGGCCACCGCTTTTTTCCGGCTTGTAGATAAGCTGGAGAAAAGCGTCCAGACTGGCGCGATCCTCCGGGATAAAAGTAGGAATAAGAGATCCTCCGGAATAGGGCTTTATCCCGGAGGATTGCGCCAGTCTGGACGCTTTTCTCCGGCTTATCTACAAGCTGGAAAAAAGCGGCGGCCATGAAAATGCAAATGCTGCGGGGGATATTTAAATCCCCCGCGCATTTGCCTTTTCCCAAGTGCTACATTAGCATGCCTATTCCGTAATAGGGGCCAATGTAGACGTAGCCCTTGTGTCTTGCTTATAACACTCATGTTAATACAACCCTGAAATCATGTTTGCCTTTATTGCAATAGCATTATAGGGTATGTCTAAACTACATGGCTCCGTCAATGGAGCCATGTAGATTTGTTTGTTCGGCAAAGGGAAATGGAGCCGGGATTTAAATAATTGCGGCTTGATTTAGATTTAAATGGCTGCCCCGCTCTGCTGATCAGCTGTTTGTCGGCAGATCGGGGCAGTCTGGATGCTCCCCTGCTGACATGAAAGCCCTTCATCGACCTCCCTGGTAAACCTCATCCTACAAGGCATAACGGGGAGTTCGATAAAGGGCTTTCAGGTCAGCGTGGGAGTGTCCAGACTAGTGCGCTGAGCCGACAAACAGCTGAGCAGCTGTTTTTCAGCTCAGCGCGGCAGCCATTTAAATTTAAATGAAGCCGCGATTATTTAAATCATGGCTTCATTTCCCTTTGCTGATCAGCCTAATCTACATGGCTCCATCAATGGAACCATGTAGTTTAGACACACCCACACAGTTAACTCATATTTAGCTTGTGGTCTACTATGACCCCTGGGTACCTTTCTGCAGTACTCCTTCCTAGACAGTCACTTCTCATTCTGTATGTGTGAAACTGATTGTTCCTTCCTTAGAGGAGCACTTTGCATTTGTCTTTATTAAACTTCATCCTATTTACCTCAGACCATTTCTCCAGTTTGTCCAGATCATTTTGAATTATGATTCTATCCTCCAAAGCAGTTGCAACCCTTCCCCAGCTTCGTATCATCTGCAAACTTAAAGCATACTCTCTATTCCAATATTGAAATCGTTGATGAAGGTATTGAACAGAACTGGTCCTAAAACTGACCCTTGCGAACCTCACTCGTTATGCCCTTCCAGCATGATTGTGAACCATTAATAACTACTCTCTGAGAACGGTTATTCAGCAGTTATGCATTCACTTTATATTAGCCCCATCTAAGTTGTTTTTGCCTAGTTTATTGATAAGAAGATCATATGAGACCATATCAAATTCCCTACTATATTCTAAGTATACCACATCCACCATTTCTCTCTTATCCACAAGACTCATTATCCTATCAAGGAAAACTATAAGATGGATTTGACATGATTTGTTCTTTACATGCTGGCTGTTACCTATCCAGATGTTCGCTGATTAATTCCTTAATTACTTGCTGAATTATCTTTCCTAGCACAGAAGTTAAGCTGACTGGTCTGTAATGTTCAGCGTTGTTTTTATATCCCTTTTTATAGATGGGCACTATATTTGCCCTTTTCGAGCCTTCTGAAATCAAAGACGATAGTTAAAGGCTTAGATAGCAGCTCCTCTATCAGATCCTTGAGTATTCTAGGATGTATTTCATCAGGCCCTGGTGACTTGCAGACATCTAACTTTTCTAAGTAATTTTTAAATTGATAGTCTCAAGTTTTCTGGTTATCATAAATTTATCAGCATGCTCAGTTTTAAATAAAAATATGAATATGATGAACAGGAAGCTCTTAGTGTGACTTTTTAATGCCTTCCTTGGACTTCCATAATTCTTCAGCATTAGTATGGTTAGCATAGGAATAGAGACATCTTTAAGTCAATGAGAAAGAGCAAAATCTAACCAGTCACTGTCCTAGCATTAAACAGGAAAAATGTAGACCAGAAAACATTTGAAAATAAACATTTTGTTTATTATTTGTCAATTGTTTAAACCTGACAGGTACACATTTAAGTTTATACTTTTTCTAAAGGGAAAAGAACAACTACCAACTAATGCTTTGCTTGTTCAGAACTCAAGTGTGTTGTAAATGCACTGTGCAGCATATTCTCTGTGCTTTCCTTCATATGTTGTGATTATGTGTTCAGTAAATAGCATCCAGACTATAAAGACCTTGTGAAATCAAGCAACATTAACTCATTAAGTCAATAATTCATGGATTCTTTTATCTAAAGTGGCAACATCACACCATCAATTCACAAAACAGCCACTTCTCTGAAGTGTATGTGATGATAATAATGGATTTTCTAACAATACTCTCTCAGAGCAAGGTCACTGCGCACAGATGCAGTGGACACCATGATCTGACCTAGGTCAGCAAAACAAGCTTTATTATTGAACCTAATTATGAACTATCAAGATAATGGTCCGGACTAAACTGTTTCCTAGGGGATTATTTAGAAACTAGTCAGCCATTTTAGATTTAAATGTACTGTACAGACCATCACTTGCAAAGTTGCAGCAACTGGTTTTGGTACCATGTACTCTAGGTACAGTATGTGTTTGCTTATGGACACACACATATGGAATTTTAAACATACATATGACTCCCACAGAAACCATAATTCACCCACACTACACATATTAGAGTTGTCAGTGCACACCCAAGGTACCCGAATGAGACCCTACGTCATATTTACACTAAAGGGGAAGGTTGACTTAAGATATGCAACTCCAGCTACATTAATTATGTATTTTAAATCACAGTCCACAAAGTGGGAGGTTGACAGGAGCAAAGTCTCCCATTGTTTTCCCTTTCTCCTCATGAGAAACACGTGTACCAGCACCAATGGGGGCACCCTCTGAGTTTGAATTAGTGGGTCTTCACTAGACCCGCTAAATCAAATCCTAGAAGATCAACTACAGCAGTGTCAATGCTCCACAGTGTAGACATGGCCTAAGAGGGGGAAACATGAGCAGAGGAGAACAATGAGATGTATAAAGTTTAACCCACCACAAGATGGCACCAAATTGGACCAGTGCTCCTTCCTGTGGAGACTTGTTTTGAGTTTGACCTGGATCTCAGAACCAGCAGAGCATCACAAGCATTGCTTTTAGAGCAGTTGCCTCATTTCTGTGGATGCCCATCTGGTTTTGGAGCTATCCATCAGCGGACAGTATCACAGTGTGACTATTATGTCTACCTTCAGAACATTATGGCTATGTCTAGACTGGCCACAAATTCCGGAAAAGGGATGCAAATCAGGTAAGTCAGCATAGGGAAATCCGCGGGGGATTTAAATATCCCACACGGATTTAAATAAACATGTCCGCCGCTTTTTTTCCTGAAGGAAGGAATAAGAGATCCTCCAGAAAAGAGCTTTATTCCGGAGGATCGCACCAGTCTAGACGCTTTTTTGCCGGCTTTTCCCCAAGCTGGAAAAAAAGCGGCGGACATGTTTATTTAAATCCGCGAGGGATATTTAAATCCCCCGTGGATTTCCCTATGCTGACTTACCTGATTTGCATCCCTTTTCCGGAATTTGTGGCCAGTCTAGACGTAGCCTATAAGTCTAAAACTGATTCCTTTGGGTAGATCACAGAAGATGAAACATGTGGTATGCCCCTGATTAGTTAAGTTTATTGCATGTGGTCAAGCATGGAAGAAGTCACTTTTGTGTAGCAAAGCCATTTTCTTTTGATTTGAGTTTATTACTCCAGCTGGAAAAAGTCATTAAAATGTTTGCCTTCTCCTCTGTCTGCCATTCTCTCATGTATACTGAGCCCTCTCACTATATTATGCAGGAAGTCCCCAATTTATGAACGGGTTGTGTTCCAAAAGTCCATGTGTAAGTTGGTTGTATGGAACTTAAAACACCTTATCCCACAGAAACAATGTTATAAATGGTAGTTAGATCTCCAGGTTAGCCCACAGAGGCCTATGTAACCCATAATGTAGCTGAAATACTGTATATTTCCAATGAAAAATACTAGAAATTGTTTTATTTAACCTAGAATGCTGGTGCTTGAGGAAAGGCAGGTTTAATTAGAGGAAGGTGAGGTAGGTGGAGATTCTGAAGGGGATTTCTGGGCATCCCCTAACCACCATCCCCTCCCTACTGGCTTTATGCTAGCTCCTGCAGCCAGCCCTATCCCCCTGTTGCCCCTTCCCCTCCACAAGCTGCACTCAGCCCCTGCTCACCAGGAGATAGTGAGCAGTGCAAACGCAGGTACTCTGGAGAAACAGTGGGTGGCCGTGCAGCTGGCAGTTGGAGAGAAGTGGCAGTTTCCCCTTCAAAGTGTCGCTTCTCTCCAGCCCCTACTCCTCTGGAATCATCCAGCCATCACTTGTGCTGCTCACCCCCACCTGTGCCTCTTGCCTGCTCCCCAAGACTGCATGTGAGCTCTGCTTGTATGTGCAGATGTTTGTAACTCGGGGGGCACCTGCATTTCACCTCATGTAATTATAGCTGTGTGTTAAAAAGGAGCACTTTCCTGAGATCAGAGTTCTTGGTGTGTTAGAAGTGAAGCTAACCCCTCAATACTGCTGCAAGGACAGATCAAGTTCTGTACATATCTGGGGGTACATTCTCTTCTTTGTACCTCTTATCAACCAGCATTGACATTCTCTGTAGTAAATGGTTTAATTCCTGTAGTAGACCCTCTGATTTTTGTGGCACCCACTGCTAAATTCTGCAGTCAACTGAAGATTCTGTGGCACAGTTAACTGATCGTGAAAATTTTCCAGAACATGTGATTTTAACAAATTTTAATGTGTCCTACAAAATTGACATAAAATATTTGTACATATATATATATGCTCTCTTAAGGCATCTAATACATCTAGAAACTTTCCTGATTTTTGCTGCAGCAGAGGAATAATACCTAAAAAGCATAGGTTCTGAAAAGCTGTTCTTGTTACTTCACTACCTTTAGGCTTCAAAATAGTCATATTCCTGGAAGGTGAAATGATAATAGCAGATTTTTGCAGCCCATACACCAAGTGTGAGCAAAGGCAGGGAATGAATAACTAGCATATATATAACCTGCTGGAAAAAGCAGATGATTACAGGGTGAAACCACTTGCAAAGGTGAAAGCCAGTTAAAAACAATAACAACAGGGAAGAGGTAATTTTTTTTTCAAAACCAGGAAACCCCTTGAGGGAAGTTTGAGAGAACGGTAGCAAATACACAAAAATGGAAATCATGAAAAGCCAGAGAACCCCAGGGGGAAAAATACAATTATAGTAGGCAACCATATGGAAAAGAAAACATTCATAGAACCAGCATATCTTTTGGAAGAAGATATGAGTACACGGTTAAAAAATTAATTTAAGAAAGTGATACTGAAAAGATATGGCCTGATCCTCAGCTGGAAGTCAATGGAGCAATGCTAGCTGCAGATTCATCCCATAAAAGGGAAATACTTTTTCAGTTATTTTTTTTTAGATGGTATATTATTAAAGAGGCAAACCTTTTTGGCTGATAGCTGTGCAGTGTTATACTCCAACTTCCTTTCTTACAGCATCAGTCAGGACTTAGGGTATATTTACACTAGCCCCCTAGTTCGATCTAGAGAGGCTAATGAGGGCGACCGAAATTGCAAATGAAGCACGGGATTTAAATATCCTGCGCTTCATTAGCATGTTCCCGGCCAGTTGCCATTTTAGAAATTGACTAGCCCTAAGTAACTGCCCACGTCTACACGCAGCAGTGAAACGGGATTCTGAATTAAAGCCTTAAATAGAATTAGCTGGTAAACCTCATTGCAGGAGGAATAACAGCTAATTTGAGTTAGGGCTTTAATTCAGAATCCCGTTTCACTGCCGCGTGTAGATGCGGACAGTTACTTCAGGCTAGTCAATTTCTAAAATGGTGACTGGCCAGGAACATGTTAATGAAGCATGGAATATTTAAATCACGTGCTTCATTTGCAATTTCGGTCACCCTCATTAACTTTCCTAGATCGAACTAGGGGGCTAGTATAGACATACCCTTAAACACTTAGGAACGGGCCTTTGGACAATTTGATCAACATTTTCAGACTTGGGTATTTGCATGTAGGCATTTAATTCTATACTGGGCATCTTAATTAAAGCTTTTTTTCCCACTACTGCTAAACATCTACAACTCTCATGAACTTCAGTCATATATCAGATTGGGCAGCTGCTGGAAAATCAGACCATGTTGACATAGATGCCTAAATATGGATGTAGAGGTCCAATTTTAGGCACCCAAGTATGAAAATGTTGGCTTTCACAAGATCCATTTAAGTTCTATTGTGTTTACATGCAATTTGATTTGGAAGGAGACCATGGATCATAAGATGGCAGTTGAAATTGTTTCAAACACAAAAAGAGTAATTATTCTGTGGCATAACAGAGATTTCTGGAATACTAGTATTACTAAATATAGTAAAAGTGTAAATATACTGGCTGAATTCTAATCTCACCAACTAAATTCCACGTTATTCCAATAAGAACTTCTTATAGGAATAAAGATAAACCAACACCACAGACTGTAGTAAAGGAACCACAATAAAAAACAGAGCCTCCACATAATTCTGGAGGATACTGGGGAAGTTTTATTGCTCTGAACAGCCCTGGAAAAATTGGTTCATATTCCAGCCTTGCAGAATAGTGACATTGAGTTCCCAGCCATGTTTCATATAAAGCATTCAAAACGAAGATCTTCTCATGTGCTGTGGCATTAGTGATCTCATGTCACTAAGAACACAAATATGTGTACATAGTGCTTTAAAAGATAAAAAGATCTTCTCCCCTTACCCTTGTACCACATATACATATATATCCTTGTGATACAGTGACCTGTCTGCTAGCTAGTTGACTGCCCCTTCACACCACAGGGAATTGCATTTCACAGGGTGGAGATGTTATGCCTAGAAGGCTTGATCCAAAGTCCACTGAAATCAATTGGACTTTCCTTTGACTTCCCTGGGCTTTGGCTCTGGACTATAGTTTGTTAAGCACTCTGTGAATACCAGGAATTGAAAATATTGTAGGCAGAATATTATTATGATGAAGATCAACATTTGTGAGTATTTGTTGTAAGTTTCTCAGGAAAGCTATTATAAAAAGTCATATAAGAACAGGCATCTAGTATAAGCAAATACCTAGTGTCATTCAAAAGATTCAGGAAGAAAATACATTTTGGTATAAATACACGTAGGCTATGTCTACATTGCACTCTCTTGTGCAAGAACATATGCGAATATTCATTGCCATGCCTCATTTGCATACTTAATAAGCCACCATTTTTGCGCAAGGGACTTTTGCACAAGAAGAAGCCGGCTACACTGCTCCTTCTTGCACAAATAACCCCTCTTGTGCAAGAGCCTTCTACTGCTTATTTTCAGGCAGAATGGCTCTTGCGCAAGAGGGGTTTTTTGCACAAGAAGGAGCAGTATAGATTGCAAAAATGGCAGGTCATTAAGTATGCAAATGAGTATCAGTGCACCTCCTTTGCATATGGTTTTGCACAAGAGAGCACAATGTAGATGTAGTCATAGGGTTAACATATCATAGGTCAACTTTTTCTCTGCCCCATGACATACTGGTGCTGATTCAGGCTTGCATACTGTACCAGCAGCAAAATACATGATCTAGAACAGGCATGTCCAAAGTCCGGCCCGCGGGCCAATTGCGGCCCGTGTTCCGGTTTAATACGGCCCCACAGGTAATTTGGCAATATCTATCTTTTATGGCCCCCAACGAATCCATATGTATTGAGATGAATACATTGTAAAATCTCAGTTAATGTCAGTTGGTCTAAATCAGTTATAAATATATTTGGACACAACACATATACTTGGTGTTATGTTCCTGTTCATATTTTTTGAACTTAAAAGTTGACAGACAACCTTTATTACCAATAATATGTAATGTACTTTACAATGTTCCTGACATATATTTCAGCTTCCTGGATTTTTTTTCATCTGGCCTTCAGATATGAAAGGCAGAGTGATTTAACACCTGTTTAGATTTGTCATCCGTGTGACGAAATGAAAAGTATGCCGTTTGCAATAAACTTTGCATAAAATAGTTAATTTGCATTTAATTTTAATGGTTCAAAGAATGTCAGGCAAAATGGTCGGCCCTCACGCATGTTCACTTCATCAAATCTGGCCCTCTTTGAGAAAAGTTTGGACACCCCTGATCTAGAACATTATCTGATGTAGTCAACCGGTGGAAGGCATGTCACGTTTTGCCTATGTCTATCCCTGACTGCTGTTTCAAAATGGAAGGCCTGAAAGTTGTGTTAGGTTTCTGTGCACATTTAGCTGGGTATGATTCCTCTATAGTTATTACATCTTAGAGAAGGATGTAAGGAAGGCAAGACACACCACACTGAATCATTTGTAAGAAAGAGGCTGAAAAAAACTAGTTTGATAGTTCTTTGAGCATCTTTTCATTGAATTTCAGGTTAAAGAAATGAAGAATGTATAAAGACGATACAACTGTTGATAAATTAGATGTATGTTTTATTATTACTTTGTTCATTGTTTAAAGGTTCCTCACAACTTAATTGGAGACTAACCTTTTCTAACTGCTAGTACGCAAGAATCAAAGTGCTACAGTTACTAAATACAGGAAGAGTGTAAATATACTGGATTAATTCTAATCTCACCAACTAATTCCACTTCATTCCAATACATTTATTTTTGACAGAAATCTGTCCATTTTATTAAGTACAGACATATGGAGTAGCATTGATTAAAAACACATAGCCTAATTCTTCATTGATCTATGACTTGTGTAGCCATTTACACCACTGAAAACATGCGTGTGTGCGCGTGTGTGTAAAAATACCAATTCAGGATGGCATTTTTCTTTAAATTTTTCCAGAAATTTGATTACTTTAGAAAGACCAGTAGTGACTACTACAGATAAGGATGCAAAACCATTTTAATGTAATCTTCCAGTTATTTATTTTGACACAAATATGGGCAATATTTTTATAAATTTGGTCTTTCCTTTAAGATTATTTCTATTTTAATTTGAGCAAAAATTTTCATCTACTTTTGAGTAAGAGGAGCATGAAAAAAATCCATTTACCCACTATAAAAATTTGCAATCGTATATTAAAAGACTACATTGTAAAGAATATATACCAAGTGACAAAGATAAAGTTGTGGATTCCAAAATTAACCTTTTCAGAGTCTGACTGCACTACATGTGTTATGACCATGAGGGATGGGCAGCAGTCTGGGGATTAAGGGGTTAACTGTACCTAGCCAGGTAGCAGTCAGCCAATAGAAATGCAGATAGGGATTTCAAACTGGGATAAAGGAATTTTTGGTTTTTCCCTCCTTTGTCCCTGAGCAGTTTTTCTCTCCAGATACTGAGGGGGACAGACAAAATGTCTCTCTCCAAAAAAAGACTGTTCTCTATCTGTAAGTAGGATAAAGTTTAGATAAATCTTTTGGGTCTTATTGTTTTATGGTTTGGGACTGGGAATCTGATGTCTGTAAATTTAAAAATGGGATTTCTTCTCCTTTGTAACTAAGCTTTTGGCCCATGGGGGTCCCCCATGAGTATATTAATTGGTGACTTTTCCATCTAGTCATTATGCTTGTAACAGGAGTATTGTGGTGATAATAAAAGTTCTTTCTTTTTTTTATTAACCTAGTATTGGTTAATTTTTTTGTGTACTGGTTTTACTTTAGGGCTGAGATTTCCCAAGTGTTCTTTTCCCTGGTTTTCTTACCATTACTTGCATGGTGGCAGCGGATTTTTGACCTAGATTTTGGGGGGAAGCTTTATTCTAAAGCCTGGAAAGATAAGGTTTTGGGGTACTTTTGTGGGCCCCCATTTCTGCATTCACCGTGCCAGAGTGGGGAATCAGCCTTGACAACATGAGTTACATAATCCTTGATAACATCCTTATATGGCATGTCACAGATTGCATACCATTAACACATTGCTTTATTTGTTAAATATATAGTACTTGACAATATGGCTTTATGAAGGAGGCATTGCACCAGTTCTTTGCTTCTTATTCAAACAATTACATTGTTCCAAAGCAGGGCATGCTGTAACTAAAGTTAAAAAATTAGTTCTATACATCCCTAATGCACAACATTCCCACAAAATTGTTTGCGACTCTTATAATGACATGTCCAACTTAGACCATGTTTACACTATAAAATATGTCAATCTAACTTATGTTGGACTATAACCACTGCTGTTATTAAATCATTTGTGTGTGAATGCACTTGGCTCCTTGTGTTGCCAGTGTGCTTCCTCACTTTGCATCTACTGTAATGTCAAAGTGGGACATTGAGGATGGCTCCTGAAAGCCACTAACAGTCAATATATGAAACACAGTGTCTACACTGTGTCAACCTAATTACACTGACCATGATTCTATGTTTTTGGGGGAAGTGGTGTTACTAAATAAGCATAAAGAAGCATTTTCATTGGTGGGAGCCAATTTAAGTGAAGCTGTTTCACCAGGTAGGTCAAAGTAAGATAGTTTACATCAATCTATCCATGTACTGTAGACCATGCTTCAGATGTACATGGCTAACCTTTGTGAGCTCCAGTAAAGTGTATATCTAAGTAGTGCAAGAGTGGTATAAAAGCCGCCTAATTTTTATGGTAGATACAACTGGCACAAATTAAGGTGATGCATGCCCACTAACTACTAATTGGCATCAAAATTTTAATAGCCTGAGGCCTATGGTTATTATTCTTTCAGAGATATCTACATCAAAACCTACGTATCTTTGAAATCCTACAGTAAGGATGAGGTGTAGTTCAAAATCGCTAAATTTCCAAGAAATCTTGAGGCTCTCCTTTCAAGATATAAATATAATACTTCATCTTTGATAAGATTAAAAGAAAAAATATATTCCTTTAATTTAATGTTCAAACCTGTAAGGCGTTTAATTTTTTATCTGATTAAAACTGCTTGTCCTTAATTCTTGTCATGCGCTATACTGCTATATCACACAAAGAAATGAACAGGAAGATATTTTATGAACTAGTCATTGATCTATATGAATTTATTACAAACACTCTGAACCCTTATTATAACAGTATCCTTGAAAGGCAAGCATTTTGAATGTCACAGGGAGATGTTGCTATAATAAAGGTGAATGTAATAGGCCTTCATGTACAGTATTTGACAGCCAGAATTTTCATCAAAGAGCATAACATAAGAAAGGCCCTTATAAGGAAGGTAGATCCCATACATATTGCAGTTTGAAGATTTCTTTATATATTACATTAAATTCTTACTAAGATTCTGTTTTCTGATTTTTCAGATATACGCATATGAACATATTAAACTATGTATCCATATATGCTTTTGGGGTTGCATAATCAGGCCAACAGATAAATAAAATATATCACCACATTGTACCATAAAAACGAGCAAGAACACTGGCATTATGGACTCAGTTTTACATCATTGAAGACATTAGCAGAAAGAACATGTCCTGTAAATATAAACATTTGTATACAGTGTGGTCAAAATGTAAGAGGAAAAAGGTTATTTCATGTTTTGTTATTTGGACACACATTCTAGTGAAGACACATTAATTCGAACTGAGAGGGCACTCCCGTCTGTGCCAGTTGTCCTGATCTTCACGAGAAGTAAGGGAAGTCGATGGGAGCATGTGCTCCCATCAAATACCCACTATGTGGATTGTGCCAAAACATGACTTAAGAGACTTCGACTCCAGCTAAGTAATTTACATGGCTGGAATTGCATATCTTAAGTCAACTTTCCCCTTTAGTGTAGACCAGGTCTAAGTTACACTCTTGGGTGCCTAAACTGGGCAAGCAAAGACTATATTTACATGCCTAAATGGACATTTAGATACTCAGAAGGACTTTGGGGCATCTACTGGTAAGCATCTATTTGAACATCTAGATGTGGAATCTGGATGATCAAATAAGCGCTCTAAAGCTGAAGGGTTATGCATATTTGAGTTTGAAAACTTAAACCAATGTAAATGATAGAATTAAGGCTTTGTTTGCATTTCTATGCAACCTTCCCTCTAAGGACTTTTACTCTGGGTGCTTTGCTTTCCATGTACTCTGTTGCTCTCACAACTGAATTTCCATCTGAATCTCTGATTTTGTTGAGGCTTGGTCTTTTTAAAAAGTGAACGTGTTGCTTTTGAAAGATCCTAGGCTTCCAGATTTATGGCATTGGAAACTGAAGTAATTGTTCGACCCTGCAGGTTTATCACTGAAAGTGGCAGCAGTTGGCCAAGCTTCACTGAAATGCTCTCTCAGCATATGTCAGTCCTGACCTGGAGGAGCCATCTCTAGAGCTGTGATAAAAATTAGATCTTTGGCCTCTTTTGCTGAGCATGCCAACGAATGTACCAATGCTGATGATCATTTTTGTGATATTGACCCATATCCATCAGAAGTAGAGAGGATTCATTTCAAACAGTCATCAGAAGGTAACAAATTTCAGTCAATATCAATCTTCCAGGATTTGACCCTGTGACCCACAGGTGAAAAGCTCTGCATTCCTTCCCATTGCTACTCAGCTGGGCTATTCAGTCAACTGCAGGTCTTACCAATCTTCATCTCAACTTCCAGTAAAGGTAACATTCAAATGATTTAAAAATCCCATAAGCATCTTGTGTGAAAGATTTCTGTCATTTTCAATCCTTACAGGAAACATAGGCTATGAATGATTGTGAGGACTTGTCCTCATGGCCTTATTCACGGCTTCATTCCTCAGTATTTACATGGCAGCTTCATTTCTCAGCAGCTAAATAGTGAAATAACGGATGAGCATTACTTTTGTAGAGTTGAAGAAGCACATTTTTATGTATAATGTTTAGGCGCAGTGGTCTTAATCAGTTATATGTGGGAATGGAAATCTGAGGAGGTAATTTATTGATGTGGACACAGCAGGAAAATGAGGGTCTAGTGAAGACGCTAATTCAAACTGAGCAGGCTCTCTCATTAACACCGGTAATCCTGCTCCTATGAGGATTAAAGGAAGTCGAAGGGAGAGTGTGCTCCCTTCGACATCTTGTAGTTTGGATGGCGCTAAAATTCAATTTAAGATACTTTGACTCAAGCCAGGCAATTAACATAGCTGGAGTTATGTATCTTAATTCAAATTTATCCTCTAGTCTCTGAGTACTACTACTCTCCCACCATCCCTTGAGAGGTGCAGCATGGTGTGAACCATGGCCTGCAAGGCTCAAAAGGTCTGACTTCAACCCACGAAGGCCACAAGGGCTGACTCTATCACCTGAGCCCAAGGCCCACACCACAGTCTCAGGACTTTTACCTCTCAGAACTGTTAATTTTATTCTCTTAACTCCACTGGAAACTGGCCACAAGTTGCCACAATTAAGCAACTCTGCCCCAGTATCTCAGTTAGATACTAAGCACATTCCTACTCAACCCACTTTGACTGGAAGATATTACAAAGACAGAAAACAAACCTTCCCATGTCCTATGCAAATTGGCGCTTGGAAGAAAAAACATCCTTCCTGGCTCCCTAAATAGGTGATCAGATAGACCTGTAGCATCTGTGAGGCCAGGTTCCCCATTCCTAGTTCAAATGAATAGGGTGGGCTGTAGGAATGGAACAAAAGAGACTCCATATTGCCTCTGCCTTGGACTAAATCCTGGGAGCTGGAGAAGGTTGGCCAATCAGAACCCTTTCCCTCAGCTGGCCGATGGGTGCCAGAGATTCCCAGTGGGAGGAACTAACTATTGTCCACTGGTGAGTTTCTCCCTCCCCAGCTAATGGGAGTTCCCCTTTCACATTTGGGACCATCAAGTTTCCCCCCATGTTGTTGGAGGTGGCTGGCACATCTGTGAGTAACTTAAAGTTGGAAAGGGTTCATATAACTTGTATAACTATATTTCTATAAATGCTCACTTTTCCAAGAAAAGATCATAGTTTTAACTTAATCACTCAGTAAATAATTTTTCCTTTTCATCCCTATTTTCCAAATACTAAATGATAATACAGGCAGTCCCCGAGTTACGCGGATACGACTTATGTCGGATCCGCAGTTACGAACGGGGCTTTTCTCGCCCCAGAGGACAGGAGCGGTGGGACGCCCAGATGCACCGCGGTCCCGCCGCCCACATCCTCCGGCGCGAGAAAAGCTGCTCCGCGTCTCCCTAGTCTGCTGGGGGGAGAGCCCCCCCCAGCAGACCAGGGAGACGCGGAGCAAAGCCACGGAGGATGCGGGCGGGACCGCAGCGTGTCTCGGCGGTCCCGCCACCCGCGTCTCCCTGGTCTGCTGGGGGAGGGGGGGCGCAGCTAGTGCGCCCCTCCCCCCAGCGGACCAGGCTTTTCTCACCGACGATGCCTGGGGTAGAGCAGCTGGGGTGCTGCTGGGTTGGTCCCGCAGCGCTGCTCCTCAGTGCTACTGGACCAACCCGGCAGCACCCCAGCTGCTCTGCCCCAGGCGTTCCCAAGTCAGCCGCTGCTGAAACTGACCAGCGGCTGACTACAGGAAGCCCGAGGCAGAGTTGCTCTGCCCCAGCTTCCTGGAATCAGCCGCTGATCAGTTTCAGCAGCGGCTGACTTGGAGACACCTGGGGTAGAGCAGCTGGGGTGCTGCCGGGTTGGTCCCGGCAGCGTTGAGGTGCAGCGCTGCAGGGACCTACCCGGCAGCGCCCCAGCTGCTCTGTCCCAGGCATCCAAATTCAGCCGCTGTTGAAACTGATCAGCGGCTGATTCCAGGAAGCCCAGGGCAGAGCAACTCTGCCTCGGGCTTCCTGTAGTCAGCCACTGGTCAGTTTCAGCAGCGGCTGAATCTGGACGCCAGTTCCGACTTACATACAAATTCAACTTAAGAACAAACCTACAGTCCCTATCTTGTATGTAACCCGGGGACTGCCTGTATGTCCAATAAGGAAATATGCACCTCTTAAACCTGGGATTGTTTTAATAAAGAACAAAATAGTACAGTCTTACTCTTATTGCAGTTATGCAAAAACCTGAGCTATAAATAGTGAAAATGAGTTTCAGTGTGTTGCTGGAACATATTGCTCTCTATAGTTTGGGGCTCTGAAAACTTGAAATATTTACAAAGCACTTCTCAAATTCTGCTACTTTTCTCTCTCCCTCTTACTGTTGATCTGCATTAGCCACTGTTTGCCTCCAAAGTGTGAGTCAATCAAAAAAAAAAAAAAAAAAAAACACCCTAAAGCTTTTCTGAACAATCAGAAAAGTGCTCTGCTTCCTTGAGCTCTGTTGCTCCATTTCAGAAGCCTCTTAGTGAGTTGTTCAGACAGCAAACTAGGGATTCCGATGTTATGCATATGACCACTTCAGCTATTCGCTGGACACAAAGCTCATTGTTCTGGTACTTCTATGTAGCTTGTCCTTAAGACACACTTCCCACAGGACCTAATGAGCTGACTGAACAGCCTGACTGATGGGGTCAGTGCTGGTTCAAACATTTACACCTTCTTTTGCATCAAAACTAGTTTCAGAAAGAAAATATTGGCAGCAGAATATCTTTTGACTTCTACAAAATAGACCCTAACTCTTACCCCACCAAAAAAGTTGGTTGAATAAAGAACTCACCCTATATACCTTGCTTCTGGCAAATAACAAAGCTAGCTAAATTATGTAATATTCAAATACAGTTTTTAAGAATAATTATTTAAAATACAAATAATGAATTTGATTAATGCATGTATCAAAGCTTGGGACCTGGGGGTATGTCTACACTACAAAGTTAGTTCGAACTAACGGACGTTAGTTCGAACTAACTTTAATAGGCGCTACACTAGCGCTCCGCTAGTTCGAATTTGAATCGAACTAGCGGAGCGCTTAGTTCGAACTAGGTAAACCTCATTTTACGAGGACTAACGCCTAGTTCGAACTAGCTAGTTCGAACTAAGGGCTGTGTAGCCCTTTAGTTCGAACTAGTGGGAGGCTAGCCCTCCCCAGGTTTCCCTGGTGGCCACTCTGGCCAACACCAGGGAAACTCTATGCCCCCCTCCCGGCCCCGGACCCCTTAAAGGGGCACGGGCTGGCTACGGTGCCCGTGCCAGGTGCAAGCCTGCCAGCACCCAGCTAGCAGACCCTGCACCTGGCACGGCACAGAGCCACCCACCCGATGCCCCCCAGCCCACCCCCTCTTGCCGGGACCAGGCTGGCGGCTCCCGGGAGCTTGCCCTGGACCGCAAGAGGCGGGCACCTTCGTGGGCTAGTGCAGACATCGTGGACCTCGTCCACGATCTCCTCACTAGGCACAGGAAAGTGGCCGTCTAGGGCAGGAGAGCTGCCAGCCTGGCCACCCAGGACCAGGTGTGCATGAAAATCAAGGGGGTCCACTGAGACCCCCGACCCTGAGCCCTGAGCTTACAATGGCCGTACTGGGTCAGACCAAAGGTCCATCTAGCCCAGTAGCCTGTCTGCCAACAGCGGCCAACCCTAGGGACCCTGGAGGGGATGGACCGAAGACAATGACCAAGCCATTTGTCTCGTGCCATCCCTCTCCAGCCTTCCACAAACTTTGGGCAGGGACACCACTCCTACCCTCTGGCTAATAGGACTCCATGGACCCAACCTCCATCACTTTATCTCACTTCCCTTTCAACTCTGTTCTAGTTGTAGCCTTCACAGCCTCCTGCAGCAAGGAGTTCCACAGGTTAACTATTTGCTTTGGGAAGAAGAACAACTTTCTCTTACTAGTTTCAAGCCTGCTACCCATTCCTTTCCTTTGGTGTCCTCTAGTCCTTCTTTATGGGAACTAATGAAGAGCTTTTCTGTATGCACCCTCTCCACCCAACTCCTGCTTTTAGAGCCCTCTATCCTGTCCGCCCTCCGTCTCCTCTTTTCTAAGCTGAGAAGTCCCAGTCTCTGTAGCCTCTCTTCATATGGGACCTGTTCCCAACCCCTGATCATGTTAGTTGCCCTCCCCTCTCCCAGCCTTTCTCTTCCCCTCTCCCACCTCCTTTTCCCAGTCTCCCCCAGTTTTTTTTCAATAAAGACAGAGTCAATGTTGGAAGAAACGTTATCTTTATTTTGTACATCAATAAGAAGGGGGGCTAAGGAAGGGTAAGTGGAAGGAGGTGAGGGAGGAATGGGGTACGAGCCCCCGATGGGGAGGACTGGGCTGGCTCTGCGGGCTTCTGGGGGTGGAAGCTCTCCTGCAGCCCCCCAATTACTCCCTCTCCCCAGATGGCAGCCTGCGGCAAGTGCAGCCGGTCTGATGGCCGAGTGGTGTGATGTGCCCAGTGTGGGCACTCAGGGCACTCCAAGCCAGAACTTCTTTGCAAGCGGGGCACCCCTTAGAACTGTGTGTCCGGGGTGGGGGTCGGGACCCTTTAAGCGCAGCCCTCGGCTAGCCTGAGACAGCATCTCCATGCTCTAAGTCCTCCTTTTATGCCCTGCCGGCACTGCTTCCGGCCATCCTTAAGCCCTGTTCAGAGTCCACTCAATGTGGACTTGCTAGTTCGAACTAGCAAAACGCTAGTTCGAACTAGTTTTTAGTTCTAGACGCGTTAGTTCGAACTAGCTTAGTTCGAATTAACTAATTCGAACTAAGTTAGTTCGAACTAGCGCTGTAGTGTAGACATACCCTGGTTTACAGAAATAGTCCCAAATGCACATTTTTCTGAATCTGAACTTTCACTTTAATATGTATTTTGTATTTATTTTCAAAACTACATAGGCAAAAGTGCAATGATTAAGGTGTGCGCAACTCTGGCATTAGTGCATGTTTTTAGCAATGGACTCCAGTTAGCATCCATGCATCTGGCACTCTGCAGGTGAATATTGGGCACCTTAATTTTCAAAATTGTGGTCTCTAATTCCCGATGGAATAATACTATTCTGGAAAGCTCAGATACATATACTGTGAAGCTTAAGGAGAGGTGCTTAAAGAGATGTGTCACTGATACAACTGATCTGGAATTGTAACATTCTCAGAAGCAGTGCTGTATTTCTGGGAATGACATCACACTGCTACCTGACAGAGTGGAATTGGCTGACACCGGAGATGTTATTCTTCAGGAAACATCATATCCTTCAAAATGTGTTGCATAAAAGTATGTTGGCTTTTGAAAAGCTGCATGTCTGTGGTGATGGAAGAGTCTGGGTTAGTAGTAGTTCACTCCTGGCCCCACTGTAACTTTACAGATTTTTGTATTGATCTCATAATCTGCAGTACAATAGCTTTCTGTGTGTAAACAATTCAGAAACCATGATATCAAGTGTTCCATATCACACCTAATTAAGACTACAAATAGATATGGCTAAATACCAAACAAATCTTCCACATTTTACCCAAAGCATAGTATTAGAAGACATTTATTTGCCAATGTCAAAGATTTCTATTCAACTATTATTTAGAGTTATGAAATGTACATGCTCATAGACACAGGAAACAGTCTTATCCTGATAGAAGAGTATACACAACGGCATTGGAACAATTTTTATGGGGGGGTGTTGAGCTGCCTTACCCCTGCCCATACCCCTCATTGCCCGCAGCAGAGCACTGGGTTTGGGGCCAACAGCTTGGACTGGAAGCAGTAGCACTTCTGGGGCCCGCGACTGGGATCCCGGGGCCGGCAGTGGAGCCCTTGGGCACGGGCTGGCGTCTGGGAACCTGATGTGGGGCCAGTAGTGGAGACACTGAGTCTCAAACCTGGGGATGCTGTAGCCTCCCCCCCCCCTCCAATTCTATTGCATGTGGTGATGCAGTAATTCAAATAACTCCCCAAGAAGAAATTTGAGTGACAATACACTCAACTAATCAAACAACTATTATCCACCAAAGCAAGTTCCCTTTGCCTGAATATTCCAAGCGGATGGGAAAAACACGTATCTGAACTTTTCTGATAACTCATTTTAGATGTTTTGACACTGCAAAACATTTTTGTTTGCTTGCATGAGCATAACCTGTAGGCAGCAGAAATACCTAAGAAAATTACTCTGTCAATGCTGCAAGCAAGAAGAACAGAATTATGATTAATTAATTATTATTAATATGTCTGCATCTGAAAAGAACTACATGACAGCTGATGCAAGCATTTCTTCCCAAACAGAAGTCCTTTCCATTCCGATAAACTGAGCTAACAAGACCTTCTGTGGAAGTATGGATCCCATTCGAGCTTCCTATAATTAGAGAGAGAAACTCTATTATTCTTTAAACTCTATTATTCTCTTCTTTAAAGAGAAGCTAGATAATTTCATGGAGGTTAGGTCCATAAAAGGCTATTAGCCAGGGGATAAAATGGTGTCCTTGGCCTCTGTTTTTCAGAGGATGGAGAGAGATGGCAGGAGACAAATCGCTTGATCATTGTCTTTGGTCCACCCTCTCTGGGGCACCTGGTGCTGGCCACTGTCGGTAGACAGGATACTGGGCTAGAAGGACCTTTGGTCTGACCCAGTACGGCCATTCTTATGTTCTTATGTTCTATGGCTACGTCTACACTGGCATGATTTTCCGAAAATGCTTTTAACGGAAAAGTTTTCCGTTAAAAGCATTTTCGGAAAAGCGCGTCTAGATTGGCAGGATGTTTTTCCGCAAAAGCACTTTTTGCGGAAAAGCGTCCATGGCCAATCTAGACGTGGTTTTCCGCAAAAAAGCCCCGATCGCCATTTTCGCAATCGGGGCTTTTTTGCGGAAAACACTACTGTGCTGTCTACACTGGCCCTTTTGCGCAAAATTCTTTCGGAAAAAGACTTTTGCCCCAATAGGAGCAGCATAGTATTTCCGGAAAAGCACTGACAATCTTACATGAGATCATCAGTGCTTTTCCGGAAATTCAAGCTGCCAGTGTAGACAGCTGGCAAGTTTTTCCGGAAAAGCGGCTGATTTTCCAGAAAAACTTGCCAGTCTAGACACAGCATATGTGTTAAGAAAGGAGGAATGATATAGAAATGTAAGTAAAGGAAAAGGAAATTAGATTTTCCATGGAAGATATTTCTTGCAGGAGACACAAGTCAGTCTATGTATATGTAAAGTCTAAAATCCCCATCGAGTTAATAAAGAAATGCAAATGAATTTAAAGCATGGCTGTGTTCATGAAGAAGTGTGAAGACAAGAAAAATCTAATGTAAAAAGTATGATTCTATAGTTTTCTTTGTAAAATATTTATTTACCAAACCTATGCAATGTATAACAGGAAAACAGAGATTTTCCTGTAACCTCAGCAATCAAATATTCACTATTGTGGAAACTCGATAACTGCTTAGCCAGCATAACTTCATTCTTGGATAAGGATTTTTCTCTTTGAATGGCCGTTTTTTATACACAGGTATATTTACATTTTGTATTTCATGCAAGATGTTTTTTCTGTGGGTTTAGGTAATTGCTTTGGTGAAGAAAAATAGTGGCTGCTTGTTAATGTTATTAAGGATATATTAGTATTTTTGAAATATGCTTTTCTGTTTTACAAATCCTCTTAATCAAGGTTTATTATGAATATACTATCAATAATAATATCTTAAATGTTTTCCTGGAATGAAAAAAATTCTCATTTTGCTAATGCATCATGTGACTAAAAGTATTTAATTGACCTAATGTCTCTGAATAGTTAAACTTGTTCTATTTGTTTCTTCTGGAATAAGACTCCTAAATTAATCATGGGAGAAAAAATACAATAGAATCTTTTCCAAGACTGTGATCCTGATCCTTTGTTATGTTAAAGATCCTTTTTCGAACCTCTCCCAGCGTAAAGAAGCCTTAAAAAGGGAGTTATACTTACCTGAAAGTACCTTTCCGTTGGCAAAGCGGTAAGCTGAATTCAGTTTTCCTGAGACACCTTTTTTCCTTAATTTTTTTTTTTTTAAATAATTCACTTGAGAACACTGCATCACTTGGGCCAAAACTTGAGAAATTTAATTTTGTAAAGAGTAATATTATCTAATGTCACACAGTTGAAATATATTGGTCCAATTAACATTTTCTGGAAGGATGACTAAAGTATCTTTCTATTAAAGATTAATGTCCCAAACAGATTTGACGGCTTAGTATCCTACCATAAATCATAATGGGAAGATGCTTGAAGAAGAATTCATTTACGTTTATTAATTGTAAATATATATAGACACATACACATCATTGCACTAGCATCTGCCGCAGCAGCAAAGAGCATCTACTAATCCAAATCACTAATAGTTTTTAAATTGCAAAATATAATTTTTATACACTGCATTAGAGGGTGAGTAAAGCAGACTAGCCCCCAGGCTAAGTTTCACAGCTGGCACTTATGCATTAGACAAACACTCACTGACCTTTGTGGCATTATGGAAATACTGTGTTTACAAGAATAAACTTCATCCTTTCCCTTAGGCAGTTACACAGCTAGGCATTAATGTTCCCTGACCCAGCTCAGCTTTGAAGAGGGCACATGCCAACTGGAAAATCTAACTTCCCAGTGGGCAGTGACACAAAATCCCTCCAAGTCTGAGCTCGAAGGGTTTCCCCAATGCTCTTTTCCCAGGCATTTATAATTATTTTTATTTCATTTATTTTGTTATATAATGTGAACATTTAGGTTCTAGTTCCACTGCCTTTACTCATATGGGGCAATACTTTAACTCACAAATAATCCTGACTGATCTGAGGAGGATTTTACATTACCATTGATTTCAGTATCAAAGAGGATGGTTAAGGGGAGTCCTTATTTAATTCATTTTATAGGCTTTCCATATCACGGACTCCAATTCAGTAAAACACTTAAGTGTATGCCTAAGTCCCTTTGACTTCAAATATGTGCTAGAATGCTCTTTAGAAACACTTACACACAACATTTAAATTGACATTTGATGTTTGTCCATGTCCAAGATACAATTATTGACTGATATGAACTGCATCTCAATGCCCCATCCAGGTCTGAAGTAAATTAAAAGTTGTTAAAGAAATCTAAGTTCCATAGCTGTGTTTTCAGTAAGATTTAGGTCTCATGCTATCCTGTTGCACTAGGATGGACTTTGCACCTGAAAAACAAAAGAAAATGGTAGTGGTGCCACCTGTCTGTGTTGTGTTAACTGTTGGTACACAACGATGGTTGGAAAATTTCTAAACATTCAAAATTTGATAAAAAGAGGAAATGTTCTGCTCCCTCCCCCCCCCCAAAAAAAAGATGGAATATTTTTCCCCATTCCTTGGCTGGCAAAAATGTTCAAATCCCCTGAAATGTAGTTATAGCCAGAAAAAAAATCATCAACATTATTCACCATTTTTTCCCAATTTTTTAGTCAGGTCGGCTATGGATAAATTCGAGAGATGATGTCACAGGTACTACAAGCAAGTTAAAGATTCACTCATAGACCCTCCCCAGTCAAATATAGTTTTTCATGTCTTGTGGTGTACTTGGAGAGGATAGCCAATAATGTTCTTAAGCAACACTTCTTCTAATTGATTTGTGCCTATTTTGGTATTTCTTTCCATGAAGATCCTAGTGTACTGAAGTGCTCATATCAGTAGTTTACTGTGCTTATAAAAGATGGGGTAGAATAGCAAAATTAGGTCTAATTCTTTGTGTCAATGAAATGGTTTGGTTAAAAATTAATGTCATTTCCAACAGCAGTGTTTGGAAAAACATGAATGACAGATCAAATTCTGGTCTCAATTACAGTCTGGAAGACAGAAGAGTTGTCTGGGTGTAACCAAAAGCAGAATTTAGCTCATCATTTTCATTTCTAGCAAATCTTTCATTGTCTTTTTTCCTGTTCTGCAAGAAAAATCAACACTCAGTATCTCATTTGTCTGTTTGTGGGGAAAGCAAGTTGTTTTATTTTTAAAACTGTAATCAATAATCTAAGGTATAGAAAGTATACTTGGAGTCAGGCTTTAAACTTCTTATTAAGGGATATGGGGTACGGAGATAAAGGAAACCGATGAAAGTGTTCAAAGTTGAACCCAGTAACAGGCACTGATATTTATTTGTACCTTTAGTTGAGTGTTTCATGTTCACAACCATTACCACACCACCCATTATGAGACTTGAATGTGAAGGCTGTCTGTATTTAATTGCAGAAGAAACAATAACCTATAGCCTGAACTGATACAGGTGACATTTGCCCTGTTCACTAGGGAGCAGCTCTTTAAAGTGTTTGAAAGAACAACTGCCTACTATACTAATTTAATGGTTGCTTTGAAATTTTTGTGCAGATACAGTTATGTACAACATGGTTGCAGGAAAAAAAGAAAAGGAAAGAAAATCAAAAGGGGTTAACGTTCAGCCCTTTGTGTAGGGAATTACATGAACAATGCCTGTCACTATTTATGGGAGTTTGTGTGTTCAAATCCCCCCAAGCTGTGCTGAGATTGTATGCCTCCAAATACCTCAAGTTCTAACCTCAATTTTTAATGCTCTCATATAGATTTAACATTGCAATTTTCATATGGTGAGAAATGCTCTAAATGGCTTACGGTGAATGCAAGAATGTTGCTTTGTTATGTCTTGTTTCTTCTATTTTTAACTCTGATACAGATGGGATTCAGCACATGACTATTTTGATACTTCAGTGTAATGCAAGGCATTATTTTCTAAATTACCCTTCACTTATAGGTATCCCAAGATGCCTCACAAAACAACAGACTACAGAATTAATTCAAAGAAAGTTAAAAACAACTGAAATACTACTAAGAATAAGGGCTACGGAGTCTTGCCTTCAGTCTTGGACTTCAGAAATATATTATTTATTTATTCCATTTTTTTTTTTTACAACTTATAATATGCTTATCACAGCTCTCTTGGATTTTGCACTCTTTAAACTGCTGATAAAACATTCATTTCAAAAGTTGCAGGACAGGGTGCATCTTTGTAGTAGGGCTAATTCTTAAGATTTAGGGTTGTATAACAGTTTCCATTTCAACATAGTGTCATTTCATATGGTTTTAGTTGTTTTTATTTCTGATGTGCTGAATCTTTGAGTTTTGGGGCCTGATCCTATTCCCATTGACAGGCCTAACTGAAAGACCAGGAAAAGTCAAGGGAATGATCCATATTGACTTTGTGGGCTTTGAATCAGATTTGAGATACTTTTTTTTCCACACTGACTTCAATGGGAGATGGATGAGGATCCCATCTTCTGCCTGAATATGTGAATTTGCTTACATACACACGTTAAGATGGCATGCCTGAAAATATATACACATTTCTATTATTATTAAAAATTAGCAAGATTCCTTAATGAAGACTTTGATTATTACCTCTCACAGGGTACAGAATTAGCATAGTGACAGCAAATGGCTCAGTCAGTGGGCACAGATGTTAAACCTAACTACATTCAGCTACTGATGGAGTGGAGCTGAAGCACATATTAAACATGAAAGTCTCAGGTCCACGAGTTCCCAAATAAGAAGGAAATGAACTGCAGGTCTCTTTATGTTATTCTGCTTTCATTCAGTACTGTTTTTAATGTATCATAATTAATTTCAGTCTTTATTTTTGAAGAGTAGATCTCTGCCTGCTATGGGGCAGATTTTGGTAGGCTACTTTGAAGTAGGAATAAGATCCTCCGGAAAAGGGTGCTTTTTCCGGAGGATCGGGGCCAGTGTAGACGCTCTTTTCCGGCTTTTCTAAAAGCCGGAAAAAAGCGGCGGACATTTTTATTTAAATGCCGCGGGGGATATTTAAATCCCCCGCGGATTTCCCTATTACGACCTGTGAAATTAACATGCCCCTTTCAGAAAAGGGGCCAGTGTAGACGAGCCCACACTGAGAACTGGCACATGGAAAGCAACAGGTCCACTCACTTCCTGCCCTGAATTTGAGAAGCTGCCACCATTCTCTAAGCAACAGTAACAATAATAGTAGCTCCGCCAGGACTCGGGATTCAGTGAGCATGGCCTGCCCTGCCCAGGTTCACTCAAGCACAGAAACGGCACTCAGTTATTGCCTCCCCTGGCTTCTTTGGGTGCATCTACTCTGTCGTAAAAATCCTGGATTACTGGGTCTCAGAAGTCAGGGCATTAGGGATTTGGGCTGTGGGGCTGAAAATGACAGGGTAGATTTTTGGCACTGGGCTCTGAGAACTAGTTCCCATGTAGGTTTTCCATACACAGCCTACAACCCGAGCCCACATGTTCATCTTGCCACAGCCCTGGGCCAGCTGTGGCTGTGCTGCAAGTCTTTTATTGCCATTTGGACAGAGCAAGTTGAGTGGTGCTGAAACGTATCCATGCTGACTTACAAAGCCGTCAAGGTGTCGTTTATTAAAATCAACCCAATTAAAGATAGTAAAAGGGGTCTAAATGGATCTAAAGCTGTATGAGGAGAGAGAGCTTGACTCATGCAGCAGGCACACACTGCCCAGCAATACAGAGCTTCTTTAGGATCCAGAGTTCAGGTCACCAGGCTTGGGCTACTGTGGCTGGAGTGGATGGTTGCATTTTGCTGCCCCTTCACCACTGTGCCTAGTGACATTAAGAAGGCTTAAAAAAATCCTCTTTGAGCCTATAGAAAGGGGCAAGGATATTTCACTCCACCCATAAAGTTAGACCCAGAACTAAAAGCGTGTTAGCAAACAGGGAGCACAGGTGTGCTATTTGCACACCATGGTGGATCTGGGCAAGACGACAAGTGCTTTGGCCAATGTGATAGATCCCCCTGCACAGGGACACCTTGCATCCCACGTGGGCTGAGAGCAGCGTGTCCATGGTGCACATACAGGAAAGCTAGACCCTTAAAAGAAGTAAAATGTCATAATTGTACATCTCTACCATTGTCTTCTTTTGCCTGCCACAAAGGAGTATGTGGAAGCCTCATGGTACAACTGGAGCATAAGGAAAGCTCTCATTGTCCATCACCTTCTATCACTCAGCAGCCACAGATGGTCAGCTCACCTTTGGTTTCCAGTATGATGTTCAAAGCAGCTGGTTTATGGTGAACTACTCAACACCATGGTGAGTCCAAACACTGCTCGAAACCTCCATCACATGGAGAAACAATAGATCCATCTAGTTGGTAGTCTTCTGTGTCAGATACAGCATGAGGGGTTGGGAGGTGGTAATGACTACACCTGCGCAGAAAATGGAAAGCTCTGTCTGTGATTTTTTTTCTCCATTTTTGGAAAAAACCATCCCCCCGAATCAGAATGAAACATCAAAACCATGAAATATTTGGCAGGAAATTTCCAGAAAAAATCCTTTTACCCAAGAACTGAAATAGAACTTTTCCTCTTGCCAGCTGCCCATATTGAAAGACAGCAAAGGAAATTGACAAGAGCCTTCCTGACCAGATACTGGCTAGGCAGGGGAAGGGGGATCTCCCCTTCCCCAGGCTACCGTCAGAGACTCTAGGCTGGGGGAGCTAGGCAAAGCCAACTGGCGAAGAGCCATACAGGCTGGCAGGCAACAAGTTATTTCCATTTTCATGATAGAAAATCAAAAGTTTTCAACAACACTGAAACTTTCTTCTGGAAAATTTGATTCTGTGAAAAGAGCATTTTCCATCAGCAAATCATTAAGCTGGGAAACTCCCAACCAGGTCTAATAATGACATTATCAACAAGCAGAATGCTAGACTCAAATGGCCACAATGCACAGAAGATTGGATTAATGCCTTAGAACAAGCTTCAGCTGTGTAACTGAAAACCAGCGTGATTAACATCCCCAAATAATTGTTATGAAAAAATGATGCAACTGTAAAGATTTCTGAAAGAGGAAAATAGTACATCAGCCCAGAGTTAATGTTTTCTTCTGAAATCTCTGCTTGCCTGTCTCTGTGGAAATGGAAACAGAAAGTGTATATTCTTTTCTAAGAGAGAAGAAACATTATCTTTTTCAAACTCTATTTCCAGGTATAAAAAGGCAGTGCAGCTAGAGGCAAAATTAAAGCTGTGAGGGAAAAGTAAGTCTACAATATGGCGAAATCTAGCAAGCCAAGTAAAACAGACATATAATAATTCCGATGATAGCAGGGAACTTTCACAGGCCTCAGACATGAAAGCCTTCAGTGTTTTCACAGTCAGGCAAAACCCTGAAGACATGTGACTTTAATCCTTCGGGGGTTCCAGAGAACTCTGGGGAAGCAACCATCTTTGTAGACAGACAGCAAAACTCTGGGGAGGCATCAGACTCTTCAGACAAGCAACAGAACCCCAGGGAAGCAGCAAATCTCCACAGAGGCAGCAACTTCTGCCAACAGGCATGCAGGAGCTAACAAAGCAGCGGGCTTTGCACACATATATAGAAATTGCAGGTCACAATCAAAGTCACAGTGGGATTCAATAAAGACCTTAAGCCTTGAAATAATATTTTATTTTCCAAACAAAATGAATGCCACTTCATTTCCTTTAAATGAGTTTCTCAGAAACAATTTATCCAACTGTTCTTCCTCCACTTCCTAAAATATTACATCACAAATTCTCAGGTACAGAGAACATTTGAGCTTGATGTTTCTTGGGTCTCACTGTGAATTTCTTTGCTTTGCTCTGCTTCATATTAACACACATTTACATAAACAAGAATTTCAGTTTGGGTGTTTATCTTTGTAGCCAAGTGTAAAGGTTTCAGCAATAAAGTCAGAGTTAGTGCTCTGCGCATGCTCGGGCCTGGGAATAATTCATTAGCAAATACCCCAAAAGGTGACTCTTCCCAAGTTTCCTGACCCTGCTATCTCAGTAAGGTAAATTTGGCCTAATAAAATTATCAGACACAGATTAACCAAGGGAATTTCACAAATTAATGCAGGGGATTTCAGATGGATGGAACACTGGGTCACATTGACAGAGCCATGTAAACTAGTTTAACTGACATAGTCAATAAAGCAAGGATTTAAATAATCTCTGCTTCATTAAAATAAAAATAGCCGCCGCGCTGTGCCGACAATCAGCTGATGCGGCACAGTGTGGCAGTCTAGATGCAGATTGGTCAACAAGGGAAGCCTTTGTCGACCGCTCCCTTATCACTTGTGAAACAAGGTTAACAGGAGCACTTGACAAAGGCTTCCCTCGTTGACCGATCCACGTCTAGACTGCCACGCTATGCCAGATCAGCTGATTGTCGGCACAGAGTGGCAGCTATTTTTATTTTAATGAAGTGGGGATTATTTAAATCCCTGCTTCATTGACTATGTTGGGTAAAATAGTTTACATGGCTCTGTCGACGGAGCCATGTAGTCTAGACATACCCGTTGAGTTCATTGGTAGTACTCATGTGATTAGGTAATACTTAGAGTGGATTGCAGAATTGAACCTTTGTTAATTGGAAAACAAAGAACCAGACTCTTCCACTCTTACTCTCCCTATTGAATATTTCCTAACTCCACAAGTAGATCTACAATGAGGAAAGATGTAAGAATTCCAGCCAGTATAATTCAAAGATGAAAAAAATGTGTAAGCTGGAACCTATTGTACTTTTTATATATCTGGCTTCCTCTTCTCTTACTTCTTCCATAAGCTCTTTGATATTCAAGCACTAGGGATAAATAGCTCCTGTAACTAATACAGAGCAGAAAACTTTCACCATCTTAGCACTACTGATTTGTAGCATTTAAAATGACTGTAAAGCAAGATTCCCCTTCATCTTCCCTGGACAACAATTTCCGAGAAGGAGTATGTTCTGGCATGACTTGAATTGTCGCTAGGCATTTTACTGGTCCACCTTCTGCACATGCAAAGAACACATTTAAACAAAGAACATACAAAGAACACATGTAGCAGCAGCGGTTGTCTCTGATCAATTAACAAACAGCTATACAGAGATGTAGAACTGGAGGTGAAACATGGGGACCTTCTCACTGGGAAGATTCTGCTCAAGCTAGTGCAGACCCTGCTCCTGCAGCTGGTCTGGCAGCTCCTGATGTACTGTATCTTCTGACATTGATAGCGATGAGTGATGTCAGTTCAAGACCTATAACATATTAGTGAAAAGGAATCCTCAGAACATGAATCCCATGACACCACACCAGCACTTAAAAGCCCTGACTTTCCTGACTAGGGGATGACTAACTAAAAGACCAAGCATCAAATTAATTTATTGCCATGCTGGTTTAAAACCAGAAAAACAAAGATGTACTTGTTTTCAGTGTTACGATGATGTTACAATGACTTGATTTTAGTGTTACCGTGGATGTTAAAGCGCATTTTTGAAAGAGAAAATCATTCAGAGGCTAAGGGTATGTCTACACAGCAAAGTTATTTTGAAATAACAACCGTTATTTCGAAATAACTTTACTAGCATCTACACAGCCAAACCCCTATTTTGAAATTAATTCGAAATAGCGGAGCACTTATTTCGAATTTGGTAAACCTCATTCCATGAGGAATAGCGTCAAATTCAAAATAGCTATTTCAAAATAAGTGCTGTGTAGACACTTATATCGAAATAGGGGGCCTTCAGCCTTCCCAGGGTGCCCTGGTGGCCACTCCAGCCTCAACCAAGAACACTCCTCTCCCTTCCCTCTCTACAGAGTCCTGTGCCAGCTCCAAGCCTGCCAGCCCAGAGCCAGCCATCACTGCCCCTGACCCAGTGGCTCCAAAACATGAGCCAGCAAGCCACTGGCAGCCAGCCCTCCACCGCTCCCCAGGAGCAGTCTGCCAGCTCCCAGGAGCCTGCCAGGGCCTGAAGAAGATGGGTGCCTTCCTGGTCTAGGGTGGAGATCATGAACCTTATTCAGGTTTGGAGGGGATGCCCTCAACATCCATGATCTCCGCACTAGATGGAGGAACATGGCTATCTATGGCAGGATAGCTGCCAGCCTGGCCACCAAAGGCCACATGTGAACCCAGGAGCAGGTTTGCATGAAAATCAAGTGGGTCCGGCAAGATCCCAACCCTGAGCTTCCCCTCCCCCTTCTTTCCCTTTCTTCCTGCTTCCAGCTCCCTCCTCCCAGGTTTCCCCCTCTCCTCTCCCACTCTCTCTTCTCCCCTCTCCCGCCTCCTTTCCCCAGTCTCACCAAAGTTTCATCCCCTCCCCCAGTTTTGTTAAATAAAGAGAGTATGCGTTCATGAAAATACATGTATTTTATCTGACATCAGGAAGGGGGGTTAGGGAGGGATAAGTGAAAGGACGTGAGGGAGGAATGAGGCACAAGCCCCCAGTAGGGCACACCAGGAAGGCTCTTAGTGCTCCTCAGGGTGGAAGCTCTCCTGCAGGGCCTTCTGGATACTGACAGCCCCCCAATGGACCTCCTGGATGCCAACCCACAGCAAGTGCAGCCAGGCTCACAGCAACACGTCCATGAGAAGCAGCAGAGTGCCCAGGGGCAGCTCTGGCTCCATGTTGCAGAGTGCTGTGGTATCCTGAGTGAGGGCAACTAGAGCACAGAGAGACAAAATGCTTTGCTGTCCCTCATCGGGGTAGGCATGCAAGCAGGGAAAACTGAGAACTGGCTGTCCGGAGGGGTCCCTTTAAGCACAGGCCTCAGATAGCCTCAGGCAGCAGCCACACAAAGTAACTCCTGACCTGATGCTCTGTCAGACCTGGTTCTGGTCAGCCTTAAATGCAATTCAGCATCCACTCAGCATGGACACGCTATTTCGAAATAGCAAAACGCTATTTCAAAATGCATTTTGTGTGTAGACACATTATTTTGAAATAACTCATTTTGAATTAACTATTTTGAAATAAAATATTTCAAAATAACACTGTAGTGTAGACATACCCTAAGTCTTGACTGCGGGCTTCTTTTGGAAGAAGCTTTTATGGAAGAGATCTTCTGAAAAAACTTCTTCCGAAAGAGAGCACCCACACTGCCAAAGCGCATCAAAAAGCGATCTGCTTTTTCTAAAGATAGTGTCCACACTGAATGGACGCTATCTTGCATTTAAGCTGTGTTTACTATGGATGGAGTGGCCACTAAGGCACCTGTGCTTTTTCCTCTTTCCTCTTCTTTCGAAAGAACTCCCTCTTCCACGTCCACACATGACTTTTTCAAAAAGAGCTCTTTTGGAAAACGTCTTCATCCTCATAGAAAGAGGTTTACCAACGTCAGAAAAAACCCTCTGTTCTTTCATTTTTTTTCTTCAAAAGAACATGATTTGCAATCTGGACGTAAGTGAAGTTTTTTTGAAAAAACGGGTGTTTTTCTAAAAAAACTTTGTAGTGTAGACATAGCCTGAAGAGTTGACACCATGGTTGGTAGGCCCAATATGACATTTTTTTGCAAGACACAGTTTAAAAAAATGTACACAGACACCAGTGTTCTTGTTCTAGCATTTTTCAGCATCATTGCACTCAGGGGTGTTCATATAATAACTTACATGCGACTCTGCTGCTAAAAATAGGATCACTGTCAAAGCAGTATTATAGTAGAACCCCTTTTTTAGCAGTTAATGAGCTCATAAACTGAAAAAGTTCATAATATAGGCCATCTCAAAATTACAGTTGGTCCAGTGTAGAAGTTATAATAAAGGCACTGAATCACTTCCTTCTTGTCCTCCAGAGCACTGCAAAACAATTTCCAATGGATAGAAGGCAATGGAAAGTAAAGGCTGTTGATTTGTTCTTCATCAACATCACTTTCACTATGTGAGCCCTCTCTTCTCCTCCCAATTGAGAAAAAGTCTTCTAAAAGTGATTGTTCATAGGATTAGTGTTTATAAGGTTCAAGTTCTACTGCATTCTAAAATCCTATCAGTTGTTCCAATAATGAATTTTGTTTTCATATGAAATGCTCTTTTAGAGCATAGTTTTCTAGTAACTTACGCTGCTGATAAAACAATAGATATTTGTTGTAGCATTGCTTTATTATCTTGCTGGTGAGGGGTCCAATGGATGCTCTGAAGCTCCCAGTACCAGCGAGCAGAAGGTGTGTTACCACTAACATCTCTGATACCTTATCTCAGGGGTTCCAACCAAATATGGCTCAGCATGGAACCAAGTGTGGCTCTTTGGTCATTCCCAAAATACATGCAACTTTTAAAAATAAAATGAAAAATTCAAAATTTAAATAAAAATAAAATAAAAGACGTAATTATTAATTTAGCTTGAATGCATGCATGAACCTGATTTTGACCAGTTATAACATAAACTTCAAAGAAATGTGCAAAAAGATGCAGCAGCAGAAGTACCATTAAATAAAGTCTGTGAGTACATTTCATTTACGCTATCATTAATCATCATGTCAATTACCAATAATGTTAAGTTGTATATTTTCAGTCATGCAAATGGTTCTTTGTTGACCACTTGTTCTGAATTTTGATGTAGTTTGGCTCTTTAGTTTGAAAAGATTGCTGACCCCTGCCTTATCTGATTTAATAGAGAACCTGGGAGAACTCACCTTAGCCAATAGCTCACTATTGCTGAAGGTTTTCTGGGGATGCCTGTTTTAAGGGATTGTTTGTACTCTTTTGGAACATTTCACAAACTTCACTAAAATGTGAAAATATCTCCTCAAACTGCAAGTGCATATGACTGATAGTGATTGATAGAAACTTTGTTAATATATAAATTAGCTATACATATGGTTTTAAAATTCAATTTAGTACTGAGAATCTAACCTCAGGGGTTTAAAATAATGGGACATTAATTTCACTACCTTCTACAAACTACTGTGGGACATAAGTAAATGACAGAGATGGATAAAATAAGAATGATAAATGGTTTATGGTTGGTATTTTTTTAAAAAAAATAATGTTACTGCCATTGAAATCCTAAGTGAAATGAATTTGATCATTTCAGTTTAGTCCCTGGTGGACAATAGCCCACATTTCAAAAGCATCACCCATAATTTGGCAAAATGGGCAGCTTCTCCTCAGATGTGGCTGAGGGAGGGAACTGAGTAATCTGGTAATTCCCCCAGTGAGAATGCTCCTTTTCTTCAGGGTTAAGGTCAATGGTAGTCAGTGTGGGGTAGGGAAGCTTTGTCTGCTTGCATTTCACCTGAACTATAGATACAGCATTTCTCTTGCCAGAGACAGTCTTCCTGTGCTCACAAGAGCATTCACCTCCCCTCAGTGATTGTACACATACATACACACACACACACACACACACTCACCCCCTAGATTAGTGTAAACTTCTCTCTCTCCAGCTCTATTCCATTTTATTTTCCTTGTTTTAACTCTTCCCTGCCAGCTCCCTCCAAAGGCATCTTTCACCTTTTACTATATCAAAAGATTTCCCATTCTTGACCCAGAATTCAGCTGCTCTATATCCCAATTTAATGTCAGGAAAAAAAAGGCATCAATGAAAATGATAGAAAATCAAATTGAACAGACGTCAGAGAGCTTATCCAGCATTGTAAATGAGCAGAATTGTCGAGCGGACAAGATGATGGCAGTGAAAAAGTGGGGATCCTTAAAACAAAGTAAACAAAAAAAGCCCTTAAAAAATAACAGTGATATGCTTTTTTTACCTAGTGCCTTAGACTGATTATTTTGTACACTACATGCTTAAAATGGAACATGAAAAGTCATCATGTAATTCTGTGTTTTTAATATCACCATGAACAACTGATGGTAGACAGATGACAACATTGGAATAACTGTGGGATATCATCTTCATTTTCAAAGGCACCTTTCAATGGGAATGAGGCCTGTAAATCACTTATATTATAAAGGTAGCTTCAGGGGGTAGCCGAGTTAGTCTGTACAGGATAAACTTTAAAAAAAAAACCAAATGGTCTGGTAATGCTTTATAGACAAACAAAACATGTAGATGGTATCATGAGCTTTTGTGGGCACAGCCCACTTCTTCAGATGACCAGTTATCTGAGGAAATGGGCTGTGCCCACAAAAGCTCATGATACCATCTACATGTTTTGTTTGTCTATAAAGTGTTGCTAGACCATTTGTTGTTTTTTAAGTTTATTATAAAGGTGTTTGGGCACTTAAAAATTCAGAAAGATGCCACGTGGGACTTTCAAAAGCAACTAGGTGTGTCCCACAGAAGTTAAGGTCCTGGATGCTTTTAACAATCACATGAGGTAATTGTCTGAAACTGTAGGCACCTAAATGCCTTTAAAAATCTGGCTCTTAGACACTTTTGAAAATGTTACCATGGCCTTGTTGGCAGGGCTGCCGATGGAGGAGGAGGAGAGAGCGAAGGGGGCAGCTGGGTCTTTTAAATCGTCACCAGAGCCCTGGGTAGTGAGGGCCAGGCATTGCAGAGGGGCTGACTGGAGAGGGTCACCCAAGTCCTATCCTTTTATCCGAGGCCACCCTCCCACACCTTGCCCAGGGTTCAGTAATTCTGTCAGCAGCCTTGTCTGATTACAGTGAGAATGCATGGCTACAGCTGATCACAAGAGTAGAATTCTGCTTTCATTTAAATAGATGTAAATGTGGAGTGATTCCCATTAGAGTTAGTGGTGTTATACCCAAAGGCTACGTCTACACTGGCAGCTTCTTGCGCAAGAACTGTTTTGTGGAAGTGTTCTTGCACAAAAAGTCTTCCACAAGATCGTGTCTACACTGGCATGTTCTTTTCCGCAAGAGCATCAATGGCAGTGTAGACGCTCTCTTGCTCAAGAAAGCTGATGGCCATTTTAGCCATAGGGGTTTCTTGCGCAAGAAATTCATGTTGCCTGTCTATACTGCCCTCTTGTGCAAGAGCTCTTATGCAAGAGGGCTTATTCCTCGTGGGGAGAGGAATAACTCTTCCAGAAGAAGCCCTGTTTTCTGACGTTAGACTGTAAATTTACTTGCGCAAGTACAAGTGTGCAGTGTAGACACCCGGCAAGTTTTTGCACATAAAAGTGAGTGGTGAGTGTCTCCTGGCAAACCCCTGAAAAGAAATAGTGATCTAGGGGCTTGTCTACACCAGGAAATTATTTCAAAATAACTAAAATCGATATAATAACTCCCAACATAACAAAATTGAAATAGCACATCTACACTACGGAGAAGCCTCTAAATTATTCCAAGGCAGGCTCCATTATTGTGGATGTACTACCTCGACTTAGAGCCCCAGGAAGCACTGGGGAGTAATTACTTTGAATTACTCTGGGAAATGGTTATTTCAAAACAGCAGCACTGGAGCATCCACACTAACGCAATTTCAATTTCAAAATTTCCCCAAGGAAAGCAGGAGTATAGATTTTGCAATAACTAGCCTGTTATTTCAAAATAACGGGTTTCTTAGGGTATGTCTACACTTGCTCCCTAGTTTGAGCTAGGGATGCAAATGTAGGTGACCAAAATTGCTAATGAAGCGGGGATTTAAATATCCTGCGCTTCATTAGCTTGATCTTGCCGGCGCATTACTCCGTTCAACAGCTGATCCGAACCAGGAAGTGAACTCCTCGACGTGTTAGTTCGAACCAAACCCCTTGGTTTAAACTAACGTTACTCCTCATTTTTTGAGGAGTAACGTTAGTTCGAACCAAGGGTTTGGTTCGAACCCATGCGTCCCGGTGCACACTTTCACTTTCGAATCAGCTATTGAGTGGAGTAATGCGCCGGCGAGATCATGCTAATGAAGTGCGGGATATTTAAATCCCCGCTTCATTAGCAATTTTGGTCACCTACATTTGCATCCCTAGCTTGTACTAGGGAGCAAGTGTAGACGTACCCATAGTGTGGCTGCTCAGCTATTATTTCAAAGTCCCTAGAGTAGTTCAGGGCTAGGAGGGAAAGCTCTGTAAACCATCGCAATGCTCTTAACCTATCCAGTTCTCCTGTCCTGCATATACTTTATGCTGTCAGCTGGAAATTACTGGGGAAAAAGGGAGCCCCCATCCTGGTGATTCCCGTTGCAGCAGCAGGTAAGAGGCAGGATGGCTTAGGAGGCATGATAGCAGCTCTCTGCCACCTCAGGATCCCTCCCTATCTGAAGAATACTGATGTAGCTGGGTATGGACTCCCTGTCAGCTTGTGGCACAATGCTGAGCTGCCTCAGTCTATCAGGAAATAAGGTCTGTAAATGTGGATGTAATTTTGCACCCAGAACTGTTTGCAGGCACAAAAGATAGTTATACAGAAGAAAATTACCTATCTTCTGAGCAGCCTGACCCTGCATGGAGTTGAACACCTCCTCTGAAATGCTGAGACCCTTCAACGCTCACTCGCCTTGATTCCTGTTCCCTTCAGGGGGAGCTTAGGGACAGCAATGCTCAGGTCCTTGCAGCATCAAAACCACAGTCAGGTAGTTAAATAGTTAAATCCCTTCATTTGCACATAGACCTGCAAGGACTTTGCCATGTTACAAAATCACACTTCTCTTTGAACAGCTTTGACCTACTGTTGTTGGTAATAACACCTGAGATTGCCAAAGCTGAAAGGACTGGGAGAAAAGACCTATTTTTTTCCTTTTCTTTAACATTTTCTTTGGATATTTGACAGAACTTTGTACGTCATAAGTTAAATTATTTCCACTGTGTAGTCTGTTTGTTACTTTGACCTTGACTCAAGAAATCAACATTGTTCAAGCAGGGCAATTAAGCACATGCTTTAAGTGCATTCATCAATAGAGGCAGCTTTAAGCATGTACTTAAGCAGTCTCTGAATTGTAGACTTTTCCCCTCTTCTCTGTTTGGGTATTTCTCCCAGCAATAAAGGAGGGAAAATACCTTTCTGAAAACCAAAAAATGTGATGGTAAAATTTAGAGGCTGATGTAGTGCCTAAAAGTGTTTTAAGTAAGTTTTTAAAAAGTCTGCTCAATATCCAGTTGATTATGTCCTTTTAATTGCAGGTGTAATTTAGAGTTCATTTTGAAGCTCATTTTAGAATTTAGCCCTTGGAGTGGAATGATGGTTCATTCCTCCTCAACAGTTTTAAAATGTGTTAATTTGCATGATTAGTGTTCTACTATTTATCCTGACACACTCAAAGTCTAGATTGTTGCACACAAACAAAAGAGGCTTTTACCACAGCCAAGAATTTATAGATGGATCACATTAGAGGAGTGGCTTGAAAAAAGGAGGATCCTTAAGTGAAGCCAAACTCTTCTTTTTATTATAATGAATTGTTCAGCCCCTTGTTAGTTGGTAGACAGTTTGCAGATAGAAAAAAACAAACCTACCTATCATTTTGTGGGTCTCCTAGTTTTAATTGCTTGAACCAAGCTAGTCCAGCTCATTTTTAATTGGAATGAAACTGTTAATCTTCCATACAGAGAACCCAGCTGAGTCTTTGTATGCATTTGAATGTGTAAAAGGGCTTTTGGCAGTTCAGAGCGTGCGTGGCATTAGCTGGATTTAGCTCATTAGCAAACCACAAAAGGCTTTGCTGACACTGTACTCTTCTGTGTAAAATGCATAAGGCCAGTACACACCCCGTGGATATGTACAGCATAGCTGCATAATAAACAGGCATTTATTAATAATTTTATCTGCCACACATGCAGAGGGCGGGGGTGATGTGTCATATGTTGTAAGTAAAGAGGCATAATTAAAATGATCAGTGTCGTGTGATTATAACCGTTGAAGAATTAATCTACCATGAAACAACAATGGTTTAAATACAACAGCATATGTTCCAAAAATTAATTTCACATAATAGACAGCTGATGTAGCACTTAGATTCAATTATGCATGGTTATACAATGACAGCTGATGCATGGGAAATACTGTACTGCAGAATAATCCCATTATATCTGGGTGAATAGATGAATAGCATTTGAATGAAAAACTTCCTTTAGTCTTTCAGAATGTATGCCTCAGTGTGTGGGAATAGAGATCTAGAAAAACTAGAATTTGTAATAATTATATACATATGTATACACACACACACACACACACACACACACACACACACACACAGTTTTTCTAGCTATATACATTCACAAATTCTGTATATGTTTTCCTCTCTTTCCCTCTCTCTCTTTTTCTAATGTACTTCCAATTTTCATTTGTCCGTAAGGACACTTTAACAAATAATTGTCAATTTTTAAAGACACATGTAAATACACTACACTCTTGTTTACCCAACATTCTTATCACATACACTCAATTATTCTGCAAAAGCTGCATTTGCCATTGTACTGGTAGAAACAAAAATGTTATAAAACCAAATAAGCACCTCCAGCCAAAAAAACCAATCTTAGTTATTTTTAAACACAGTTCTCTCATTTCATTACTTTTATATTACCCAGATTACTACTCTTCCAGTAATAAGTACAGTTACTTCTCTTTGCCTGGTTCTCAATGTGAAATCAAATGCAATAAAATATGAAATACTACAGAAATTTCACTATTGCAATCTTTTCATCTTTAGTTCATGATCTGCTGAAATTAATTAATTAATTCATTCATTTGCTTTAATTACATTGATATATTCATTTGGATGTGTGGATAATTTTTAGGGTCAGTATTTTTTGGTTCCTAGTATACTAGATATGGAAATCTTGCATATAAATTTTGCATGTTGATGTCTGTACCTAAACTTCATGTGCACAGAAGCTTTGCCCTATGTTTGTCTATTCTCCTCAGTTTAGTTTGCGTGCCATGCAATGTCACGTCCCAAATTTCAGCTTGAGAGCACAATGTGCATCCAAAATTTTAAACCTGGAAGCACAGATAAGAAATCAGATGCACACAGATTACCTTCCAACAATGGCAAAAATAAACTTATTCTGGAGAGAAACTAGATCTATTGATTTTATGTTTTGCCCTGAAATCACTTTGGCTCAATCAGAATGACCTGCCATATGTTTTCATAGTTATCTTTTTTCTCTCTCTTTCTTTTAAATTATGTAACTTTTCATTCTGGAACTGTGAGCCTATTTGCCATTGACCAATGCCATTTGATACTTTGGTGTCACAAGTATTTCCAACTTCTGGTTCTGAACAGATGGATGGTAACATACTCTGTTCACTGTGTCTCAAGAGCCAATGTACGAGGCAAAGAGAAAAACAGTGGAAGCATCATAGCATTACAACAAGAAAACAGCATGATCTACTCCTTGGAATTAATGTTAAACTGTAAAATAACAATGTTCTTGGTACAGTATCAGGCAAATCAATTTCAACATAGATGGAAAAACAGATATGGGTTAATTCTTACCACTATTCACACCAAAGCTGTTTTAACAACAAAGAATAATTAATGAACAAAGTTTTTAAATGAAGATTTAGTGAAGAAAACTATAGAACCTAAAAAACAATAAAGCTATTTTTTCAGTCTACGCATTTGTATTTCCCACTGTTTTGTTCCAAGTCCTTTTCTTAAGCATCCTAAAGTCATATAAGAAGAAAGTTTAGGGTCACTTAATTAAACATTATTTTAAGAACAAATCAATTCTTATGAACTGAAACATAAAGCATAACTCCAAATGACAAGAACACACAAGATTTTTGGCAGAAATAGACTTAATATTAGGCAGACAAAGAATATTGTTATGGCAGAGGTCATGAGGTAGCAATGTACACATAGTCTTACAAGTTATTTTGCACATGTGAACAGGTTTTTTAATCTTGGAATCTAATACTTGATTGTTGTCTTTCTGGTTTGGTTTGTTTTTAAACTGTGGCTTTTGGGGCTGTGGCTACCAAGAAAGGATATAGTTCTCTGCCTTAATCTCTCAGACTAGAGTAAACTCTGGAAGTACACGTGTTACCTGAGAAGCAAGCATTGACATTTGGTCTGCAATCCCAGAAAGAGGGGACATGCCTGTGTGCAGTTTTTCACCACTTTTATTTAAGAACTGCTCTAGATAAGTAGCATTAAGAATATACCCAGACTCCATGTCACTGATTCCTTCTCCAATGGGAAGCCAACTCGCAGTTCCCCAACATCTGCTACTACTTGGTGGAAAGGAGAAAACATTTATTTGAAAACAAACAAGCAAGCAAGCAAGCAAAAAAGCATTAAAGAGTCTTTAAAGCAGTAGTGCCAAGCACTAGCTATTTGAGTTGAAAAAGAATTTCCAAAATTAGATTCTACTTTTTTCATTGCCGTAATATACATATTAATCATGTGTGTGCCTACATGATTTTAAAATGTTGGTTGGTATTTCTTGTCTGTAATTTTATTCCCATGGGCAGGGAAGTACTTATGTTACATTTCAAATTAAGTTAATGCTGAAGGCAAAGGGATAGAGTGACACTATGGGTGTATCTAGACTACTGAGTTTTGTCGACAAAAGTGGACTTTTGTCGACAAAATTATACCTGCGTCTACACTACTGCTGAGTTCTGTCGACATAATGTCGACAGAACTCAGCAGTTTTGTTGACGCTGGTAAACCTCATTTTACGAGGCATAATACCTTCTGTCGACCGAGTTCGGTCGACAGAAGGTGTTATTGCCTGTAGGGTTGCGTCTAGACTACAGGGTTTTGTCGACAAAGCAGCTTGCTTTGTCGACAGAACTGAATGTGTCTAGACGCTCTATGTCGACAGAAGTTTTGTCGACAGTATCTGTCGACAAAACTTCCGTCGACAAAATCCTATAGTCTAGACGTACCCTATGTTTCTAAATGTCTCTTTTTAAACAACAATAACATCCTTCCTTTTTTAATGGCTACTTTGAGAATACCTTCCCTTTGGTTGATATGCCTGAAAGTGATTGTTTAATCATGGGTCAACTGTACCAGACGGTGTACCACTGAGGGGAGGAGGCAAAGGTAGTGGTAAAATTAGTTTTCTACCTCTGATGCTGAGGCCAGCTAAGTGCCAAAAAAGCCCCTGGCAACAAATTAGAGCAGCCACAGTACTGTTCTATCTTATACAAGCTGAAAAGGTCCCTTCTGTCCCATCCATTCCTCTAACTCAGCATGTCTCCTACACAGTTTGGGAGTGGGAGATGCAGGTGGGGATGGACGGAGGAAGAAGAAGTGACCCACACCCAGTTAAGATGGAGATTTCCTCAATGACAGGGGAATCCACAGATGCTGGAGACACACAGGAGCTTAGATTGAGCCAATTATCTGACCCAACATCCTTAACTGATTTTCAACTTATTCTAGTTAAGTACAATCATTGAAAATCTCATTATTACAGTTCTGGTAGATTTCCCCCACCCCCACTCTATTCTATTCAGGATCTTGCACCTACGTCAGGATACCAGACCTATCAGCTTATTAATTAAATAACTTGACCACCATGACTGATGCTCTAAAAGCCATGCAAGGTATAGAAAGGACATCTAGGCAGAGTTTTGTTGTGATGGGTTTTGCATGAGCAGGATTTGCCCTTGGAGTTGTCAGATATCTGCAATGTGACATATAAGAGTTCAAAGGGTTGAGAGCCGTGGCTGTAAGTAAATATTACAAAGAAAATAACAAGTTGGACATATTTAAAGTTCGGCTATTTGACCTGTAGAACTATGCTCAAATCTGAGTCTAAAGCCCTGGTTATCATGTATTTAATCATTTTTGGTTTAGATTACCCAATAGTTTCTTCTATTGAGGGAGAAGTTGCTTAATATAGTTTAAATAGAAGGATAGTAGCAAGGTATCATGTCATGGGTTTATCCAATGTTATATAAACAAGATTTGAGAATCACTATATATTCTTAATGGCATTGAAGAAAATAGTGAGATACACATACATACATGAAAAGACTATCAAATGAAGTATTTATAGTAAATAGTAAAATACATTTACATCAAGCTTCAAAACTAGTATCAGTACCATTAAATAATTATTTTCTACTGGTGAAAAGATGTTTTCAGTGAATAAGCAACATATATGTACTGCTGGATTTCATGTCATTAAAATGAAAATAACACTGCTGATGGCCTCGCCAGGGCTAGCTGTTTTTACAAATGCCTCTTTCCATTATATCTTTTTAATAATACTACTGTATTATGGATGCATTTCATAAGTCACTATTCATGAAATATGATGGGTACCCACGCAGATAAACTTGATGTACCTATTCAGTTTTAACTAAAATATTTTTCATGTTTTAAGAACATGCTCAGGTTTGGAAAAAAATGCCAAGGATGTAGGATCTATGGAAAAACTCTTCAGTGAGTTTATAATATATTCAATTTTTGCTTCTTTGTTTTTAAGTTCCTGTTATTTCTTAGTCTTTATAAGAATACTTCACACACGAAAATATTGTCAGAGTTCCCCTTTTAATAAAAATGTTTCTTCATTGCATTGTCCTATTATTTTTTATTTGATACCCAACTAAATAGTTTGTTTCTTTCATTGGCGATTTCATGTTAATTTTCACTAAGTCACTATATAAAAAACCCAAGGTATGTGAAGATAATATAATATTAGTCTGACAATCTTTTGGTGGGGGCATTTATTCTACAACGTTTAACCCTGAGTCAGGTCCACCAATGGGTAAGGGGGCAAAAAGGGCAGTGCCCCAGGGCCTGGAAATTAAAAAAAGCCTGGGGCTTGGCTGTCACTGTCACTATCACAGTATCAGCTGTGATGACTGCCTGGAGGGGAAGTGATGTAACACGCTCTGGGCAGCACTGAGGGCTGGCTGCCCCAGTCCTGCCCCTTCCACCCAAGGCTCCGCCCCTTCTGGGAGTGTGGATCCAGTCCCTCTCCCACTTTGCTCAGAGTCCCTGCATGGCTTTTGGCCCCATTGTCCTCCGTATCTGTTTTTCTTCTTAGCTCGTGCTGGACATGGATAGTGGCATATTGGGTGCCTCCTCTCATTTTCAGCTTGACCAATTTTGTGGGCTTGCACAGTGGGTGGGAGGAGGGCTAGCAGCAAATCAGAGCAGTTGCCACTGGCTCTCTGCAGCCAGAATACGACATGGTCAGTGGAATGGAGAATCTTAGCTCCAGGCACACAGGTTCTTTATTTTGTTTTCTTTTAATAAGTTGTGTCAATTCAAAGATCCAGTGTGTGGGTCATCTATACTATCCACCACAGAGGGCAGGTTTTTCAGTACCGAGTCAAACACAAGGCAGTGCGCTGGCGCTCTTTGATAATTCTACAAGGGACAGGGGGTTCTTTCTCCAGAGAGAACCCTTCACCAATTAGGACTGCTAGCCAAGAGGTCATTGGAGATATCTGGGAACCTGCTTGACTTGGGGTGGAAACAACCAAGCAAATTGCTGTCACCTCCTTGGGGCAGATATCCAGTGCAAGTATCCATAGGAAGGCATCCAGTGTCAGGATAAATAGCCTGGGAAAGGACTTAAAAGCAGCTACTGGGGGGAAAAAAAGGAACAGAACCATGGAAGGAGTTTGAGGACTCATTTGATTGGTACAGCAGAGAGCCAGCCTCATCACACCACCCCATTCTCATAGCCCATCATATCCCTCCTACAAGGGTGGTGGATGGTAAGGTCCAACTCATGAGTTGACTGATGGTCTTAAATGAAAATGAAGGGGCTGGTGGAATGATTTGAATAAACATGGATTTACCTGCATTGTACACTTTATCTGCCACGTAGTCCCAGACATCTATATAATAAAATTGTGGCCTGATTAAAATCCATATCAAGTGTCTCATGTCCTTCTTTTGGTACATCCAGACTATCTTTCCTATTATGCTCTTTTCAGTACTTGTGTAAGTGAGATTCTAAAGATATCACAATGAATGGATGTTAGAAATTTGGATTATTGTTAATTCTTTGTGGACAGACACAGTTTATTAACAGCAGTTGGCCAGCTAGGGCTTCCAAGACTTGCATACAAGGACATTCGGTCCTGGTCTACACAAGGGAGTTATTTAACTCCCCTAATTTTGAAATAACAAGTGGAGCGTCCACACTACCAAGCCCCTTATTTTGAAATAGTTGGCAGGTTATTTCAAAATCTGTACTCCTGCTTTCCACAAGGAATAACGCTTCTTTTGAAATTGTTATTTTGAAATAGCAGTCGTGTGGACACTCCACTGCTGTTAATTCAAAATAATTGGCCTCCAGAGGCCTCTCACACCTGCCAGCTCACTGCTCTCCTTCTCCTGTGGAGCTTTTAAAGCAGCAGGCTGCAGAAAATGGGCTTGTGGCATGAGGACAGCCTTGCCAGCCCCATACCACACCGCAAAAGCACAGTGGCCAGGGCCACCCCCAGCACTCCCTCTGAGCCACCCATGGCTGCCAGCACTCCCACAACACCATCAGGTTCAAGTGGCTAGGGATGCAAGTGAGCACTGGCCTGAATTGGTACAGAAGATCCTGGATCTCATCGAGGTTTGGGGTGAGAAGACCCACCTCCAGGATCTCCGCACCAGAAAGCGCAATGCACATGTCTACAGCCGAATGGCCACCAGCCTTAAACAAGGTCCGTATGAAAGTAAAGGATCTCCTATGGGGAGCAGAGCGGATGCTCTGGGATGGCACCACACATGTGCTGGTACTATGACCAGCCTGATGCCATCCTGGGAGGAGAGCCGGTCACCTCCCTCCCGTCATCATTGAGTCTGGCCAGGACACGGCCAGCATCAGCCTTCATGAGGGCGACATTGTGGAGCATGCTGATGAGGAGGAGGAGGAGCAGCAGGACAGCCAGGCAACCAGGCCCACAAGCCAGGAACTGCTCTTCACCGTGGAACTGGTCCCCCCATCCCAAGATGTCTCCCAGACATAGGAAAAACCTGGGAAAGGCACTTCAGGTGAGTTCTATAACTTCCCCTATATTCACATGGAGGCAGGTGACAGACTGCAAGGGGCTGGGCACTCCTCACTTGGCCTATTTGGCCTGGGGGGACAGTACAATAACCTGTGCATGTGGGTGCTCATGGAGCGCCAATCCAGATCACCCATCTCCATGACACTCTCACTCAGGAACCTCTCGGTCCTTCTTACAAGGTTCTAGGAGGCGCCTGCCTTATTCCCACCTCCATGGTGGGACACTTGCCCATGACAAGCCACCACTAAGAAGCCTGGGGTATGGAAATACACAGCAGTGCCACACATGGCAAAGTCTACTCCAAGTCAAGCACAGCAAGGCAGAGGAGATAGATTCTCTGCATGGAAACCTGCTGGAGGTGGGAGGAAGGATGTGGAGGAGCCCCAGTAGCACTCTCTCCAGCATGTGACCTCTGTCACTCTAACACCTCCCACAACACTCTTTTCTCCTCCTCCAGTGAACAGGGATAGAAGTTCTCTCTCTGCAGGATGCTGCCAGTGCCGGACCCGCTCTATGCAGGACAAAGGAGGAGACCGCGCCACCCCATCCCCACTTCCTACCTTCCTCCTGGCCTGGCCTGCACCTTCCCATGCCTGCTTTTCCCCAGGATGTGGGTGTTATGATGCTCACCTGGGATGTCCGTGCCCCTTTAGGAAAATGCCTGCTATCTAGAGAAAAGATGCTCTTGCTCAAAGCGCATTGCCATCATCTGAACTGAGACCCTCGGTGTTGGCTCAGAGATTAGGGCTAGGCTTCATACACGGTGTCTCCTGGGATGACTGCCCTTGTAACTTTTCTTCACAGCTGAGCCAGCTGTGAAGGTGGTGTGTCCATCACCTCCCCCAACGTCTGCCAATTCCATGGGATCTCTTGGTGGAAGAAAACCCGTGAGGACCTGCTGCAGAAGCAGATGACCTGTCTCAAGTCTCTTGTCTGGGGGCTCAACAACAAGCACCAGGAGTGGGCCACTGACAGGGAGGAGCACTTAGCTGACCAGGAGCAGTGGAAGGCCACCTGGGACCAGCTGCTGAGCCAGCACATCGACATGTGCTCTACCCTCACCTCAGTGATGGAGCGCATGGCCTCATGCATGGAGTGGGATGCCAGACATCTCCTCACTATTGCACCCACCCCCATCTCTGCCCCCCCTGGCTTCCCCGCCTAGCGCCCCCTAGGAGCCACTGCAGCCCCCAAACACAGGCAGTGGTATCTCAAGAGTAGCCTAAGCCTCCAGAGCTGAACGGGGCAGGCGCCAGTCCCAGCCCCATCCCTGAGCCCCCCTCCTCACTTCTTCTCTCTCCCCCATTCCAGGTCCTTTCACCAGTCCCTCCACTGTTTTATATTCTTCAAATAAAGAGACTTATTTTATCAAAATAACTTTTTTTATTTGCTCTGTGGGGGTGGGGGAGGAAGGTGCAAAGAGAGGGCAGGGGAATGAAAGGGTGGGGGAGGAAAGGCACACTGAGTGAATGCAGGGGACTCTTATGAAGAGGTCTGGAGAGAGTCTCACCGCTGGCCTGGTTGCAACACTCCTGGATGAGCACAGCCTCTTCCTCGATGCACTCTCCATTCAGCCTCTGCCCTCCTCTGAATTAGCCTAATTTGAACTACCTACTCCATGCACGGAGTCCGAACTACCGGGGATTTAAAAATGGCGGTGCCCGGCAAGATGCAAATGAAGCCCGGGATATTTAAATCCCAGGATATTTAAATCCCAGTCTTCATTTGCAACTTCTATTGACTGCATTAACCACCCTAGTTCGAACTAGGGTGGTAGTGTAGACATACCCTAAGTGACTTGTGCCAGTCTTATGCCTCATGTGGGTTACTTTCCCCTGTACATTAGCTCAGATATCCTGGCCACTGTGCTATAGGGATTGGAGCTAAGATTTCATCCAGTCCCTGTCCCTGTCCTTATATTTGCATAAGAGGTTTAGTAGCAGCTTCATAAAGGCAATCCATACAAAGGATTATTTCAAATAGCAAATAAATTCAAGAAAATTGTAACTGCTTATAAGCAATTCAAAAGAGAAAATGGATCTAACTCTCAAATTAATTATCACTTATGAATTATTTTCTATGCCTCACATACTTTTCCTGGTTAACATATATCCAAGGCGTTCTTTACACCATCATTCCTATTTCCTTGGAACTGGATCTGTGAGTTTACACCTAGATAATTATATTCATCTCTGGTGTAGTAGCACTGAAGTCAGTGTTTTGCCATAAATTTGCCCAGAGCTGTGTAAGCATTCTTCTCCTTCCCAGTGGGAGGAGAGGATATGGACTTATGTTATTTGCATTTTCCTCATTCAAAATTAAATTGCACGATAGGTAAATCTGGCTATTAAAAATATATTTAACGTGAAATATAATAAGAGTGTATTTCTTTTTCAAGTCAATATAATATTCAAAATCCAGCAGCAGTTTCTGATTAATAGCAGAATTAGATGTTTACCTTTAACAGGAAACTGGAAAATGTAGTACATTTCTATAGAATCTATAGATTGCCATTTTTACTTTCATAGGTGGCTGAAATTATGTTATAATTAACCATTTAACAAATACAAGCAGAACTTTCCATCTGTACTTAAAAAGGGTCTGAAATATCATCTTTTTTGTAGATCAAGGAAAGGCTTAAATAAAAATTAAATCCTCCCCATTTTGTGATGTTGCTTGGCTATAAAGTGCCTATGATTACCATTACCTCCTGTAGACTAGAGCTGTATGAACTTCATCTGACATTCCAAGCTAGTTTTCTAAGTCAATATTACCATTGAATAGAACCCATTGATCAACCAAGTGAAGCAGTAAAAAAATGGATTCCAGCCTGAGAAAAAATTCACTTGGGAAGCTGTAAATGTGGCTTGACCTGGCTTGGCAAGGCTGAATTCTTTGTGATTTGACTGGGTTATAACTGGGCTCTGCACAGCCAAATAAACCCCAGGCAATCACAATCTAGCTTTAGCAACATGCTGCAGTTAAAATAGCTTCCAGACCCAGAGCGTTCACTTAGGGAGGTCAGTAGATGAAGCCTGACCTGGCTTGAGTAGATTGAGCCAATGATATGGCGCGATATGGCTATGTGGTCAAACAAAACCCTAGTTAATTATAGTCTTGCCAGGAGCTTGACTTTGTAATGAGAGATTGGTGGTCTCATTGCTGTTTCCCTGAATGCTTTTCTTGCCTTTCAGTTTATCACATTTTAATGAAGAAGAAGAATAGGTGTAAGAAGGCACTGGGACAGGTCGGGGAGGATGAAGCAAAGTATGTGACTATGCCCCCAGTGGTCCAACACAGATCACTTATGAATAAACTAACTAATCCTCAGTAACGTGTGAAGATTCATCACTAAAAGGAGCTGCCTTTGTGATAATCATTTATTTTTGCCTTATAGACACCACTGTTAATAGTGAAATATTTGCCGTACCTTTTTGGTACGCAGAGGGCTGGCTTCTTTCTTTAAGCAGTGGGGAAGAAGGTCAATAATAAATCAGTATGCAGGGGCTCCTTTAAGGTTAATCCTGCATAAAACATACTATGGCAACCTAAGGGCAGTTGTAATGATGTTTAACAAAGCAAGAAATAGAGATGTAAATGTTACACATTCAGAATTGTTGTAACTACCCCTGCACTCTAAAAGATGCTTTCTCTCGTTATCAAGGAAAATGCAAGGTGGTTTGTTGGTTTGCTTCCTTCTTGCTGTTCTCCTCACAGAGTTAACATCAATGAGCACCCATGCTGCTTGTCTATGCTGCTAGCCAACGCAATGCCACTGATCTCTGGTGAAACTAATTATATTATTCCACTAAAAGGTATTGGGGACTGTTTAACCAAAGAGTTCTTTGCCTTTCTGCCTGCATCCTTCAATCCCTTGTGCATATTTATTCCTCAAAAGCTCATGATACCATCTACTTGTTTTGTTAGTCTTTAAGGTACTACTAGTCCAGTGGTGTGCCACCTTTTTTGATCTGCGACCCCTCGGGGCTGCCAACTGCCAGGCCTACCCCCCCAGCTGGCTAGGTGCTGCACCATGGGGGCTGTCAACTGTTGGGCCCAGCTGCCGGTCGTATTTAAGCGCCGTGTTGAACAGCTGCCAAGAGCTGGGCCCAGCCCCTGGCCGGCCAAATCTAAGCGCCATAACCCCCCAGGAAGACATCCACAATCCCCTACGGGTCACGACCCACAGGTTGCGCACCACTGTGCTAGTCTATTTGTTGTTTTTTAAGCTTTTCCTGCTACAGACTAACTCAGCTACCCCCTGAAGCTTTTAAATACTGATGTTTGATTTTGTATTTTAAAATTTCATTTTATTTCATTTATTTCTATCCTAGCACATTCGATCTTAAAACACCTCACAGATATAGTGCTCAGTAATACTGATTTATAGTTAATGGCTGCATCTAGACTGGCATGTGCGGAAATATTTTTAATGGAAAAGTTTTTCCTTTAAAAGTATTTCCACAAAAGAGCATCTAGATTGGCAAGGATGCTTTTGCACAAAAAGTGCTTTTGCGCAAAAGCATCCGTGCCAATCTAGACGCGCTTTTGCGAAAGAAAGCTCCAATGGCCATTTTAGCCATCGGGCTTTCTTGCGCAAAAAATTAAGGTGCCTGTCTACACTGGCCCTCTTGCGCAAGTATTCTTGTGCAAGAGGGCTTATCCCTGAGCAGGAGCATCAAAGTATTTGCGCAAGAAGCACTGATTTTGTACATTATAAAGTCAGTGCTCTTGCGCAAATTCAAGCAGCCAGTGTAGACAGGTGGCAAGTTTTTGCGCAAAAGCAACTGCTTTTGCACAAAAACTTGCCTGTCTAGATGCACCCAACATGTTGTATAGCTACACCAGTTATCTATATTGCAGCATGTTATCTGGAACAGAGTTGGGTTTCTGTTTGACATGGGTTTTTATTCTGCCTTGATCAGCTTAGTATCCTGGCACTTTTCAGTAATGCATCAAGTGATAATGAACTGTCACATGTTCACTGTTTTTTCTTCTCTTCTCCTCACAAGGAGCATTGTGTGCACAGTTTAGTGTTCTGTCTTGGTACAGATTGGACCACCCTCATCCGGCACCTTTGGGAACAAGGGGATTTGCCAAACTAGGGGAGGTCCCTCCCAACATGGCCCACGCTGCCCTGCTGCCCCTGGCTAGAGCTCCAGCTTTGCCCCGCTGCTGCCAGTCTGACTGTGGCTCCCCTGGCTGGAGCTCCATGGCTGCTGCTGCCAGCCCCCAAGCTCCATGGCCAAAGGGGCCAGAACTTCCTGTTGCACCACCAACCCCTTGATTCCCCCCATCAAACCAAGGGGTTCCCAGCTGAATCTCCAGCCCCTCCTGCCACTGCTGCCCCCGTGGCCCAACCTCGCTATTTCGGAATAGGCATTATTCTCATAGAATGAGGTTTATAGATTTCAGAATAAGCCGTCCATTATTTTGAAATTATTTCAAAATAATGGAATGGCTATGTAAGTGCTCACATTGTTATTTCAAAATAACTCTAATTATCTTGAAATAATGGTGTAGACACACCTAGAGTGACCTGGTTAAGGGAGGTACAACCTGTAGGATTTTTTAATGTTGATTTCTGTTTTATTTGGTTGACTAGTTTCTGTTAACAAACAAGCATAAAACCAATAAAGTTAAGAAAGCATATGATGTCTTTGTATGGCATAAAGATACCATTATTAGTATTAATTAAATATTGACAGTGGGCTTATTACTGTACAAAGAACAAAGGAAGGCACAGAACCTACCTTGAGAATTAAAGTTTGTCACGGATCTTCCAGAGTTAAGAAGCTCGCATATACTCACTGAACAGAAAGCATAAGAAAAACACGATTCAATTTGGAGCTACTTATTCAAATCTGAAGGTGAATACTGACAGAAATATCCTAGACGACTGATACAATTCGAAGCATATTATATATGGGCTTGCTGTTCAACTTGCAAGTAATTTGTAAAGCCAAAGTCAGTCTTGACTATGAAACATTGTATCACTGTGATTGGAATCAATAGTTCTTGCACTGTCATTTGTCACATATTTACAAGCCTGAAAAATAGTTCATTTTATCCTGATCCCATAACTCAAAAGATTGAATCAGAACCCTGGAGGGATCTGCCAGTGCGACACATTCATTACTGATCACTAGTCTTTGGCGATTCTATAATCAAAGCCTCACCAAAAATAGAATGCAAGTTCAAATTAAAACACCACATACTGGGCATTCCCATATTTCTTTTCTGCTCGAAATAATTAAACACCTATTGGTAAATTTAATCAGCTCCCCTATGCTAGAACTATCTAACAAGTGGATTTATTTTCTGGCACTTTGTTTTCTGCTTTGTCTTATAAGGATAAATGCACAACTACTTGTTTGAAAGGGTTAAAACAAAACACTACTGCAGACACGCATCTGACAAAGTGGGTCTTTGCCCACGAAAGCTTATGCTCCAATACATCCGATAGTCAGGTGCCACAGGACTCCTTGTTGCTTTTACTGCAGTTAGACAATGTTAAATAACAAACCTAACCAAAACATCTTGTATCTTTTTATAGTTCCTTAATTTCAATTCTGTCATCACTCTTACAATTGAACAAGGGAAACTCTAGTATAAAAATTCTTCCATGAAAGAGTCATGTTCCTGTCAAGATGTGTAACCCAAATGCAGGCTATTAAGATATGAGCAGCAACATTAAGGTCAGGGAGAGTTTTGTCAGTTATGTCAGTAAGACCAAAATCAGACTTTAGACCCAATTCTGCTCTCATGAAAGTCAATGACAAAAGGCCCATGCACTGCTTTGAGAAAATATAGGGGGAAAGTGGAAAGAACGAAGGAGGGAGAGGGAGCAGCAGCAAGAAAGTAGGAGGGAAAAGTGTCAGTAATCAGAACAGGACAAAAATCTGAAAAAAAACCCCCAAACAACCCAGACAAACCCAAACCCAAAACTCCATCAACAATCATTCAAATAAGAAACTGAATTTCCTCCTGTTTTCTGTTTCACAAATATTCTAGTGAATACATTTTCTGGCAGAAAAGTTTGTAGAAACCATAAATGTTAATGAAAAATATTTACAATAAGCAAAAGTTTTATTTATAAGAGCCAGGGCTGCATCCACCAGTGGAAACTCCATTCTAAGAGCTATATTTAAGCATTCGGGGAAGAACCCCCCCCCCAGGTGTCCTAAATGTCCCATCAAAATTGATTAACATCCCCAGAATTTCAAAAACAAAAAACTGCTTGTGACCAGTCTATAAATTAAAAATAATTTCACTTTATGATTCAGTGAATAAGTTTAAATACAATGTGATCTACTTGTGAGGCAGCACAAAGTCAATACACTGTTTAAGCCACTCCTAAGCTCTCAAAATAGGGCAATATATGAATTTTAAGCAGTGTGGAGAATATGTGCTGATCCTTTGCAATGTGGTGAATTTCTTCCAGAAAATAATTTGAGAAAATAACCTTTTTTATTACTTTGTTTAAAAACTTCTATTTTGTTGTATGTTGTGCTTGTCCTGGTTTGAAGATACTTGTTTTTGAAAAAAAATTGCAGGTGTTTGAAAATAGTTCTAAGTATACTTACAATAAGTTCTTTTCTTTAACTTTAGAAACATTAACTTGAATTTACTGAATAGTCTCATCTTGTTGCAATGGAGGCTCTACAAAATGATATATATATCTGATGCATTTGGCTGAAAACTGTTGTGATGCTTCAGGTAGAGTCAGAATTGGCAAGAAAAGCAAAATTCTTTTTTATTTCAATAGGGAAACTCAGTTTTTTCAGATGCAACAATCCCTGGTATCTTTCATGGTTGGGATAAATATTTCATATTTGCCGTATTCATCCTTTTCTGTGTTCTCTATTGACTACTCAAGGCTTTATAGAATGGGGATAATAATGCTGACTTCCTATGAGATCTCCTGATGAAAAGTGGAATAGGTACGGTATTTCTTCTTCTGTTGCTTTTTCTTCTTCTTCTTATCATCATCTATTGTGTTCCAATTAGAACTTATTAAGTCCCAGTCCTGGCTCATGTTTACTTCATGGTGTAAACCAGTGTAACATGCCAATGCAAGTTTTGTTCACTACCTAATTTCCTCTGTTGTGATGATTGGTGAACAAAATCAAAAGAAATAGACACAGTTTCTATTCCTCTATAAACTATACATGTGCATATCTATCTGGATAAAAAAACAAACAAACAATTGGACTTAGGCATTTGCCAGTGACATTAATAGGGTTAAGAGGCTGTAAGCTTTTCATAATCATTTCTAGTGTTAATCTGCACACTTCCTAATTCTTCATCTGCCATCCAATGAAATTTGATCTCCGTTTGAGTAAATCCCCATCATCTTCATTTGTGAAGCCAGATGCAAAATAATTGTTTAATATCTCTGCTGTTTCTTTATCCTTTATTCCTTAATCCTTGCTATAGTATCATCCTTAAGAAGATCAATGTTTGCTTTTGACATTTATCTCCTGAGTGTTCGTAGTACATGAGAACTTTTTACTAACAGTTGAGGTGACTTACATCATTTGCCACTAATTATTATTACTTGTGAATTTCTTACTTGCTTTATCTACTTTTTATAATCTGATTAATCTTTTGTGACACAAAATGTCAAGCAACATGACCTTTTCAACAGCCAAGAAATCCAAATGTGGAAACCAAAGGATGATAAAGATGAAAGCTACCCAGAAGTTTGGTAGCAAGCAAGCACCATCTGCAGATTCTGTCTTTGCTGCATATTTTAAGTTACATTAATTAACCTCATTGCGTACTGGTTTTTTTTCTGGAATTGCATATAATTGAAATTCAGATGATTGGACTTCATATAACACAAATAAAGATAGTTGGATCATTGTATGGATATAATATTGTGGATATTTAACCACACTATACTGATTCATTTCAGAGAGCCAGTCTGTGAAAAGTTGCATAGAGTACCTACTTCTAAGAAGTATTTTCACACAAGACAGTGGAAAGTGAGAAGAGATACATTTTGCTTGTCTTCATCAATGTGGCTCTCCTAATAATGCTGTTCTCATCTCCAGCCAACTGTGTGACATGGCCCAGAATGTCACCCAGTGCGTGGACACTTTGCCTGCTTCATGTTAGAGCCACTGTCTCCCATGGTCTGAGTGGAGCAATGCACAAAGAGCTGCATTGGAGTTGTGCTATTTGATTGACAACATGGAGTTCTATCATGTTGCTACCTCTTGGTTGACCTGGGGAAAGGGAATTGGATTTTTCCACCGTAAACTGTTAGTACTTGATCACGTAGTGGCAGGGGTGGATATAGGGCAGGGCGAACAGGGCTGCCGCCTCGGGCCCCACGCTTCAAAAAGCCCCGTGCATGCGCTGTGGCGCCACCGCGCATGCGCATGGCATCACTGCGCATGCGCCATGGCAAAAGGGGGGCCCCGCGGAATTATGCTGCCCGGGGCCCCGCAAAACGGTCATCTGCCCCTGCGTAGTGGTCCTACTGGTTGTCTAGTAGGCTTCCTGCTTCTGATATATTTTTAAAAATGTTTGCTGTTACTTTTTCAGTCTTTGGTTGCCTGTTCTTCAACTTCTTTTTTGGCCTTCTAATTATAATTTGACATTTCACTTGCCAGAGTTTATACGCCTTTCTAATTTTTCAGCCGTATCTAACTTTCTCTCTTTAAAGGATGCCTATTTGCCTCTCATGACTTCTTATATGTGGTTGTTTAGTCCCGGTGTCATCTTTCTAGTTTTCTTACTATGTTTTTTATTTGGGGTATATATTTTAAATTGAACCTCTCCCCTTTATGGATCTCCCCAAATATGTTTCCCTTTCCCTCCCCAATTTAAAATACAAGTGAAGTTTTTTTTAATTTAAAAACTGTTGGCAGGGTTAAACACTAGAATAAATTGCTTAGGGAGGTTGTGGAATCTCCATCACTGGAGATATTTAAGAGCAGGTTAGATAGGCATCTATCAGGGATGATTTAGATGGCACATGGTTCTGCTATGAGGGCAGGGGACTGGATTTGATGACCTCTTGTGGTCCCTTCCAGTTCTAGTGTTCTATTATTCCTAATCCTGTGTCCTTTTCTTTGAGTCATTGTACCAAGTATGAGTAAATCCTTATAGTTTCTAGAATACTGTTTAGATTAGAATACCTTTGTAAAATATACATTATGGAATTGCTGTAACAATAGTGTTTTGGCCATGGAATGGACTGGAATTGCAGAAGCTACACTGCAGTTTCCCATTGCTATTATAGAGATGGGTAGCATGAGACAACCGGACCTTTTAAAACAGAGCGAGAGTTTGGAAAAAGGCAGACGAGCATGGGGTCAAGAAGTCCTCCAAAGCAGATTTTCTTTAATTTAGTCATATGGTGCCCTGAATAGTTTGTCTTGTGCATACATGAGATGGGCATTATGGATGTGAAAAAACAGTATCTGAAAATTCCATCTTTGCTACCACTAAATAAAATTGAGTTTTTGTATGTATTTAAGTAACACTGAAGAAGTGAAACTGAGTTATTTTTCCATTAAGCACGAGCATTTCCCTATAGATCTGTTTGCACACTTGTTCAAATATGCTAACAAGAGACCCAAACCTTTTTGGAGGTTTGAAATGCTTATAAATGCTTATACCATTGGGGAGGGAGGAAGAAAATGTTTTTAAAAATCTTTATTTTTTAACATGCTGTTAAGGTGGAACAGACGATTGCAGCAACTATCATCTTACATTACCAAAATGTTTAGGATTTCATAAGAAAATCAGTCAGATTCCACAATGGAATTATATTTCTGGATGCACAGGAATATGTGTTCTTGATCTTATAACTCACTTGGTTAGGTCCAATAATGGTATCAGCAGAATGAATATGTGGACAAAGCTGGCAACGGGGTTTGTTGCAAGGGAAGGTACCAGGGCTGGTATTAGTGTGGTATGTCCTGTGGTTGTTGGTAAGAATCATCTTGAGGTATATAATTTATGCTATCATGTGCCGAAAGTGTCCATCTGCTATGTACATTGGACAAACGTCTCAGACACTTCGCCAAAGGATTAATGCCCACAAAAAAGATATCAGACAAGATCACAAAGAAAAAACTATTTCTTGCCATTTCAACCAGAAAGGACACTGTCTCAACAACTTAACCACCTGCATTCTGCTACAAAGACCTTTTACATCTGCACTTGAAAGGGAATCCTCTGAACTGTCATTCATGTTAAAATTCGACACTCTCCGGGAGGATTGAACAAAGACCCCAACTACCTTACCCATTACCAAGATAGCTTCCCCAATTATCACCTCTAATACCATTAGCTCACAGACATCTAACGTTCTCCACCTCTAATATCATTAACTCACAGACACTTACCTTCCTTCCTTCTTCCTCCCCCCTCCCCCCCCCCCCCCCCCCCCCCCCGCATTCCCCTTCTGTTCTGAAATGTGATTTGTCCTTTTCATATGTATTCATTTTTTTAAATTGTATCCTTTGGTATATATGGTTGTGACTATTTTCTTCCACTGTTTGATCTGAGGAAGTGGGTCTGGGCCATGAAAGCTCATCATCTAATAAACCATATTGTTAGTCTTTAAAGTGCTACATAGTCCTGCAGTTTGCTTCAGCTACACCAGACTAACACGGCTACATTTCTATTACTATTCTCCATGTCATCTGTCACTGGATTTTGAACATTCACCATCCCTCCCAGTTGGGGGAATACTGGGGTTTGGATTGGAGTGGACCAATATTAAACATCAGGTTTGTGGATATTTTGGTTCCAGATCTGGACAAGGATCCAGAATTTTGGTTTGGGCCTAGTTCTACTGAAAGACAGAAGTGACGTGTAGTTTTGAATAGTTTTTGAATAGTTGTAGTTTTTGAGACACTTTAAAGAATGTTCAGAATGCAGGAGTTCAGCAGTTTCTGAAGATCAGTGTCCATATGTTTCTGAGCTTGGCCTCCATTTTCTTTACATCCCACCTTAAAACCCACTGTTTCCAGAAACGCTTCCTAAATCTTTTTTTCCTCACCAAATTTTTTCCCACCCTTTCCATTACCCAGACTGTTGAGCCACATCTTATCTTACCAGCAATGCCACATTTGAAGACACTCTATCATGCATCCTAACACATACATAGGCAACTCACCTCTTCCCGTGCAAGTCCTTCACATTTTCTGGCTCACCTAACTGGTTATGGCAGCTTCCAGAAACTGCATTTGCACACTCTGTGCTGGATCAGAAAAGAAAAATTCATCAGACTAACACATGTCATTTCACCAGGCACAGTAGTTAATCAACTTAATGATGGCAAACGTTTACCTAACTTTTATAGATTTGTCTTATGAAACAAGAAATCCTCTTTCTTTGCAAAGCACTTGAGACTTACAAATCTGCTAATGTGGTGCCTCCTGTTGAGCCTATGGTTTAAATTGATCAACACTTAGCAAGGATGATCATCTTGGCAGAAAATACTTTCTCTCGCACATTGCTTTCAAGCTGCAAAATTTCTGTTCCACCTTTCTTGAGAGGGTAACGCTTTTTAAGACATCATTTGTCATCATTATAGGACAATATGAGCAGCTGTTGCAAAGCCATTATCAAAATTGCTGGAGATGGCTTCTAGTATCCTCCTTGCACATTCAGAAATCGTTTCCCTTTCTGTAGGCTCTTGTCTCTTATTTGGGATCACTCAATAATAAACTAAACAGGAAGCAAGGAACATGAGACTCATCTGAAATGGCTGAGCCATACTCAGTCCCCTGGCATGAGAGATTCAAATGGAGCTGAACAATAAGGCTCCACTTACTTACGCACACAACTCCACACCCACACAATTCTAGAGAAAAAAGGCCATCCTCTCTGGACATGGCAAGGTATGGATTAGTGCCTTTGTGGCTACCATTTCTCAGACCTTTTTAACTGAGAGCACAGTTACAGATACCAGCAACACCCAGACATTAATAGCTCCTTGTTTTTTCCTGTTTAAATTTTAGTTTACTAACTTTTTCCATAATGTCTCATGATGGTTTGCATAGAGGTTTCTTATACCAGATAATTGAGAAGGCTAACCAAGGAGCTCTGACCTTGTTGCTTATATGTGTATATCTTTATCTATACATAGGTTACCTGGCTAATTCATCAAATCCCAAATGGTCAACCACCTTTAACAATGACAGTCATACAGTCTGATGGCAAAAAAAGCTGATGCCCACAAAAAGCCCAAAGTAGCCTTTGAGTAAGTAAGATGTATTGCTTGTATCCATGATTTCTCTCACTGCGACCAATTTTCTTTTTACTAGTAGCTCCTGCTATAATTTCCTCTGCTTGGGCTTGTGGAAGAGCTTAAAGTCCCTCCGATGATGCCAGCATCAGCAAGTTAGCACAGGGGCCAAGCAGTTGCTAAGCAATAATGAGGAACTTCTACATCCGCTCTGATTTCATTTGTCTCTGCACCACTTCATGCTGGAAATGCACCAACACTTGCCAAATTCCCAGTCACTGCTGCCAAATGGTGAATTCTGAGTTAGCAAATTAAGCACAGAAAGTATAAAACAAAGGCCTTTGCTTTATGCTTTGGTAGCAGAGCAGATGGTTAGGTGTGGGAACGTCAGAGCTCAGCGAGAATGCAATTATTCTTCACTAGCCAGCGCAGCATGGAGAAAACATTGCTGAGAGAAAACCACAGTCGTGTTCTCTAAAGCATCCACAGCAACCTTTGTGAGGATGAGCCCATAGCATCTAGGAAGACATAACAGGTGCTCAGCCTACTGATCACTTCAGCACACAATATTTTTGAAATACAGACATGCAAGACAGGCATCAGGCTTAAGCCAAAAGGATACTGATCACTGATGGGGGGAAAAAAGGCTTCAGCCCACCCACCCCCAGGCACCAGGAGCAAGGATAGATTGTTTTTGTCTTCTCCCACAAAATAGACGTTTTTCAAAATCAAAGGTCAAAGTGAGCAGTGCAGTTTAGTGTTTAGAGCAGAGAACTGGGGATCAAAACGAAATCCATTTGTGGCGCCATCTTTGGCTTGCCTTTGATCCTAGGTAAACAGTGAGCCTCGATTTACCCCTCAATATACTCATCATCATCGAGCCAGATTACCCATCACCACTGATATTGATACTAGTAGTGAGCCTCAGCTCATACACCAGTCAAAAGTGGTATGGCGAAGTTGAATTAGGTAATGCTCAGAAATTGTTTTGACACAAAAGGTTCTGCATAATAAATTAAAATAAGATGTTATAAATAGAATATTGAATTAACTCTAAACCTTGTCACAGAAGTATAATTAGTGGTTACAAAAAAGGAAGACAAAGCTACCTCAGCCCCAAAAAATGATTACATGTATCTATTGACTTATATAACCCTTATTGCTATAGTATTGGCCTACCTCACAGTCATTCATAGATTCTAAACAGTCATTTTAGCCCACTGAGGCAGGAACGTATAATCCCCATTTTACAGGTGGAAACTGAGGGCCAGGGTAGATTAAATCAGTGGTTCCCAACCTTTATTATACTGCAGACTGGAAAACTCATTCAAAAACATTTGGCGGAAAGGCACTGAAACATTTTCATATTCATTATAGTAATTAATTTTAAGAATGTGTTATTTTACATTGCATCTGCATGCACACAATACATGTCATTGTGTTTATGGGAAGATCAAAATCATACATTGTTAAACAGATGACATGCTTTGCAGGATAGTCCTGGTTTTCACTAATTTTTGGAGAGAGGCAAAGGGGTGCAGTAGGCAAGGCAGCAGAAGGAGGGCTGTGGCCAAGAGGAAGAAGGGAGGGAAAGAAAAGAAAAGAAAAGAAAAGAAAAGAAAAGAAAAGAAAAGAAAAGAAAAGAAAAGAAAAGAAAAGAAAAGAAAAGAAAAGAGGGACCAAGCTGGCGAGAGGCTGGGCTGAAATGGTAGAGCACTGACTCCGGCTTGGAGATCTTCTCCCACCTATTCTGCTCACCCCACCCCAGCCGCCTGGGTACTGATGGCCCCTGCTCAGCCCCATTTGCCCCACCAGGGGGTCCTCAAGCCATCCCCTGGGGCTCAGTATGGCTGGGTGGCCCTGCTCTGCCCCGCGGCCTAGCCATCCCCAGAATAGCCCTGGCCCTCAGAGCGCCTTGCGTTCTGGCCAGCCCTGGAGCAGCCCCTGCCCCTGGAGGAGCCCCGGTCCGCAGAGGAGTCCTGCTCCGCCACACGGCCCAGGCACCCTGGAGCAGCCCCACTTGGCCATGCAGACAGGCCACCCCAGGAGCAGCCCCACCCCCCCGGAGCAGCCATCCCCACGTGACCCCGCTGGCTGGGCCACGTGGCTGCGGTGGAGCTAGAACCAGGGCTATAGTGAGGCTGCCCCAGTAGGAAGAGCCTCACCATGGCCTGGATCCAGCTGTGACACAGGCTGGGGGCATGGCCTGGCAGAGTTTGCGGTCTCCCACCGGGAACTGCTGGATTAAATGACTCGCCCAAGATCACCCAAATATTTTGGGCTGAAGCAGGACTTGGCCCCATGGTTCCTGCCCACAAGACCATCCTGCTCCCCCGTTCCCCCCTTTGATTGTGGGAAGAGACTTGAGAAGAAAAGAGAATCTGCCCTCCCCGCTTTGTGCCACCATTTGTGAATTGATATTTCTCATGCTCTCATAGCAAACTGCACACTATCCTGAATTTCACAGTCTATGGAATTAGAATGAGGGAACGGAGTCCATAATTCATGAGATTCAAAGCCTCTAGTGATGCTGTCTCTCCCCTCTCATAAGAAGCTGTTATACATTTATCAATAACTTCAATTTTTCACTTGTCTTGTTGGCAGTCAGCAGGTTCACCTGTCCATCTGAATTGGTAACTCTGGAAACGGTATGTCTTGATTGTAGCTTATGATGAGTCAAACTCCTCGCTTTAATACAACTTGTGCATTGCTGTAAGGGACCTGAGGTAGTGGGGTGGAAGATTCAGAGCTCTGAAAGAAGCATTAATTAAATAGCCACTTGTAGACCAGTTTTCACACTGAGCTCACCAACCTGCAACACAAGCAAAAATATAAAATATTCATGATGTGCATTAATAGGCCCCTCTTGAACATGGAAAGGGTGAGAGATAGTTTCCCCCACTTTTCCCCAGGAAACTAGTTAACTATATCTGAATGGGTTCTGAAAAGATTCACATAGCTGAGCACTGTACTTCACATGGGGCTCCCTCTCTTCAATATTTGTCACTGAGTTAGTCACAATGTTTTCTTGCCTCAAGCAGTTGTGTTTAAGAACACAGAGAAGTCTGTTTTAAATAGAGACATGTGGTCCCAGCAGGGCTGAACTCTGCACAGAACACGAAACTGAAGTTTTGTAAACACATATCTCAACTGAACAAATAATCATACAAAGGAGGTTTACTAATATATATAAATCTTCAAATATCCCAGTCTTCAAGTTAGCCACAAATGTGTTTGGCATATCACTGTACTTGTTTCTACAGTTTGTCTTGTAGAAATGGTTCAATGGAAATCTCTCTCAAAGTGTCAATTAGGAGACTGTCATTTTTAAGATTTGAAAAGCTCAAATCCCTTTTTTCCCCTCCAGCATCCTGACACTAAAGCAAAGCCCTACTTTCAACATAATTTGGATATGCAAAGGAATAGCAAGTAGATGCCTCTGAACCCCCTCAGCAGACAAGTGTGTTCTATTTGCTCATTGTTGAAAATTACAAACTGTACAAGACAAGTTTCTTCTTTTTCATCCTAAATCTTGTTTCTCTGTCTCTAAGCTGTGAGGATGTAACGCTTCAGTGTATTAGCTCAGTTCTGGCCCTTTTCTAAATAGGAGCTGCCAAACATGCCAAATTGTGGCAATTATGTGATGGTTTTGTGATGTGGACCATTGCCCACTTGGGACTCAGCTTTGACAACCAAACTGATTTAACTTAGGAATGCAGGATGGAAGCACAGAGCTACGAGCACAAAGGCCATTGATGTTAAAATTGTTTAATCTCTATTATAAACAGATACAGATTGAGACATTGCTGAGTTTTTGCAAGATTGTTTTACAGATGACAAAACATATCTAGACCTTTATTATTTTAATTATTATTTGCTCAGATTCCAACGTGATAGCTCAACCATTTAAAATGTAGGTTTTACTTATAAATAGGACTCCAATAAAAATAAATATGGAGAAAGATTTAATAGGATGCACTATCCAATACATCCATTCTTACAAGTAATGGAATCACAGTATTCTTTTCAAATCCACTTGCACAAAAAAGAAGTGTCAGAGTTCAGATTGGGACTGGTAAAATGCCTCTCACAGAATGCATATTGGGATTTCCAGTTTGTCACATATGTTTAATTTAATTACAATTAATTAATTACAATTTACCCTGAGGGAAAACTAGCTTTCCTTGCCAGAGAGATGTTTAGTGGATAGCATTCAAATTCATGACCTAGACCTCAAATTAACAGGCTGTCCATTAAGAATGCATGAGTGGCTTTAAAGACTGCATTTAACTGTTATGGTCCCTTTAATCCCTTGTGATGTCTTAAAGAAGACAATCAAAATACTATAAATGGAGATTCCAATGTTGCTTTGGATTATATGTTTTATCACTACAAAATATATTGAGCTCTACTTGGTTGCAGGCCGTAAAGAGATTTTCAACTAACCCATAGTGGAACAAGGACCCCCTGCCTTAATCCTATTCTATTGGCAACTCAACTCTCTTAAATCCTGATGCCTCTTTTGGGGCAGGAAATAAAATACTGGGACTTAAACTAGATTAATTATTAGATATGCACTTCCCTGATATCTGAAGAAGGAAACTACACTGCACTATTTGAAACAGTTAATGTAGGTTTGAGCACAATGGGATCACTAGGTAGAGAGATATCAAAAGTACAAAGCTAAATAAAAGAAGAATTAAAAATTACAATTTCCCAATAGATCTTTTCTGTAACTACCAGTCCACCGATCAATTTTAGAAGTTAATGTTAGTAGAGTGTAAAAAATAAGCAAAACAACTTCAAGAAAACCTTGGCCAGATTTTATTGCAGTCCAGTCCACAGAAACCTATATAGCTATCTAGTGGAGACATGCAGAAGATTACATATGGAATAAGAAGGGGAAGAGGACTAAGTATTGAGAGCTCAGTTCACACCTACTATATGAATAACATGTCTTTTCATTCACATATTATTTGCTTATTTCAGTGCTGAAATGAATCAATTGTTTCATACAAGGTCCAATTGAGCCCTAAAAGAAAGGAGATAATCCTACTGACTTCATTGGACTGACACCAATGCTTAATTTGGACCATGAGCTATAGATCACTTTGCAAAATGTGTTGAGTTCCTTTTGGATGAAAGGATTATATACATGTAAGCCAGCATTATTGTGACAGTAGCCACTGGAGTTAGTGCATACTGACCTATCAAGTGAAATGAGTATGGATCTTTGTGACCCTAACCCTAGCCTGAGGCTAGCAAATAATGTCAAGTTTCTCAGTAGCATGCCTGTGGATCACAAAGACTCTCATAGGCAGGAGCAGCCCTAGACGAGCTGCCAGCTACTGGCGCCCTAGGCAAAACATGTGATCGGCGCGCGATCGGCGCCCCTGCCTCCAAAGCCCTCAACGGCCATTTATCTTGGCACCCTAGGTGAACGCCTAGTTCGCCTGTATGGACGGGCCACCAATGCTCATAGGCTATGTCTAGACTGCAGAGCTTTTCCAGGATACCAGAGGTAAAGCTCTGTCGCATCAAGGGAACTGTTTCCGAAAAAGTGGTTGTGTCCTTTCGGCATTCCTGTATTCCTCTCAGTGAGAGGAATAAGGGATGTTCTGAAAGAGGAATTTTTTCCAAAATTTGGCCCCATATAGATGGGCCAAATTTCCAAAAAGCCTCTTTTGGAAAAAAAGCAGAAAAAGATACACAAATTGCGGTTCTCAACTTGTATATATATTTTTTGACTTCCCTGACTAGAAATGAGCACAAATATACCAATCAGAATATTCCCCAAACAATAGGAAGGTTTGGACCAAGCACCAGATATGACTGAACATCAGTTTCAATCCTGCCTACATTGGGCTGAGCCAAAAGCTCAATTCCAAACACCCTTAAACTATAAGGGTATGTCTACACTACAAAGTTAATTTGAACTAACAGCCGTTAGTTCCAATTAACTTGAATAGGGGATACACTTGCAAACTGCTATTTCGAATTTAATTCGAACTAGCGGAATGCTTAATTCGAACTAGGTAAACCTCATTCTATGAGGACTAACGCCTAGTTCGAATTAAGTAGTTCGAATTAAGGGCTGAGTAGCCACTTAATTCGAACTAGTGGGAGTCTAGCCCTTCCCAGGTTGCCCTGGTGGCCACTCTAGGCCAAACCAGGGAAACTCTTCTGCCTCCCTCTCGGCCCCGGAGCCCTTAAAGGGGCACGGTCTGGCTACAGTGCTTGTGCCAGTTGCAAGCCTGCCAGCACCCAGCCAGCAGACCCTGCACCTGGCACAGCATGAGCCAACCCACTGCCACCCGGCCTCCACCTCTTCCCAGGACCAGGCTGGCGGCTCCCACAGCCTGCCTGGGGCTTCAAAAGGCAGGCGCCCACCTTGTCTAGTGCGGAGAGCGTGGTCCTCATTAAGGTTTGGGAGAAGGCCTCCAACGTCCACGATCTACACACTAGGCACAGGAACACAGCCGTCTACAGCTGCATGGCTGCCAACCTGGCCACCAGAGGCCACATGCAGACCCAGGAGCAGGTCCACTGCAAGATTAAGGACCTGCAGCAGGCCTACTTCAGGGACTCCTAGCCAGGGGCCGACCTGGAGGCATGCCCCCATTACGAGGCCCTGGACCGCATCCTGGGGGCTCACGCAGTCCATGTCCCATGGGTGGTGATCAACTCCGGGGCAGAGGGACCCATACCTGACACAGAGGAGGAGGAGGAGGAGGAGGATGCTGAGAGCCAGAAGCCTGCAAGGAGCCTGCCCAGGACCCCCAAGACACCCCACAGAGCACATCGGCTATGTCATCCAAGGCCGGGGAGGGCTCCACATGTGAGTGCCATCATGATCCCCTTATGTTTATGGGGTGGGGGAAGTGGGGGGAGAGGGAGACCAGGGACCGTGTGCCTGGGCCTTGCCCACCATGGAACAGCAGCTGGGTGTCATGCAGGGGCCCTGGCCCGTTCCCCACACATTGACCTCGCCTTGCAGAGGGGGGCTGGGTTTCACCCACTGTGTCCCCACGGAGAACTGACCACTGCTCTTGTTTCACCACAGCCGCAGCACCTGGGACTGCAGGGTGCACCACCCCGCCTGCAACAGTCACCTGCACCTAGGTCAGCAGGCGCACCCGCAACCTGGAGGACTACCAGCGGTGGCACCTGCAGCTACTGGAGCACCAGCTCCGCACCCAGGACCACTGGGTCCAGGAGGACCTGCGGCTGTGGCAGCGGAGCTTGGAGGCGCTGGAGGAGCAGGGCCGTGCCCTCCACGGCCACCTCCAGACCTTGGTGGACAGGTTTCTGCCTCCTATTCCAGCCCCTGAGGCCACCCCAGTTCTCGCTCCTCCTCCCACTCCTGTTCCCCCTCCCGCTTCCTCCACACCCCCCGTCCCTCCTGCCCCACACTCCACACTCACTCCCCCCCGACACCTCCGCAACCGCAGTGCTGCGAGACAGGACAGCCAGTAGGACCCCCAACCCTGAGCTTTCCCTTCCCTTCCTCCCCTTCCTCCCCCTTCCAGCTCCCTCCTCTCAGGTTTCCCCCTCCCCTCTCACACTCTCATTCCTCCCTCCCCCTACCCCAGTTATGTACAATAAAGAAAGGTTTTTTTGGCAAAACAGATGTTTTTATTTTACACTAGGAAGGGGGATTAGGGAGGGGAAAGGGGAAGGAGGTGAGGGTGGAAGAAGGCCCCAGTGGGGCATGCAGGGAGAGTTCAGTCCTCCTCCACCTGGAAGCTCTCCTGCAGGGCTTTCCAGATCTGGATGGCCCCCCGCTGGGCCTCCCGGATGGCGGCGGTGCGGGGCTGCATGTACTGGCCAGCCATGCGCTCAGCCTCAGCCATCCAGGCTGGCAGGAAAGCCTCCCCCTTCTGCTCACATAAATCATGCAGCACACAACATGCTGCCACCACGGGAGGGATACTGTGGTTGGCAAGGTCGAGGCGGGTGAGGAGGCATCTAAATCGGGCTTTCAGGCATCCGAAGGCCCCCTCGACCACAATGCAGGCCCTGGGGAGCCTGGCATTGAAGGCCTGCCGGGAGGGGTTGAGGTGCCCCATGTACAGCTTCATCAGTCAGGGTCGTAGGGGGTAGGCTGCATCCCCCATCAGGCAGACGGGCATGTCCATGTCCCCGACCCTGATGTGGCAGTCGGGGAAGAAGGTCCCGGCATGCAGCCTCTGGCACACGGAGGAGTTGCGGAAAACCCTGGTGTCATGTGCCTTGCCGGACCAGTCCACATTAATGTCCATGAACTGGCCCCAGTGGTCACACATGGCCTGCAGGAGGACGGAGAAGTACCCCTTGCGGTTGATGTACTAGGAGGCCTGGTGTTCTGGGGCACCAATGGGGATATGTGTCCCATCGATGGCCCCCCCACAGTTGGGGAAGCTGAGGGCGCCAAACCCCTGGATGACCGCGTCTGGGTCGGCAAGGCGGACCACCCTGTGGAGCAGCACCCGGTTGATGGCCTTGACCACCTGCAGAGAGACACACCAAACCATGAATCACTGGGGTGCCCTGGGTGGCTGGGAGTGTTCGTTCCCTGGCACTGCCCCTCGCTCCACTCCCAGAAGCGACCCCCGCTGCGATCCTGGCCACTGTGGGTGGCGTGTAGAATGGCCGGGACAGTCCGAACCCTCCCGTGCGGGGCACTTTTGCCTCCTCCCCCCATTTTCCCTGGGGTAGCCCATCCCCTTCTTGCAGCCCCCCTCCCTCCCAACCCAGTGGCCAGTGAGTGCCGTACCTGCATGAGCACTGCTCCAACGGTGGATTTCCCCACGCCAAACTGGTTCCCAACGGATCGGTAGCTGTCCGGCATGGAGAGCTTCCACAGGGCGATGGCCACACACTTCTGGAGGGAGATGGCGGGCCTCATGCGAGTGTCCCGTCGCTGCAGAGCAGGGGCGAGCCACTTGCAGAGCTCCAGGAAGGTGTCCTTCTTCATCCTGAAGTTCTGGGTCCACTGTTGTTTTCCCCAGTGCTCCAGGACAATGCGGTCCCACCAGTCACTGCTGGTGTCCAGATGCCAGATGCGGCAGGGCACACTGGCATCCGGGCGCTGCTGTGGCTCCTCCACAGCCCCCAGGGAGGCCAGGGGGAGAGGCAGGAAACTGTTGTGCACCAGATGGTGCCAGGCAGCCTCCAGCCATTGCTGGCAGGCTTGCAGCAGCAAGTCCAAAAACTGGAGCAGCATGCCCAGGGCGAGCTCTGGCTCCATAGTGCCAACTGTGGAAGCGTCCCCAGTGGGAACCACCAACACAGGCAGATGGAGAGGAAAACGCTTTGCTGTCTCTCGGCGAAGTAGGCAAGCAAGAGAAAAGCTCAGAACCGTCTGTCCAGGGGGGGTCCCTTTAAGCATGAGCCTCAGATAGCATCAGACAGCAGCCACACAAAGCAACTACTGACCTGATGCCCTGCCGGAACTGGTTTCAGCTGCCCTTAAATGCTACCTAGCGTCCAATCAGTGTGGACGCTCTATTTCAACTTAGCAAAATGCTAATTCAAATTAGTTTTTGGGTGTAGATGCGTTATTTCGAATTAGCTTATTTCGAATTAACTAATTCGAAATAAGTTAGTTCAAATGAGTGCTGTAGTGTAGACATACCCTAAGTAAGTCCAATTCCAGTTCTGATTTGGAGCTGAATCAAATGTTACAGCTCTAGTCCATCCCTAGCTATCTCTAAGGGTATGTCTACACTACCCTCCTAGTTCGAACTAGGAGGGTAATGTAGGCATACCGCACTTGCAAATGAAGCCCGGGATTTGAATTTCCCGGGCTTCATTTGCATAAGCAGGGAGCCGCCATTTTTTAAACCCCGCTGGTTCGAACCCCGTGCAGCGCGGCTACACGGGGCTCGAACTAGGTAGTTTGAACTAGGTTTCCTAGTTCGAACTACTGTTACTCCTCGTGAAATGAGGTTCGAACTAGTGGGGTAGTGTAGACATACCCTAATTGTGTAAAGCTCTAGAAAGCAGTCAAAAGAAGCAAACTGCATTTCTACCTCAGAAAAGCTCTTCTGGTTGATTGGGCCAAATCCAGTGACCTTATTCTGGGAATATTTTGTTCTTCCAGTGAAACTCAGTAAATTACTCGATGACTAACCCTAAAAGGGTTAGATGCCACAATCCCTGACTCCCACCCCAATCAAGTGGGTGAAGTGTACCTAGACTAGTTAGCTCATTAGTTAGGTGTTTGTGATTGAAAGGCAAGGTATGGCTGGGCTGTTCAGTTATCTGGAAGAAGGAGACACAGTATGAGGTACCGGAGGAGTGACTCATATGGACTAAGGGTCAGGTGGTGCATTTTGGCTGCACAAGAGCGCAGTATTATGGAGCCTACCTCATAGGAGCTATGCGTGGGTGTAGGCATGAGAGCTCTGCAATTTTTGAAGATGTAGCCTATACACCAGGCCAGCCAGAGCAGCGGGATCTATAGTTCTTCCTCTTTCTACCCCAGGGTATGTCTACACTACCCTCCTAGTTCGAACTAGGAGGGTAATGTATGCATACCGCACTTGCTAATGAAGCCCGGGATTTGAATTTCCCGGGCTTCATTAGCATAAGTGGGGAGCCGCCATTTTTAAATCCCCGCTGCTTCGAACCCCGTGTAGCGCGGCTACACGGGGCTCGAACTAGGTAGTTCGGACTAGGGTGCCTATTCCAAACTACCGGTACACCTCGTTTCACGAGGAGTAACGGTAGTTCGGAATAGGACCCTAGTCCGAACTACCTAGTTTGAGCCCCGTGTAGCCGCGCTACACGGGGTTCGAAGCAGCGGGGATTTAAAAATGGCGGCTCCCCGCTTATGCTAATGAAGCCCGGGAAATTCAAATCCCGGGCTTCATTAGCAAGTGCGGTATGCATACATTACCCTCCTAGTTCGAACTAGGAGGGTAGTGTAGACATACCCCCAGTCTTCCTTCTTTGGGGATAGTTTGCACCTTTAATGGGGTAATGGGGCAACAGTCTCTGTGCTCCCTTAATAAAAGGATTGCAAGTGTACACTTGAACTCAGGGACAGAGAACAATCAAAACTTAAATCTATGCTTTGTCCACCTGTTTTTTTGTTTAAACTCTCTTGTTAAAGGTGATGCTTCCATACAACACAGAGGGCATAACAGATTCGTCTTGATATTTTTTTTTGCATGGTATCATTTTTCTTTACATACGATCAAAGCCAGATAAACTGTCCAGAGACCAAAAAAAAAAAAAAGAAATCTTCTTGAATCTAAGAGCAGGCAGAGAGGTGCAAAGTTATTTTATTAGGGTTAGATTTCAGGAACACCCAAAATGCATTAAGCCAAGAGATGCCCTCCCTGCTCAGAAGCTTATGTCTGATGTATATAATGGGGGAGAAAGATCAGGATACAGATAGCTGTCACATTTACAGGGAGAACAGCACTTTAGACTCCTGGCCATCCCTCCTGTGTGCCCTTCAGGTGATAGATCTGACTTCCTGCCCTCTCTGGGGGATGGAATGCTGACCCACAGACCAACCACCCTTGCACAGGTCTTCCCCTTCCTATGTTAGCCTAGGCCCACCAACCAATCTCCTTGGTGAAAACCGAAACAAAGAAATCTAAGCAGGGTTCGGTCAGGCATAAAGAGAATTCCCATTGTAGAAGAAGGAGTTTGGGAACATCAGCCCTGAATTGTGAGCAGTGTGGTCCATTCACAACTCTTTTAAAGAATTATCAAATGCTTGGTAATAACAGCAAAAATTCACACCCAATTATATACCAATGACTCTTCAAGTACTCTATGATACTATTCATTGTAATTTCTAACAATGATATAGTGTCTCTGTGTTACCTGGCACTTAACAGAATAAGGCTGGAAAGGTAGGCAGCCAAAGGGCCAGAATGTGCTTTGCCGTTACACAGATACGAACTAGGAAGTGTGCAAGAAGCATCCCTGCCTGTAGGCGGAAACCACACCCCATAGCTCTGTGCTCTCAATGGCAGCCTTCAGCCCCTAGTTAAACTGAGAGCAGCAGCAGTTTCCACACCAGCTGGATGAAGAGTCATGTACCCCATGGATTTGGATGCTGAGGAAGTGATCTTCCCATGCAGCACTGGGAGAATAGTCCAGCTAGCAATCCTTCAACATCCACAAATAAGGGAAAGGCTGCTGAAGATGTTGCACGTAAAAGGAATAAAAGGCCTACCCCTTCACCGTTGTGATTAAGTGGGGATTGTATTTGCTCTATTTGCGTGTTGTGTCGCATGCGATTTCTAGTGTGTTGTATGACCCTGTGTGCACACCTCGGTTTCCCTGGGCACTGCAAAAATAGCGAGATGGGGGTGGGAATTTGGGTGTGATGGCCTCCTACATGGACACAATGGCTGATGCTTTCTGCGACCTGAGCCTGGGAGGGGGAGTATGACCAGGAGGCACCCGCAAGCTGGACAAAGGCAGGAGACAGGGCTGGCTGCAGAGCGAGATGGGCTACAGGGTGCATAGGTGAGCCTAGCTGGCTTGGGGTGCAGAGTCTTTGGCTCTGAACCCCCTCTCCCCAAGATGGATTGAACTGACTATCTCGTTGCTGTGCTAACAAGTCTCTTCTACGCTGTATCTTTGTGGACTAAAAAAACCTTCTGTTCTGCCTGCTAGCTGAGGCTATGTTTAGACTGCAGGTTTCTTGTGCAAGAACTTTTTGTGGAAGAAATCTTCCACAAAAATGTTCTTGTGCAAGAGCACGTTCACACTGCCATGTGCTTTTGTGCAAGAGAGTGTCCACACTGCCATAGACGCTCTTGCACAAGAAAGCTCTGATGGCCATTCTGTTAATTTTTTCTGATAGGGGTTTCTTGCTCAAGAAAGCCCTGTTGTCCGTCCACATGTGCCTTTTTTCGCAAGAACGCTTGCACAAAAATGCTTATTTCTCGTAGAAAGAGGAATAACACTTGCGAAAAAAGCCCTGTCTTCTGATGATATACTGTACTTTTTCTTGCGCAAAAACGCGCTTGTTCTGTGGACACTCTACGAGTTTTTGTGCAAAAACTCTGCAGTGTAGACATAGCCTGAGAGTCACATCTGACTGCAGAGGTGGGGTGCAGAGCCTAGTGACTCCCTACACCTCAGTGACACTAGTCTCCAAAGAGACTCTGCTTGGGGTGTGTGAAAGAGAACTTTGACCGGCTCAGAAACATCACTCTTTCCTCCCAAGACTGGGGGGCTCTATGGCTCCCTTTTCTCTATTCCATCACAAAAGGTTGAAGAAAGACTTTCACTCCCCCTTTTCCCAGGGTGTGTGCATATGTGAGGGGAGGCAGGTAAACAGCAAGGAATAGCAAGCCAGCAGATCTTCTGTTTTACCTCAGGCAAACCTTTGTGTTGGGTGGTAGCAGATGTACCAGGCAGCAAAATTTGATTATTGGCTTTCACAAGAGAGGTTAAAGGTCACAATCATCAATTTTCACTACTAAACTCTCAAGGCATTCTAGGTGTTTGAATGGAACAGAAAAAAAGTGACTTCAACATGGGGAATAAAAATGTCTGGATCTGATGTAGCTTTGCACTTTGTATTGGTCTGATTGAAATTTCACATTTGGCACCTCCCTCTTTAAGAGAAAACGTCTACACTATCTCATCAGCTTCTTCCATTCTCTCTTTTTTAACTCAATGTGCTTTAAGAGCAAGAAATCACTGTGGCAGACAAAGGCCTTTCCAACAATATGCTGGTGCCCCCAAAGAGAACCTGACGGTGCTGGCAAACTCTGAGGCCATTCTCAGTGCAATCTCCCCATTTTGAAGGTATAACACAAGCCTTTTAAAAGGGTGAACTTTGTATTTTCGGGCATTGTCAGTAGAAAAATGACCATCTGTTTTCTGAAGAGCTCTCTTGGCTTTATCGTGTGCAATTATTCGAAGCACTCAGAGAACTAGTTCCTGTCGACTTCTGTCTTATATGTTGTTCTAGTGGCACAGATCAGACACAGCTGACTGGCAGGAGACATGGAGATTCCCTGCCCCAGGGGACTCTCTGCATGATGTAAATCGGATAGCTAGCTCTACGCCACCCTTTCAGGGACAGAAGGCTTTCCTGGGTGGGCCAGCAGCACTGGTCAGGGAAGAAGGGGACACAAAGCTGAGCATCTTTTGCTCTGGTGGTGTAAATTTATAGCCCTAAAGTTACTCTGGATTATGCTGGGGGACAGTTCCATCTCTTGTCAGTTCTAGGATTAGGTGAGTAGAAAGGTTACGTAGAATATATAGTGTGGGTGCCTTGGCCACACCAAGGATCTAACGCTATTTGTTGTATCGTTGAAGCTGTCTTAATTAAGTAACATGCATTTTGTTCTGATTACAGAACAGTTGCAAAATAAAGGTTTGACTCCAGAGAGTGTACATGCATACATACACTTTTTATACACAAATTTTGTTTGCTGCCCGCAGTGTGATTTGGGTTTATGCGGGGCTCAACATTTGACCTGTGGGTGGGATCATTTGAACATGGCCTCCACTGGGAACATGCTCCACAACAGCGAGGCATCTCCCAGGCGGAGTAAGTACTGAAAGACACAAGTGGACGGGCTTGATGGAACAGACGGGTAAAGGGTGTCAGCATTTCTAGCCCCCAGGGAGGAGGTGCCAGGAGTGCCGGGGCACTGTGGGAAGTGCTTTGTATTCATGCCTGTCAGTGTGAAAGAAGCTATTTGCATATATTTGCGTATATGTTTGCATATATATATATGCAACCACACTTATGTTGCGGCCCTCAGCATGTGCTGTGAGTATCACCGTGGCCTCCGGGGCTTCCAAAGTTGAGTAGCCCTGATCTACAGCATACAAACACCCTCACATACTTAAATCCTCTTCCAGTATAAGCAGTTTCAATGAACTAAGAAATTAACATCTGATGCATAGATTAAGGACGGAGATTTGACACACAACTTCATTCCACACAATTCATTCCATCATATAGCCAGGGAAATCCCCAAAAGGTCTCTATTTGTCTCTTATTAAAATTAATGGGAAAAAACTCTTTGGCTTCAGTGGAAGCAGATTTAGGTATGACACATTGTGGCCAAATCTACACTAAAGGGTATGGTAAAATCAAAATATGCAACTCCAGCTACGTTAATTACATAGCTGGAGTTAATATACCTTGATTCAAGTTTCCTCGCCGTCCACACGGTGGGAGGCCAACAGGAGCAAATGCACCCATCAGCTTCCCTTCCTCCTATCTGAAGCAAGAGCACCAGCTACATTGGGGCACTCTCTGAGTTTGATTTAGTGTCTCTTTACTAGACACACTAAATCGAACTCAGGAAGCTAGATTGCAGTAGCGTCAATCTTCCCTGGAGTGAAGACATGACCTGTGCCGATTTATGACAGAATACATTTGGTCCTGTATTTTTAGCATATGACCAGACACTGCAAGAAACCAAAGACAATTATATTTTACTGGCATTTAAGTTCCTTTTGCCTTGCTTTCTGTCAAATTGTTTTACAAACTATACATAGTTTCAATATGCAACTCACAGGCAAAAAATCCACATTTTCCAAAACTAGTTGCTGATTCTGGGTGCCACATTGTTGAGGGGCCCAGCTTGCAATATTCAGGGCTGCTGTTTGGGAGTGTGGAGCGCCCCTCACTCACTTTCATTTCCAGTAGAATTCTGGTTGTTCTCCATTTCTGGAAATTGTGCCTATGGTGTCTCACTCTGAATACTCCAGAACTGAAGCCACCAAGATATCAATTTAAAAAATTCTGATCTTAAATTGTAAATCCCCCTGGACAGGGATTCTTGTCGGTTTTCCCTAATGTAGTGCACCTAGCATACTTAATTCTATACACACATGTGCACACACACAACAATCAATAACAACAGTGAAACAGTCTCAACTGTAGAATATAGGCAGACAACCAACAAAAAGAAGGCTGCAGAAACCTTGCATATGGACACTGGGCAATCCGCTATCCTTAAAAATCTCGGCAGATCCTTAATGATTTGGCCAAAAAGACTATTTCAAGAGTCTTATACCAAAGGGTGGCCATGGGGAATATAGTCCCTGGCTGGGAATTGGTAAACATTTGGGATCACGGCGTTTAGAGGGTGAATTTCTCCATCATTATATTCCCTACACATAAAAATTGCTGCACAAAATACCACTATTAAGCTGTGCATTCCAAGAAATCTTTGGGCTAGCTACTTTCCTAAAATACCCACTAAAAATCAGTGAGTGTCTATATGGGAGCCCTTTGCTATTTAGATATCAGAGAGAAAGAAGATTTCTTATTTAAATATGAGTTTGTCAAACTGTGTTATATCTTACGACGTTCCATAAGACTGTCATTCAGCATGATGAGGTGCAACAGCACATGTCAGAGCACACAAATAACATCACATAAATTAGTGAATAACTAGAGTCCTGCATGGAAACAACATTGGTATCTGAATCTGCAGCTGCAAAAATGATCTGCTAATATCCACATACATGGATGCAGATACCTGTTGATATGAAGTGGATATCCACAAATTTAGAGGGTTCTAGATATAAAATTTGTATCCACATCTATATTTGCAAAAATGAGCTGCAGCTATCCACAATGTGGATACCTATGGATTTAAAGTGGATATTCATGGACTTGCAGGGCTCTTGAATAAACGGGAAATAGATCCAGATAAATGCTTACCAATATTTTCAGAAGAATAAATTCCAACCACACCAGTAACTGTACACCATGTTTGCAAAACTGGCAAATACCTTATTTCACAAGCCAGTTACATTGTTTTGTTGTGGTTCAGAACAACTGTTATGTATGTTGCACTGTGGTTTTTGGCTATTTTCAATTACAGTAATATTTACCGAGTGCTTTCAAGGAAAGTATGTACTGTAGTTTTCAGATGCGCAAACTGCTGTTTGAGAGCCATCCTCCAGTTTACATATTTTGGATATGTCCAGTACAAATGTGATCAACCTGAGAGACAGTAAAGAGGAAGTTCTGAATTGTTCAGCAAGATTTGAGAAGCGCTGTCTTATTGAATACGATGAGTTCATTCTTTGCTTCAGACATAGGGTACATTTAAACCCCCTTCACCAAGAGTAAAGGTTAACTTTTTGCACTTTCAAAAGGTAACTGCTGAGTTTACCAAGTTGCTCCAAAGTAGGCTGAAAATCTGTCATGCAAAATTGTGCTCCTGATTTCTGAGAGAAACTCAATTTGCCCAGTCCAGCCTGGGGAATATTTTTCTCATGTCAACTCTTATTTTCTCCAAATTTGGCTTGCTAATTTAGTAACATCAGATGAATTTTTATTCCCTCCAGATTCAAAGATCACATTTTTAAAGGACAAATATGTATGTTTAGGTGGGAATTAAAAAGCTGACCTTCACTAGACTTTTTTTTCCAGTGGTTTCCAGACTAACTGCTCAGTACCTGACAAATGAGGCAATGCAGTTCTTCCATATTCTGTTTGGGGTCTATTGGCTGAGGAACTCTTGGTCATCCTACCTGCCTGACGTCTAGGATCATGATGAATTGTCTCCAACTCTAGCCTCAGATTGTTTTTTAACATTTAATTTAGTTTCTTCCTGTGCTTGGATGAACATGGCCATGTTATGGATTTCTGCTCTAATGTACACCAGCAGGTTGGAAGAACAAGCCTCAGCAAGCTGTGGAAATTAGAGAGGCTGGATCAATAGTCAAGGTCACGACCCTGGCTCTGATTTTGTACACTGTCCTGAGATTTTCTTCCTTTAAAAGCTCTGACTGCTTCTCATGTGAATCCAAGTGTGTGCATATGGAGGAGGAAATTCATAACAGTCCACCCCCCAAAAAGGATAGGTGTATCCAGATTCGCTTGCCTTTTTAAACTTTACACAGGGCAGACAAGAAATGTGATTTTCTGCATTTTATATAAAATACAGCTCACTGTTTAAAGCAACCTTTCTGATGAAGAGATGGGACAAAGTAAATTGAAATAAAACCTTTTATCATTTAGTGCAATAAAAGCATTGGGAGAAAGTAATTTACACAGTCATTAAAAACATCTGAGCTCTACACTAAATACAATATTAAGTTTGATTTAATCAAAGTGCAGAATAATTATATAATCTCATGGGTAAAAGGGTTTCACTATGCAAGCATTTTACACTGGATGTTATAGATAGAAAACAGTGTCATAAGGTGCTCTAATAATGCAATAAAGATGTTAAATCTGCCTGTCTTTGTGGTGCAGATAGAGCTTTGTCTCACCAAATAATTTGGTGCAAGGCAGCAATGCAACAGGGCACATTTCTAACTGGGCAGTCATTTCCCACTGCAAGGCAGAGTCTTCTTGAGATTTAGGTCTTTTAAAAGAGGAATGCAGATTATCTTGAGAGAATTTAATAGATCGAAACTGCAAAAAACAAAAACAAAAAACCCTCACACTGATATAGATAAATTGCCATAGTCAGTAACAGCCAGCTCAAAGTGATGGGGAGTCAATAAGATAAACAATTCTGTTTCCAGTAGAGATGAGCAAAAGAATTTCTCTCACAAAAAAAAAATCCATCACTTTTTATTGTTTTAGTGGAAGAGTGAAAAAAACCCAACCCACTTTTCTCCTGGTGCCTGGATGTGACTTTCATTTAGTAGAACAGAAAGCAGCACATGACAGTGGAGTGAGGGAGCTGAAGGTTAGTTGGGAAATTCAGCTTGTTGTATGACATAGTCTTAATCTGAATCTGATTCACAATAGTGGTCATGGGGTGGCTGAAGAAGCATTTGAAGGAATGTCCATTGAAAAAAAATACTGCTCAATTTTTCTCATGACGGGAGTCAAATGCTTACATGTATGATTTTGGTCTTGAAATTATAATAAGGTAACAAAATAGGAGTTTATGGAGGTTTTTTGAGCTGCGGAAACCTGTATGCAGACAACAAGAAAGGGAAGGACATATGAGCTATAGAACCATGACATAATAAAGCTCCGCACCCCACCCAAGAAGGGGAAGAAACTAATAAAATATATCTCATGGGATATTTCCCATGGTAATCCTATTCCATCCCTTCACCCTCATAGTAGGCCCCACCCCTCTAGACACTGGTGATTAATCAATGGGATTACCTCACTTGCATAAAACTGAGCACATGCTTCAGTGTTTGTAGGATCAGGGCCTTAGACTGTAAACTCCTTGGAGCAGGAGCCTGTCTTTTCACCTGCCCATAATGTGCCATGCACTCCTGCAGTGTTGCAGAAGTTGGAAATAATATCACCCTGACACTACACAATTGTAAACAGGCAAATAGGCCAACTGATGGGGGAGGGGCAATGTTGGTCCCCCTGATTGTAAGATATGTTAATTACTGGAATAAATTGCCTGGAGAAGTAGTGAAATCTCTGGCATTGGAGATTTTTAAGAGCAGGTTAGACAAACACCTGTCAGGAATGGTCTAGATCAGTGATTCCCAACCTTTTTCCCATGGAGGAACCCCTAAAATAATTTTTCATATCCTGAGGAACCCCCATCTATGAAAACTTTTGCTTGGCCAGAAAAAGTTGACAGTGGGGAGCGCAATTCAATTACTGCTAAATTATTGTCAAGAAAATTTATTTGGAAAGAGCTGTTGTATGTCAGCTTACATTGTAAGAAAAAAAATGTATTTGTTTATTCCACGATTTCTCATGGAACCCCTGACAATGGTCTGCAGAACCCCAGGGTTCCACAGAACCCCAGGGTTCCACAGAACCCTGGTTGGGAAACACTGGTCTAGATAATATTTAGTCCTGCCTGGAGTACAGGGGAAAGGACTAGATCTCTTGAGGTCCCTTTGGGTATGTCTACACAGCAAAGTTATTCCGAAATAACAATGCGAATGTCTACACAGCCATTCCACTATTTTGAAATAATTTCAAAATAATGGATAGCTTATTCCAAATTCTGTAAACCTCATTCTACAAGGAATACCGCCTATTCTGAAATAGCTATTTCGAAATAAGGCATGTGTAGACACTCCACTGTTTCTATTTTGAAATAACCTCTCACCAGGGCCATTCTAAATGATTCCTGCCCAGTGCCTCTTGAGGCTCTAAATTGAGATAGCATGTCTATATTAGAGAAGCCTACCTCAAACTAATTTTGAGGTTTCCCTGTAGAGTAGATGTGCTATTTCGAAATAAGCTATTTTGGAATAACTATTCTGGAATAGCTTATTTCGAAAATTGATGGGCAGTGAAGACGTAGCCTTCCAGTCCTATGACTCTATGTCTAGGTAAGAGTAGTTGGGCAAGGAAACTAGTTAAAGCTAGTTATCATCAAAGCTACCAAAGTCACCACTATCTAAAATGAACAAACAAACAAGCAGCAGAATAGAGCCAACAGAAGTTATGGTAATATGTCCACCAAACCCTATATACTTTTCAGTGCTACAGGACTGAATTCCCTATCCCATTATGGCCTGCTCTATGAGATACAGCCAAACAGGATTTCCCTATATATAAAGGGAATCCTTTGGATGATAATGCAGTGCAGCAATAGGATCTAGATTTAACCATTTAAGACTTTGTAATCCCCACTCAATTGGGGGAAGACAGGAAAAAGAGTCATAGCAAGTGTCTCTATGTTCCACCTATTGCCAGCTGCCAGAAGAGCTCTTTGAGGCCATTGACACCTGGGGGTACGTCTAGACTACAGGCTTCTGTCGACAGAAGTTTTGTCGACAGATACTGTTGACAAAACTTCTGTCGACAAAGAGCGTCTAGACTACATTGAGTTCTGTCGACAAAGCAAGCTGCTTTGTCGACATGGTAGTGTAGACGCAAAGGACCGTTTACATGCAATAACACCTTCTGTCGACAGAAACTCTGTCGACAGAAGGCATTATGCCTCGTAAAATGAGGTTTACCAGCGTTGACAAAACTGCTGAGTTCTGTGACAGATTAAGACTAAATTATGTCGACAGAACTCAGTGGTAGTGTGGACGCAGGTATAGTTTTGTCGACAAAAGTGGACTTTTGTCGACAAAACCCTGTAGTCTAGACACACCCTGGGTGTAAATTAGAACAGTTCTCAGGCTGCTCCATTTTCTCCTGGAAACTCTTACCTCTTAAAGTAACCCCAAACTAAAAACCCACACATGTAACATAAAACCACCTTTGTCTTCTCTCATCCTTGGGTTCTGTGCCAAGCACAGCTCAGCCAAACTCTGGAATCAAGTCAATAAGCTTCAAGTCTGGGATGCTTTCACCTTCTTGAAACCACCAGTTCAAATTTCAGCAGTGCCAATTCATAACTTCATTTTCTCAAGGAAGATGAACAATGCCAGGCAGTTAAAAGTGGTGGGGACCCATGAAGGAACCACAAAAAAACCCTTCTGTGCTCTCTGCTGGGGGTAGCCATTAAATGGACCAGGGCGGTTCCCACAAGACCTCAATAACTGTGGCTGATTTCTATCTCCCGTGATTGGACAGTAGGCTGTGTGCTAGTTCGGTGTTTCTCAACATTTTTTATAAACGTAAGCAGGGGAATGGTCCCGCTATTGTGGGGAACTTTCCTGGCTTCTATACTAACCTGGTGAAATGTACCAGCAAAAGGATCTGAGTCCCCGCTCCCACTTCTTTTACCCAAAGGCCTCCCTGATCCTGAGGGTTCCCCTTCCTTTCTCCTGAGTAGCAGAGTCCTCAAAATCCCAACAAGGTTGGGCCCAGGTTTTCTGGGGCTTAATCCCCAACCTTGTAGTCACTTGGGGCAGGGGCTAAGGTGTCCCCACTCCAGGGTGCTCTCTGCACACTGTATGCTTTCTTGACCCAGTGATCATTTCATACAGTTCAAAGCAAATACAATTTATTAAACAATTGAATAAAAAGAAAAGAGTAAGGAAAAATGAGAAAGGTTAAATGAGAACACATAGTCCTGCTCTGTAGCATGGGGACATCACAAACAGCAGTTTGCAGAGTGTAAGGACAGTTCACAGTCTGTTCCTTATAGGTCCCAGGGCTCTTTCTCAGGCCCTGGCTGTGCTGCAAGGGGGCTGCAGGTCAGACACACTTGCTCTGGCAGTGACCACATGGCCTCAGGCTCTAGGTGGCAGGACCCCTCTCCCAGTTGGAATTACAATCCCTCTCCAAGTCTGGCCTTCAGGGCCTCTTGGCTGGTGGCATGTCCCTGCCCAGAGCCTCTTTTCCCCCCTTTGCTGGTCCCAGCTGCTCACCATACCCAGCTGCAGACTGTGCTGCTTTGCCAGACTTCAGCTCCTTGTGTTGCTTCTCTGACCCCTTTGGCTCTCTGGTCACTGCAGGTCTGCTGCTCAGCACAGGGTCTGCGCTCCTTGGGCTGTGTGTGTGGCTCTGTCACTGCAGATCTGTCTGTCCACACAGCTTGCTCTTCCTGCTGCTCTTCTCAGCTCTCTCTCCTTTTCTCACAGAGACTCAGAAAATCCCAGCTCACATGGAGGATGGGACCTGGCCTTCTAATTCTCTCATTGATCTGTCCAACCTGTCAATCAGGCTGAACTGGAGTGTTGGCTTCTTCCCATTGTCCCTGGGGTCTGTCATTCTCAGGGCCCTGATTTCTCATGGACCTTTTGGTACTGGGAGCTGGCTAACCAAAAACTCCCACTGAGTTTTAGTAAGGAGCTAACAGTCCCCTTACATAAAGTACCCGTTTTAAAAAAATTATAAGTACTCCCAGTACCTACAGTTTTCAGACAAACAATTTTTTTCTACCATTGCAACACATTTGTTTAAACAACTTAATCGTAGCCAGGTGGGCGATGAAATTTTTGGGTGTAAAAAGTACAAAAATAATAAAGCGCTGTAAAACTTAAAACAAAAATTCCGTTTTCTCCAAATATCAGTTGTGTTGACGTACTCCCCAGACTTCTCTCGAGTACCCCTAAGGATACTTGTACCACTGGTTGAAAAACACTGGGGGTATGTCTACACTACCCCGCTAGTTCGAACTAGCGGGGTAATGTATGCATACCGCACTTGCTAATGAAGCCAGGATTTGAATTTCCCGGGCTTCATTAGCATAAGCGGGGAGCCGCCATTTTTAAATCCCCGCTGCTTCGAACCCCGTGTAGCGCGGCTACACGGGGCTCGAACTAGGTAGTTCGGACTAGGGTCCTATTCCGAACTACCGTTACTCCTCGTGAAACGAGGTGTACCAGTAGTTCGGAATAGGCACCCTAGTCCGAACTACCTAGTTCGAGCCCCGTGTAGCCGCGCTACACGAGGTTCGAAGCAGCGGGGATTTAAAAATGGCGGCTCCCCGCTTATGCTAATGAAGCCCGGGAAATTCAAATCCCGGGCTTCATTAGCAAGTGCGGTATGCATACATTACCCCGCTAGTTCGAACTAGCGGGGTAGTGTAGACATACCCTGAGGTAGTTAGTTGCCTCACCCTGTACTACCAAAGAGTCTGCAGTTAGTAGTGCTGTGTGGTATGTATGCATTCTGTCAAATGCTTTGGGACCCTCAAGGACACAGCAGACTATACACATTCAAAAATAGCATTAAATATCCCTTCTGCATCCAAGTCACATCAGGCATGAGCTCTTCATCTATCATCATCTCACAGCATCTTCAGCATGGGCCTCTGCTCTGAATACTTACTGCTACAACATGCACATCCCCAAGAATAAGCAAGCATAGCCAGGGAGGGCCACGACTCATTGAGGTAGTAACATCATTGCTAATGATAACATTAATGACTGAAGTTGAAAATAAAGACGATTGTCATTTTATCTGTTGTAAGGATTATTTTTTTCCCCCTGCAGGGGACGATTTTCTCAGGTCTGCTTCTGATTCCCCCTCTTAAAGATTCTTCTCCCTCTTAAAGATCCTTAAAGATCCTTCCCACTATGCTGAAGTCCAGCAGAAGGCCCCACTGTGGTTCATAAGCCTTGTCTTGGTCTTCTTGCTAAGACTCCATACAAGGCTATAGTTCCTAGCACCATATTGTGCACCAAACAGTACTCAGTTCTTCACTTGTTCAATACAGTTTGTTTTCATGATTCACTCCATTGTGTTATTGAAAAAAAACCACTTTCTTTTGTTGTCACCCAGGGCAAATAAATGACACACTAAGAGACATGTTGTAATGGGCTGAGCAACCACAAATTCATTAGTTCCAATTCTGGATCACATAAGCTCAAATTTTCAAAAGTGGCCTCTAATGGGGGTCTCATTTTGGGGCTACCCAGATTTCTGTGGTCTTGTTTTCAGAGTCAGGGTACGCCTACTGCAGTATTAAAGTCACAACCGCCACCTGAATATGCAGCTTTTTGCTAACATTATTACTGTCTCATTATATTGATTTTGTTCAGAAAAATAAACTTATAAATAAAAAGAGTCTTGCCCTGTGGGGAAAGTCCATCAGATCAACTGAAATTTCTGTGCTAACTTAGTCCCTGAAAGTCTGTATTATTTGCAAAACAATAATCCAACACTAAGAACATTTCTCTCATCACAGTTCTTTGTAGGCTTAAGAAGTTTCTTCATATTAGATATCTGTATGGATTTTTTTTAAACTTCCAGAGAATGTTTCATTTCAATTATACGTAGGGTTGCCAGGTGTCTGGTTTTGGCCCTGACAGTCCAGTATTTGCAGGCTCTGTCTGGTTAAAAAAAAAAAAAAAAACCAGAAAATACCAGACATCTGTTTTTCTCAGATGGAAGGCCACTTGGGTCAGTCTTCCCCTGCCACATCTGGCGGGGGGCAGAGGAGAGTGGGGAGTGTGGTGATATAAAGGTGCAGTGACTTTTTTTTTTTTTTTTGCTCAACCAAATTTTTTCCTGCCATGTTTGGTATTTTTTTTTAAAGTATCTGGCAACCCTAGTTATACTCTGGTGCAGTCACAACATGTGTTTTCTTTCCATTTCAGTCACTAGGCCATTCTGTATCGTGGCACGGATGCAGTCTAATTCTGATTCAGGGTACAAATTACTACATTAAATGCTCTCTTTTTATGCAAAATTCAGAGTGTTATAAATGAGAATGTGAACCTGTGGCCAGGTCCCCGATGGCTGCATAGCCTAGCACAGGCATGTCCAAAGTCCGGCCCGCGGGCCAATTGCGGCCCGTGTTCTAGTTTAATACGGTCCCACAGGTAATTTGGCAATATCTATCTTTTATGGCCCCCAATGAATCCATATGTATTGAGATGAATACATTGTAAAATCTCAGTTAATGTCAGTTGGTCTAAATCAGTTATAAAATATATTTGGACACAACATGTATACTTGGTGTTATGTTCCTGTTCATATTTTTTGAACTTAAAAGTTGACAGACAACCTTTATTACCAATAATATGTAATGTACTTTACAATGTTCCTGACATATATTTCAGCTTCCTGGATTTTTTTTTCATCTGGCCTTCAGATATGAAAGGCAGAGTGATTTAACACCTGTTTAGATTTGTCATCCATGTGACGAAATGAAAAGTATGCTGTTTGCAATAAACTTTGCATAAAATAGTTAATTTGCATTTAATTTTAATGGTTCAAAGAATGTCAGGCAAAATGGTCGGCCCTCACGCATGTTTACTTAATCAAATCTGGCCCTTTTTGAAAAAAGTTTGGACACCCCTGGCCTAGCAGCTAGGTTACGGAATAAGCAGGCAAAAAGGCCAGTGCTCCTTCCTCAGGAACTCAAAAGTACTGCCCAGTCAAGTCCTTAAATTTTGGGTGTGGCTCCAAAAGCCCAGTGAGGGCTTACTTATTCCCGTGGCTCTCATGTAGACAAGCTCTGGTTTGTGTCCTGTAGACTGCTGGATCTGGCACCTGCTTCTTTGCTAGTTAGGCCCTAACTGAGCCAGGCTCCTTCCTTTTTTCCTCTCTCCAGGCCTGTCATTGGCTGCAGGTAAAGCGAGGCGGGGCAAGCTGGGCCCAAAGACTTTCTTTAACCCCTGTGATGCCAGACCATCCTTTCTCCACTCCCTTACAGAGTCATACAATGAAGGCAATTTTGCTAAGGAAAAGGCATAAAAAGACACAGATTGGGTCCCAAACAGCTTAAAATCTAGGGAAGGAATACACCAAAATAGTACCGGGGTCTCCACTATCATTCTAAGGAGGTTTCTAAAAATGCTCTCTGTGGTAAAATTTACCCCTTGTGCAAAGAGGGCTAAATAAGGCCTAAGCATCATTTAAATCTCATGCAAAACCATTTTTGTCTTTCGTGGTATACTGTCCTTACGCTACTCCAGGGCACATGGGTGAATTTCATCCCTTATTCATACAATTTATTATTTTGTGATGGAGAAATATAAGGAAGGGAAATGATCTTCTGGTTTCCAAAGCCACAGAGCCAGTGATATTTTTAAAGAACAGAAAAAAATGGATGGGGAGAAAATCACCCTTAATTTATTAGAAACAGACCTTAGTCTTAACAATGGGAATTCTGGTAAAGATGTTTGAGGTTTTCTATACTGGCAATTTTGAGCAACTTCAGTGATAATCTGCATGTGTAAATAGAGGCACCGGAAAACAGCAAATTCACATTTATATATTGCACTAACACCTGGTGACAAAATATCTTAATTTTTGCTTTTGCAGGTATCAGTTGCTTACAGCAGCTGAAACGGTGTTCCAAGACAACCAGTGAGAGATACCAGACTTTTATTGTGTGGGCCAACTCCTTGAGTTCTTATTTAGGTAATGCCCCATCAATAGACATTTTGCTTGCGTAAGGATTGGATTTGACCCAAACACACTGAGACTTGGCAGAACTGTTGGTGAATTGCTCAGCCTAGTGAGAAACAGTCAAGATCTGTAACCGTCCACCATTCAGAAAGGTGTGAAAAACTAAGAGATAGACAGAGGCTAGCTGTTAGCAAGGTAAGCATTTAAATGTTATTGTTGTTTCTGCATATTATAGTGAAGCTCAGCAATGTGTACTGCTTCTCGGAGTCCTAAGCTAGAAACAGTGTTGTATTGTGGGGATTATATAGCTCCATCAAGGTGTTTTCTGGGAGTTTCACATAGAAATTATCTGGAATTATTTCACTAATGAGACAGATTCTCTGTGCTAAATGGATCTACTGAAGAGTTAGTGGGGCTGGGGAAGTGTTCATGTGCTAATCAGATCAATAACATGTTTATTGAATATCTTAAACATGTTGCTACAAATTCCACTCCCATTTAGACATATGAAGTGAATGGAATAGCTCTGTTGTAACTGGCAGTTGAATTTGGCCTGTTGTTTACTTCAGTCTGTGCAAGAAGGAAGGAGTGTGGGCCTGCAAAAATATGGAACTTGGGGATCTGCAAGGAGCTCTACCTCCATCTGCCATACTGCTCTCAGCCTCTCATTCTGCCTTGTTCACCCTATTTCTACCTTCATCAGCCATGCTCACATTGGCTGTCTTCCATGCCCAAATTGTAGGAGGGACATTAGCCGCTGAACCACGTTAATAATGACTCCAGATAGCCATGGGATCCATAGCAGAGTATGAGCAAGTGCCTCTCGATCTCCAAGTTCTTAGGGACATGCAGCCCTGCAAAGAGCATTTTTTCCAGAGTGTTTCCAGAGGTTTGTCTGCCCTCTCTACTAACTCGTAAGGCAAGGGCTGAAATACGACCCTATCTTAGCTTATATCTTTTATGGCTGATAGCATGAAGGTCACTTGTGAGCCAAACTTGCAGTATTGTCTCGTAATAATTTTCCAGGTAATAGTCTAAGAAGAGCACTGAGGAACACATCTATTCTTGGGAGGAGAGGGAAGGTCTCATTCTAGTACCTACCTCTGCTTATGTCAACTTCTTAGAACCTTCTTTTTTATACTACAGGGATATATTTTTTAATGAGTCTTAGGGTATATCTGATGTCTGATTTGTGGGCATTAATTCTTTGGCAAAGTGTCTGAGACGTCTGTCCTATATACATAGCAGAAGGACACTGTTGGCACATGATGTCATAGATTATACTATACTTCTATAGTCAAGACCTTAGGTACAACTGCATCTGCTCTAATCCCACATATGATGGATCATATGGTGTGTCCTGGACAGAAGCTGGAGGTAAGTAGCTAAGTGTAGCAGTCAGTGGGTTTTCTGTAGACAGTGGTATTTAATTTTCCATTAGTGATTTGTACGATCAAGAACACATATTTCTGTTTATCCAGAAGTATAATTTATGCCATCATGTGCCAACAGTGTCCTTCTGCTATGTATATTGGACAGACGTATCAGACACTTTGCCAAAGAATTAATGCCCACAAATCAGACATCAGACATCTTCACAAGGAAAAACCAGTTGCTTTTCATTTCAACCTACCTGGACATAGTCTTAACGACCTTACTACATGCACCTTACTTCAAAGAGACTTTAACACCAGATTATAGAGGGAAGCTTCCGAACTTTCATTCATGCTTAAATTTGACACTTTAGTAATGGGCCTTAAGAAAGATGCTAATTACCTTACCCATTACAAAGATAGCTTCCCCACTTATCACCCCTGATTAGTCATTAGGCTCTCAGAGGGTACGTCTACACTAGCCCCCTAGTTCAAACTATGGAGGTTAATGAGGGTGACCGAAATTGCTAATGAAGTGCGGGATTTAAATATCCTGTGCTTGATTAGCATATTCCCGGCCGGTCACCATTTTGGAAACTGACTAGCCCGAAGTAACTGCCTGTGTCTACACGCGGCAGAGAAGCGCGATTCCGAAATAAACCCCTGAGTTTGAATTAACAGTTAAACCACGCGGGCAGTTACTTCGGGCTAGTCAGTTTCCAAAATGGCGACTGGCCGGGAATATGCTAATCAAGCACAAGATATTAAAATCCTGCGCTTCATTAGCAATTTCGGTCACCCTCATTAGCCTCCCTAGTTCGAACTAGGGGGCTAGTGTAGACGTACCCAGAGAGAACCTGTGGACTTGCAAGGATTTCATGAAGCAAATTTAGCTCTTTCAAAAGCTGTCCTCCTCTTCTCCACCACACACATCCCAAACAGTGCAGTTGTTTGTGAAAACTGCAGTTTCCGCAATCAAAAGTACAACATTTACCGTGGCTTTTATCAAAGATTTCAATTCCCCTCATCTTAAGGAAAATGACCCTTTTATTTTGTTGTGGACATAAAATTATGGCCCTCGGAAAATTGGAAGCATTTCTGTTGAAGGAAATCAATTTTCTCACTGCCATATATGATCAACATGTCACAGCCATCACCCAGATAATAATAGTAAAGTACAAGTAAAATGGTTGGTAATACTGTCTTCAGGAAAGAAAAAAAAAAAAGGAACAAGATAACACCCTTCTCTTCCCAAACATGTTTGGGGTTGGGAAGGAAAGAAGGCAAAGCTTCTTCTCTTGATCAGTGCCTTTCAGATCAAAAACATTTTATTTTATATATTGATAGGCTAAAGCGTTGCTGAAACTGCCGAGAAATTTGTTCTTCCCGGAAAATGGTAAGCACTTTATGTGTAAACCACTCTGGCTCCTTTTCAATCAGACTGTTAATGGGTGGCTAATAGTAAAGAGATGTGACCAGCCTGAGATGACCCAGGAGTCTGTTTAGGTGGAGGTAACCGTGAGAGTACAGAAGCATCGTCTTAATTTGCAAACAAAAGGAGGCATCAAATCTGACCTTGCTGTGGGAGTGTTAATGGCTTCTACCGATCCTCCCCCCCTGCCACTTAGCATCTTTTGTGCCCCACCTTGGGAAGCTTCCCGGCAGAAGTGTGCATTAGCAGAACTCTACAGTAACAAAACGCTGGCCTAGACAAGCTAAAACCATTACAAGTGATTAAATGATGGTTTGATGTTCACTATAATAGACATGCTGCGTCACTGTTATTACAAGCAAACCGCTCCAGTAATGCCGTGTGAGTGTGTATGCTCCACGTCGATCGGGACTCCCTAAACCAAAGGGCAATCATTTAGCTTTGCTTGTTACAGAGTTGCTGCTGCAAAATAAAACTAAGCAGGCGTGATGAAAAAACCTGTGGATTTTCAGAAGGCAGCATGGAAAATGACAAAGAATGCCAATTCTAATTTTCTACACGAGCTTCAAACTCAGTGCTTCATGGGACCTTCCCTGTCCAGTTGGTCTGTCTGTCTCAAATACTGAAATGGCCAGAACCTGTAAGAGTTCAAAGGGGAAATAGCATTGCCACAGAATGCAGCAAAGACTGCCTATGTGCTATGACTTTGGGCTAGTGCTAAGGGGTGTGTCTAGACTAAACCTCTCTGTTGACAGAGAGATGTAGATTAGGCACATCGAAATTGCTAATGAAACAGATATTTAAATATCCCACGCCTCATTAGCATAAACATGGCCGCTGCTTTTTTCAAAACGGAGTTTTTTTTAAAAAAAAAACCAGCAGTCTAGATATGGATCTGTTGAAAATAAAGCCCTTTGAGACAGATCCTGTATTCCTCAAAAAATGAGGTTTACAGGATCTGTCAAAAAAGGCTTTATTTTTGACAGATCCACGTCTAGACTGCCATTTTTTAAAAAAACCCCTCAATTTTGAAAAAAGCTGCGGCCATGTTTATGCTAATGAGACACAGGATATTTAAATCCCTGCTTCATTAGCTATTTCAATGTGCCTAATCTACATCTCTCTGTCAACAGAGAGGTGTAGTCTAGACACACCCAAGGAGACAGATGTGATTTGGAGTAGCAGAGGTATATCCTATTAATTTGAATTACAAACTGGATAATTTCCTAAAGTTTCAGAGGGGTAGCCATGTTAGTCTGTAACTGGAAAAACTTAAAAAACAACAAATAGTTTTGCAGCATCTTAGAAATGAACAAAAAATGTAGATGGTATTATGAGCTTGCAGTGATGTTCAGTTGCTAACTCTTCTAAGGTTTTGTCTTTTTAATTAATTGTTATGGTGGAATAAGTGTCTTTATTAACTTTATGCAAATCAAAATAGACTAAAAATAAACAGAATCATGCTCTGACTTAGACTAGTTTGGTCTAGATGTCATTCCTTTTAAAAAGAAATAGATTAGAACTCCCTTTGATGTCACTGGGTACTTTGCCGGAGGAAAGACTGTGAGGACTGAATTCCTCTGTAATATTAAGAAGTGGCATAATACATCCAAAGGCTTAGAAGAGCCTCGGGAGTGGCCAAAATGCACAACATGTAGGTCAGAAAGGGGTGCTCAATTTTCCCTAGTGCATAGCCCTGATGTTGAGATTTCCAGTGGACTTTTGTAACCTCAGGCACATTAGTGAATGGCCAGATAAACATCTGAACAGTAGGATGCTTTTATAGAGCTAACTGGAACCTAGAAATTGCCATTCAAGAGAGTCTATTCAGTATCCACTCCTGTGGGATCACACTTGTGCATTCTGAGCTCTGCTTTGAGTTTTGGGGTTTGGCCAAACCCAAAAACGGGTGAAAGAAACAAAAGCAGTTGAAACCACTGAGTTTCCCCTGGTTTTGCACCAAAGCTACAAACTGACTAAGGGTCAGTTCAGAAGTATGGTAAAACTTAACAGCAAACCTGGGCTGCATTTCCAGGATTAGATTCCTAGAACCTTAGACTAGGGGAGCAGGAGAGGTGTTCCTCACTCTCTGACCTCCCAAGAAACGTTCCTACACCTGAGTTGGGGGAGCAGGTGGCATGGAAGTATTACAGCATGTGGACTATAATATGAAATCATTGCTTCTTTCCCCTGGAACCTTTACATAATTGCATATTCTAACTGCTTTAAGGCGGGTCACTATTCTCTTTGTACCCACAAGAATAACAGAAAGGGGACAGAATAAGGTTGTAACCCTTAAATTATAAACTACATTTCGGGAAAATAAAAGATAGAGAATGAAGCTCTGCACCTCATGAACATTCCTCTTCTTTGTTTTCTGCTTTAATTGGCTAGTTAATGTAATCCGTGGGGTACATATACACGAACTGGGCCACTCACATCTCTCACTGCTGTTGTTTCAAGCTCTTTCAAAAGACAAGATATCTCTCTGTCAGTTATTCTGAGTTCACATACTGAAGATTTTCTTTACATCTGTAGGGGTTAGTGAAGTGACTTCATAAGAAAAGTAATGAAACTTAGCGTCTGTAGCACAAGATTAAGCCTCCATAAAAAATATCAGCCTACCAACCTTCTAATCTTCCATGACCCAGCAAACCCAATTCAATTCTTCACACTGAAATTTCAGCCATGCTACTTTTAAGTGCTTTGTATTCCCTTAAGAATATTTTGCATAGTTCAGAAACTCAGTCTCTCTTTATGGCTAAATGCTTCCAGGAAAATTCTCCTGAAAATAACTTTCTTCCTCTTTGAAGCTTATTTCCTTCTTGTTTTGTTGAGTTATGTATTAAATAACTACAGTTCTTCAGAAAGGTTTTTGGTTTATTTGTTTGTTTGTGTATAAGTGGACAATTACCCAGAAATGTTAGGTTTCTGGGTTGAAAGGAGAGGCAAGTGTTCAACGTTTTTGTACGCTTAAAATACAGTAAGAGTAATGAGAGCTACCTGACTGTCTCAAGCACAGTTGTCATAGACAGAGCTTAGTTTTGGCCAATAAATAATAATTTCTATAGTATGTTATTTAAAATGATATTTTTAACATAATGAAGCTATATTGCTATACCTGTCAAAGACTCTAAACTAGTGTGTTTTTCAGAATCCAGCAAACTGGAATGACTGCATTGGTGTGTATTATAGTAAATTATTTCAAATTATTTTTTGTCAACTGTTACTAACATTAAATTTAAAAGTTGGAAACTTTCTCTCAAGATGGGATGTTGTCCAAAAAATAGATGCTTAGCTCAACCACAAATAATGGACCTGATTCAGGAGTTACTGGGTGAAATTCTGTGCAGGTCAGACTGGACAGTCAGGATGACCATAAAGCCTTTGATTACTTCTTTTTTTTTTTTTTTTTTTGCAAGATAGTTAGTGGAGCCAATAGTTAACATTGCTTCTTGTTAAAATGTTTAACTTTAGAAAGAAATGTGATTGGAAATAAACTGAGCAAAAGGATGTGGGTATTTCTTAGCAACTTTCCTTCTTTGATAATGGGTAGCCATTTTAGCATTGTAAGCATAAGGACTTGTCTCCACTACCTTGGGGATCGATGCTGCAATAATTGATCTACCAGCCGTCGATTTATCGCATCTGCTGAGACGTGATATTTCGATCTCTGAGCATTCTCCCGATAATGTGGTACTCCACCAGGACAAGAAAAGTAGCCAGCATTGACGGGAGAGCAGGTCCCACTGACCTTACTGTATGCAAGATGTCATGGTAAGAGCGTCAACTTTATCTTTGCTATTTGCATAGCTAAAGTGACACAGATTAGATCAATGGCAGGGGGTAGTGTAGGCTAGGCCTACAATGGTATTCTTGGCTACAGCTGGCATTTATTAAAGTTTTTAATTTTTGCTAAAACTACATATTTCACAAAAACATGACCCATTTAAGCAAAAATACATTATACCGGTAACGATTGGCCATGACATCCTGTTGATTATAACAGCATCAGATAGCCTAGTGTTAATAATTTTACGAAAAATTGCATCATGGGTACCAATTTATCAGCGTCATCTCCCATCCCATGCCTTCCCATGCACCACTGACTTTCCCGTTAATGCAAACAGTAGAAAAACCCTGTGTCCAGTTTACTTCTGAAAAGGGAAAGAACTACTCAGATTTAAACTGGACACTTTCCACAAGGCCTGCAAGCAATCTCTACTCTGAGCGTGAGGACTTCACATCACAGGAGCAACACTCAGCTCACATGTGAAACTTGCACTTGACTTTCAAATCCCATCTGCTAGGATACACACTTTAGGTTTTCATTTAAAAAAAGACTTCTCCTTTAGGCAGTTAATGAAGCCACTTAAGCAGGGGCTTTACCTTTAAGCATGTGAGGAGACCTATTGATTATTAATATACATGTTAGGGGCTTGCAGGATTGGGGCCATACTATGAAGTTCATAAAAGAGCATTAGAGCAAATTAGAGCATTAGAGCTTCACTGTAAGCAAATAAGGAGCTCCATTGAAATCAGTGGGGCTACTCACAAGATTTACCAATCATATGGTTTAGTGCTTTGTTGGACTGTGAGTCTAGTGGCATAGATTATATATTTTAAAAAAACCCCTGAAGAATTGCAGAGTCCTTTTGCAGAAATCTACTTCCATGAATAAATATAAATGTTTTCAAGCATACAGCTGATCACTCGATAGGTGCTGCAATACCAGAGATGTTCTGCAACTTTAAATACAACTTAATTGCATCTTTTTTAAGAAGTAGAAAATATAGCTAAGCTGTACTAACAACATGGCAAAGACCTTTAAAACCTTTTAAACCTTTAATCCATTATTTAGTGCTTCATTCTTTTAAAAGAAATCTGTAGTTATATCCACTCAGAAGCACAACCTTGAAATAAAGTGTTTTCAGACATGCACAGAAAGCATTAGCTGCTTCCACTGCAAGATGACACCTGTGTACCCATACGTCCTGATCCCAGAAGTCATGCTTCAGAGTATAGACTTATTCATTCAAAAACACTTCATCTGATTTATATCAAAGTACCTGCTCCTGGCTACACAGACTAAGTAAATGTCCAACTTGGATAGTAAACATTCTTGTCTTGAAATCTTTCATTTTGGCATAGTATCAGGCATTTATCATTATGGTGTTTCATACCCATGCATCCATAAATATTTGGTTTTCATTGTAGGCAGACCTAAGTGTCATGGAAAGTTGACCTGCAAGTGAATCAGAAGAAAATCTTATCTCTGGCCTTGGAGAAAAGGAGATAAAAATGAAGGGAAAGTTTGAATATAATAAGGGAAACTTTTTAACCTAAATGAAGTAAATGTCTTCTAGTTAGTTATTAACTTTTCATGGTAAATGTGGCTGGTTGGGATTAGAAAGAGGTTATCTGTTCTAACATTTCTTAACACTTCCCTAATGTTATCAAGCATTAAAAGGTAACATTTATCAAACATTTACAACATGTGAGTCAGAACAAAGTGCAAACATACAGCTCTGATAACATCCAAGCTGCCATTCCAAAACATGACCAAATAGCGCTGAAATATTTGCTTTTAGATGATACATTCTTTGTCATGAAAACATTTAACTTTTGAAGTGCCCATTCAGTTAAAATCAGACAGAAACCCTTACTTTCTTTGAATGGTCCCGAAACCCAGATGAAAAAAATGAAGAGAAGGAGGAGGAGGAGGAGAACAAGGAGGATGCTGCTTCAGCTTAAAAAGGGTCTTTGCAGGAACAGTTCTAATGGTCCTGTAAATCCTTACATTATTATTTCTTAAACACCAATGAGAATTCTCTGTGAAAGAAAAGCTTGCAGGATCAGAGCTTAAGATGTCCAACTGCACATCTCCTTTCTCAGCAAAGAATTGTGTTAAAAAACCCAGACCCAAAATTTCAGCTGTCAGTCTATAGCAATGCTCAGGAAATGGCAGGAGAAGGTAACCTCTAAAGGCTTAGACTAACTTCTACTGAAGCAAATGGGAGATCTTCCCATTTTGCTTGGACGTAGGCAAATCCAGCAAACACCTATTATGGATACAGTCATACAGCCAAGACCGCAGCAGATTTCCTTTGTACTAAAGGTAGAGCTTCTTTCACAAAACTAGAATATTCAAAATCAATGTCATTTAAAAATAATCAAACTACTGCACCTCTTCATCTGGTAGCAACCTAATCTACTTATCTTGCCTACACATTTTTAAAGCAGCCTCTGTTCGATTTCTACACATAACCATGCCCAGTATATAACTTACTGTACGTTGAGTGTTGTCTCTGACTTATCCAGTATCAGGTGGCAATTCCCTTCTTCACCCAGTCTCTGCTGCTACTGCAGAGACACTAGGATGATTGTGGGCTCTGTCACCATAGTTCAATTTCAAATGAACACCTGTTCTCATAGCATGCCTCTCAGAAGTGACCGTGTATAGTGTGCTGCTCACTTTCTAGGCAAGGTGGCTGGGGGGAAAGGGAAGGGGCATATACAAATCTGATCTCAACTAGGCAGGACTCTGCTGAAGTTCAGACCTAGATCCAAACCAGAACATGCCATTGCTCACTGCGCCTGCACGTCAGTGTTAATAGTTGTGTTTCAGACAATGGCAGTAGCAATAGTAAATATTGTGAATAAACAGCTTTTGCTACGGGCTACAGCCAACAAAGAAATATCAAATCAACAGTTTGTTTTACTGCTGCTGCCTGGCTCCCTAGACATCCAACACCTCCTGAAATGCTATCAGCTCATTGATTAGTTCTGGCTCATTAAAATGACACACATTTTCTTGTTAGTTTGCAATCCCCCCCCCCCCCCACTGATTTTCAAATTTGTAATTATTCATCACCATGGGGGGGGGGGGTGGATGGAAGCATGCAGGGATCTAACTCTTCACTCTTTTACATCGAAGGGAAGGACATATGCTGGACTCCGGCACATAAACACTATCATAAGGGGTATTTAATGGGCTAGGCCCAGGGGAGATTTTCTCCCCTATGCAAAAACAGCATATGGCCAGCATAGAGCGACTACTCCTATGTTACCCTGATTGGCAGGTCCCATCATAGGGGGCATGCTAGAGATGTGACTTTGGTAGAAAGGCATGGATCAGGGAGAGTAGCAGGCATAATTGTAGTTCTCAGCACTATTGGGACAATTGTAGCCCTCAGCATAACACCCTAGGACAGCTCCAATTTACACCAAGCACTGTTTCTCCCAAAGCAGTTCAGATTCTGGACAGTGCTAAGGGAGCAAAAAGCCCCCTATGCCTAACCTCTATTTAGACTGTGCTTTCCAGGCTGAATTTCTCAAGAGATGGAGCACAGAATCGAATGTTACATATTTCTCTGTCACTGGTTGATCTATTATTTATTATTATTAACAGTAATAATAATAGAAGATTAAATGTGATGGACAGCTAATTTACACTATTGTGGGTTAGGCATGTTGCTTCTCTCTTTGATGCACTAATGAGTTTGCAGCAGTAGAGACTAATTATTAAAAGACATACAACTGGTATAACAGGTAATCAGTACCTGGTACCTTTCCACTTTCTTTTCTGGTTAAGATTTATGATAACCCCTTCTTGTACCTTTTCCAAGCACTACTCTGAGCATCAGCTTTTGAGAAATGAAAGCAATTCATCAAGCTTTGGTGAAACTCTTAATTCACACTACATTTCACATATATATTTTTTCATATATTTTGTATGAGAGGCATTTTCATGAAGCAAAACCCAGGGATATTCAATAGCTTAATGTTTTATTTAATTGCTGGAAAAATATTAACTGCGTCTCAGAACCACACCATTCCAAATATATTTTGCCAAAAATAATTTGATTTATTTAAATCTTTGAGTAAACTAGGCTTCCATTTTTTACTGTCGATTCTAGACTCTACAGAAAAGTGTTATGCTAAATTCCGTCACTGTACCCTTTAGAATGCCATTGTCAGAATTAGCAATTCTACAACAGAGCCAACAATCTATTCTGGGCCATGTTCTGATTCTAATTACAGCAGCCTTTATGCAGAATGACTCTTGAGTTTAGTGAAATCACTCTGGATTTACTTTGGTGTCAGAGGTCAGAATCTGGCTACATTTTAGGACATTGTTCTCTCAGATGCCTAGCCAGATTAATTGGCACAATTATATCCTCCTTTCCTCCTTCCCCCTCAGGTCAATCTATATGTCAAAGGCTTACAAGCTCTGTTGAGTCAGAGCTGAACAAGTACTATAGGGAATGGGCTACTATGATTTGCCCAGCCTGTGAAGGTCCAAACTGTTTTGTCTTTGATGTAGAAGTCACAAAAATACTCTAACCTTTCATTCACTCAGCCTTCCCCTTCTTAATGTGAAGGGCTAGAGACACTTCCAGAATGGAACAGGTTGTCTCCCTTCATTGGGAAGCAGTTAATGAACCCCTTATATGCACTTATTACTTCTCCGGTCACAAGACTAGAAAACATTTGGCATTCACAGTCAGAAAATAATCTTTCCACTAGAGAGCTGCTTAGCCAAAGGGGATGGCTTAGTGATCTAAACATCTAGGGTCAAATAAAGCTCTGGTGGAAAAGAGAGTAACTCCACTGGTTTCAGTGGGGTTCTACCCACTTATTCCAGGGATAAATTTGCCACTGGACTCCATGGAAATACAGGTTCAGATCCGGATATGCAGCACTAGGTTAAGAATGGTGATGTCAATTCAGCAGCAGATGAGAAGGTATGTTACGAGCTTCTAGATAGGAGTAAATATGGCTCCTTAGTATAAATATGGCTCATTGGGGTAGAAATGCAGCATAGTGTCAGTATAAATGCTTTGGTTTGTATGGGGATAGGAATTTATGAGGGATAGGAAAGTAACCTCTGTCTTGTGTTTCTCTTTTTGTTTTTATTTGAATGTTTATTGAATACATCTGGCACACCTATTTGAGAGAGAGAGAGAGAGAGGGAGAGAGAGAGGGAGAGAGAGCCCTATAGTTTTCTTATAATTCTGTATGAGAAAAGAGTACTTTACAAACCTGAATCTGACTTAGATCCAACAAAATATTGACAATGCACCATTCCTTCTCCCACCAATCCCCAGATTCTTCCTTGCACAAAGTCTTCTAATTTCTTGCTCCAGACATTTCCTCTCTTCAGAGCTTTCTTCTAGTTCCCCCTTATGTTCCCCAGTCTCTTTTTCCCATTATTCTCTAGTTTCCCTTAGCCAGATTAATTGAACTGTCAGGTAACTTATATCTATATTAACTTTGGCCTTGGAGTTGCTATGATGTATTGACAGTACTTTAAGGAAAAAGACCAGAAGTGAAATCATTAAAAAGTTGCACTGTTTTTTCATACTTTGACTCATGTTTTGTTGAAACACCAATGCTGCAAAAAAGCATATTCAAATTCACACGATCCTATCTCATTTAGCTACATCAAATACTATATTAAGTTATTGGGGGGGGGGGGAAGGCGGAGGTTTGAGGTTATTATGAACAAATGTGCCAGTATACCAGCATACCTATGAATTATATCTTGAGGTGAAGGACAGGAGTAAGTTAGCATTCAAAAAGATGGCTAGTAAATGATTATTTTAAGAAACTGTATTTGTCTGAAATTATTTGCATCTTGCTACAAGTGCTCACTGAACAACCAACAAATGTCAATTACGTGCGGATGTTTTCTAACTTCTCTAGAAACTGCTGAGTAATAATATACCATTATTAGAGTTGGTCAAAAAATTGTCAGTTTTCCTTTACAGATTAATTTTTTTAATGCATTTTCATTACAATATCCTGAAAAAACAATCAAGACTTTTTTTTATCATAAAATCCAACCCCCTCAAACTATTTTTTTCTGCAGCTGCCAGATGAAAATGTTTTGGTTTTCAGCAATATTCAGAGAAAAGGTTCTAAAAAAATGGGTTTTCCAGAATATTTTCTTTGTTTTCCATTAAAAGTTGAAATTTTATGTTGAAAATTCTATTTCCAACCAGCTTTAGTCACTATGTACTGAATTAATGGATTGTGATGTATAAATATATAAATAACACATATACTATCAATCGGAATGTGGAACATCTGAACGCTGTCGGCGACAGAAAAGTTAGAGTTGCTTCGAAAAGAGATGGAGAGATACTGATGTGATACAGCTATTCAGGCACTTCTTCAGAATAAACAACGAGCGAAAAGTTAAGACCCCGGTATTCAGCATAATGGATGCTCCAAATAGGAGGGGAAGACCCCACAGAGAATGGGTAGATGTTATAGTAGATTGGTGCGGAGCTAGTCTACAGAAACTAAGCCACTCCGCACTGGACAGGAAAAGATGGAAGGAAATAGTGAGGGAGGCATCAGACACCAATGGGTGTTGAGCCCATGGTTGTTGTTGATGATGATGTGTAAATATCACCAGCTACTGTGCTATCACAAATAATTTTTTCTTGCATCTTTTGGTGATGTCTTGGCTATGTCACCTTCTTGTCTATTCTGTTTTTTGTCAAACATTTAATCCAGTAGCTTGCAGCTCCTCATTAAGGCTACATCTAGACTGCAAGCTTCTTTTGGAAGCTCAACAAAAAAGCGATCTGCTTTTTCAAAAGAGAGTGTCCACATTGATTGGAGGCTATCTCGCATTTCAGTTGTGATTACTGTGGACAAAGTGGCCACCAGGGCACCTCTGCTTTTTCCTGGAGGCCTCTTCTTTCAAAAAAACACTCTCTTCCATGTCCACACATGCCTTTTTCCGAAAAAGCTTTTTTGGAAAAAGGCTTCTTCCTCATAGAAAGAGGTTTATCGCTGTTGGAAAAACCCCTCTGTTCTTTCGACTTTCTGTTGTAAGAACACAATAGCAGTGTGGACGTAAGTTTTTTCCGGAAAAATTGCAATGTAGACATACCCTAACAGAGGAACCATGAATGATGACAGCTCCATTAGCCAACTCAAAAATGTCCTTTTCCCCCATTCCCATTTCTATAGTATTTCATCTAATTTAAGAAAGGTGATCAGTATTTTAGCTTAAAAACAGAGAAGAGTAAATAAGTAATAATTGCTAGAAATTCCTTTTTCTAAACTACTTTGGCTTATTTTCACATTCAGAAAAATAATCAACTCCAGCTCTCTATCCTGTCTTGTTTAGACTTTCAGTGGGAAAAGACAATGATGCAATGTGAGAAATCTCCCAACCAGAAAGCTGGTGTTTTGGATATGTGCTTCCCAGAACTATGCAGTAATGAAGTCCCTAAGTGATGTTAGGTGGCAATTACACCTGACGCAAAAACATGCTGATAATGGATTCTTGCAAATCTCTTCTCCTTTAAAGTAGACATATTCGCTTATGAATGAAGATGCATATACTTTGATCTTAAAATCACATGACCTTTTCTTTCCATTTAGTCCTGGAAATCCATGAATTCAATGCTCGAAAAATGCAAGAAGGAAGCATTATTTAGAAGGTGCCATAAGTCTTACCTGTCTGAGCAGTCTCAGTGATTTCTATGAGACTATGCATGGGGATTATTCATAAAATTTACAGGATAAAATTCCTAATTATATGGTTCCAATCCTGCTCTGCATCACTCAGGTGAGTAAGATTTATTCATGTGATGAGTAATCCCACTGATTTCACTTAGACTGTTTGCACAACCAACGATTCCTTATGGGTATGTCTACACTTGCTCCCTATCTCGAGATAGGGATGCAAATATAGTGTACTGATATTGCAAATGAAGCGTGGGATTTAAATATTGAGGAATAACAGTTATTTCAAGAGAAGGGTTTTCTCTCAAAATAACATTGCTACATGGGGCGTTTTGTTTCGCAGTAACACGATTTCAAAATGGCGGCTGGACATGATTATGCTAATTAAGCGTGGGATATTCAAATCCCGCGCTCCATTAACAATTTTGGTACATTACATTTGCATCCTATCTTGAGATAGGGAACAAGTGTAGATGTACCCCAAGGGAGTAAGACTCTTACGTCTGGGCTGTAAGGATCTAAAGAGTTAAGCAGGATAAAAAATATCAGAATTAATCTCTCCTGTGATTTTACAAACATTGACTTCTGCAAAACTTGACCTCAAATTCAAACTGATTTGATTTCAAATGCAGGTGATTTCAGCTATCTTCTAGGCAAATATGCTTCTTATGTTAAAAATATCTTTATCTACCCTGGTTTAGCACCCTTTCTCCTGATACTTTATGCATAGAGGTAGGGGAGTGGGCGACAGAACATCTTCCCCCCCTCTTCCCTTCTCCTATTTATTTCGAGTTTCCTCATCCTCTAATCATAACTCCGGTCATCTGAAGAAGTGGGCTGTGCCCACGAAAGCTCATGACACCATCTACATGTTTTGTTAGTCTATAAAGTGCTACCAGACCATTTGCTTGCTGGTTTTTTTTTCAGTAAATATAGTTAGGTTCTTCATTGTCTACTGGTGGAATACAGGGAAGATTTTCTGTGAAGACCAGATTCTCCTTGGGCAGCAGAGGGTTTTGAAAGGTCAGTACTATTAATGATCAGCTGAAAACAACGGTTGGCCTGAAAGCCGAGAGAGTGTGTTCCCACTAGGTCCTAAAACCCCTTATTGGACACAGTAATTGAAATTGCAGCGGAAGAATTACGTGAAATAAAGCCTCATAATTTATTGTGTAGCATTGTTGCTGTTTGCCTCTTTATCATAGATTAAATAGCTTTTCACAATTAATATTAAACCAGTGGGTGAGCTATTCCCATCAAAACAATCAGGCTTGTGGTCAGACTCTTCAGCGTTATTATTATTATAGTATCAGCATTATGACAGAAGGAGCAGTCCATGATTCTGGGTATCAACCACCCACTAAATGATGGGGTTAGGGAGGCATTTTTTTCTAGTGGTTGCTTATTTCCTAATTATCCCCTACAGGGCTTGTATTTTTCTCTAAATCCTCTCCTGTGGCCCCCATCAGAGACAGGACTACATGAATGACAATGCTCTAATCTGTTATGCAGCTCCTATGAATTTATTCAGGGTACCCTATATTTTGAAGAGGAAAAGTAATATCATTCCTCTCCAAGACACAGATTGTGTACTGAATGCCAAGAGCTGGCAGGGAGGGTGGGGCGGGTGGCTGGCGAGAGGAGGAACAACAACAAAGTGTTCATGGCAGGAGGCTTGATGAAAGCTTTCGGGAACAAATCCTGATATGTTTACTTTATTTTCTTTTTAATGGGATGTCAGTTCTGGAGAACAAACAGCCCTTCCTGCATCCAGCAGCATAAGCACTTATTGGCCTAGATGAAGCACAAAAAAGAAATATGACACACTCTGCCCCATAAGTCATCACCATAGCTCCTCAGGTAAACGACCAAGGTATTTGTATTGCTGAGCTTTCACTGTGCAACTCCGTGGAACACAAATTGGTAAGCTGAGTGCCAACGGATCATGGTCCTTGGAGCAGTCCAGAGTTAACACTCAACATCTCATCTTAATCGTAGCCTAGGATCGCTTCTTTGATAAAAGATTTTTCTGATAACATAACAGCAGCAGCTCTTCCCTTGGAAATGATAAAGCTACAAAACACGTCTGTTTAGAGCATATGCAATACACACTCCAATATCTGAGAGGTATTTTGGGAGTCTGAAGGGCTTACACATTTTTGTATGAACCGGTACCCTGAAATACATATTTGGGGAAATTGAAACTATGAGGTGTTTCCATAAAATTTTCGGAAGTGTTAGGAGAGATTTTGAAGTATTTTGGAGGAGTCAAAGTTCATGGTCTCCAAGCTCTGCTAAGCCCTGGAAAAGGAACCTCCTATTCCTTCTATGCTGCTCCCCAGATCTTCTTTCCACACACTCGCCTTTCCCACAGCTGTTATTAGTGAAGGGTTACAGAGGTAGCCAGCAACTAAGGAAGAGAGAATGCTACACACCATGATCACCATCTCTTCATTGCTGACCCCACAGCCTGGTGGAAAACAGGAGAGTGATTGCTAGACTAAAGAGGCTGTGTCTACAATGGCAAGGTTTTTCCGGAAAATCATCTGTTTTTCCAGGAAAACTTGCCAGCTGTCTACACTGGCTGCTTGAATTTCCGGAAAAGCACTGACGATCTAATGTAAAATCATCAGTGCTTTTCCGGAAAAACTATGCTGCTCCCATTCGGGCAAAAGTCTTTTTCTGAAAGACTTTTGCCCAAATGGGCCAGTGTAGACAGCACAGTAGTGTTTTCCGCAAAAAAGCCCCGATCGCAAAAATGGTGATCGGGTCTTTTTTGCGGAAAACCGCGTCTAGATTGGCCACGGACGCTTTTCCGGAAAAAGTGCTTTTGCAGAAAAGCATCCTGCCAATCTAGATGCGCTTTTCCGAAAATGCTTTTAATGGAAAAGTTTTCCGTTAAAAGCATTTTCGGAAATTCATGCCAGTGTAGATGTAGCCAAGTCAGGAGAGACCATACAATGAAGCACGAGGCCATTTCATCTCCTGTCTGGGGTTACAATGCTGACATCCCAAGTGCATTATCAAGCACATTTACAAAAGAACAAAACCCATAAGTATCCAGTCCAGTGTCCAGTCTTCTACAATGGCCAGTACCAGATATTGAAGAGGAAGGTGAATGAAACTCAGGAGTGGAAAATTAAGGAATAATTTGCCAGCTTCAAATAGGGATCTTCTTTTACATAGTTTCTCACTGAGGCCATCCAAAAAAGGAATGGCTTACATTAAACACTGTATACAATAAATTGCAGTTGGCCTAGAAACTTTAGTTAGGATTGGGAATGGTGACCAAAAAAAGTCAGTGTCAAACTTTTATCCCAAGGAATCTTGGCCAGCCCCTTTTACCACATGCTCCTTGGATTTGCTGAGTTTCATAATGTTCTCAGGATAATTAAATATATCTCCCATAGTTCACGCTCAGCTTGGCTGTTAAGAGTGATAGCCCACAGTGAAAGGAAACACCTGTCACTTTCTATCAAGTTCTAGAGTGTATATGGCAAAATGCCGTTCCTAAAGTCCATGATTCCTATAAATCCACCAATGCCCAGAATGTTGGGTGGTGCAGAAAGAGTCACAAGTCCCTTTCCCCATGCTGGGGGATAAGCCTTGCTGAAAAATCAGCCTCCTGATTGCACTGAGCTTAGCCCAACTGATGACATTCATACTGATAAATACCGGCTCTGGTATGTTTCATTATGTTCCAGTGACTCTAGTAGAACAGGAAGCCATCTTGCAAACAAAACAAAACAAAACCCCAGCAAAAGAACAACCTGTATTCTCCTTTTTCAGGATCTCAAACAGCCCCAGATTACTATTTTTCCACTTTGTTATGTGTGGCATATACTTTGGAGCTGATAATTTATTCGTTATAAACAAAATATCACTAGCAACAACTTATATTTTTTATGCAGCTACGTAGCTACCACTGAATTGTTACCAAGTACTGAACCTACTCCTCGGGCATAATTTTTTATGCACATGCACTAATGACAATTTAATTGTACACCCAGAGCTTCATAAAATGCTAAATGTTTGCATAGGGCAAAACGTGCTTAGGAAGACTGAATTTCAGTTTGCTATTAATTTTACTTTGCTATTTATAAGCTGCATATGGATTTCAACTTTTCCCTTGACACTGACACTGTTGAAACTACCACTTGATCTATTAAATTTTTTGAGTAGCTCTTTAAATTATAAATAGTGCTCAGTTGTTTATTTCAAGAGCTTTCAGTACTCCAAATGTGGTTTAATTGTATTTGAAAACTGCCAAATATCAATGGAGATCAATCCTATCCCATTGATCTGTTTATGCAGTTAAACATGTAGAATATCAGATTCAGGCTCTAACATATTTAAATACTCCTCTATTGATCAGCTACTGCCATGATCTAGATCAGATGATGGTATAGATGATTACAGCAAACTATCTGCTTTGTTTTGTTCAACCAATATCTCTTGTATTTCAAAAGACCTCAAACACTGCAGAGCAAAACTGATTCATTGTGCAAAATGCAGACTGCTAGAGAAGCAAGCAGAGGAGGTTGCTTTACAAAGATACTGATAGTTACAGTGTGGGGTTTTTAATGTCTAAGGTTATCTGGCCCGAAAAGCTGCAAAAACAAATTATTGTAAACTATAAAGGGCCGTAAGTGCTGATTCTGGATGCTCTGATATTGGAGCTCCCATGGAAAAAAAATTAGCAAGTGCTTGGCACCCATAATTAGCTATGCTTCCTTCCAGCCCACCCACAGTGCCTCCTGATTCCAGCAGCCCTGCCAGTCAACTCCTCCAGCTCCCTTCTGGCACATCTTGCCTGCTGTAGATTAGCTGTTCCACACTGTGCAGCGGGTGCTGGGAGGAAGGGGGAAGAGGGGGGCCAGGACACACTTGGAGGAGGGGATGGAACAGGGTGGGAAGAGCCAAGGCAAGGGAAGAGGTAGGGTAGGGGTGGAGCTTTAGGGAAAGAGGTGGCATGAGGATGGGGCCTGGGACTAGTGAGGTTTGAGCACCCCCAGGGAAAGTTGGAAGCCAGTGCCTGTGCAAAGGACTATATTAGAACCCTGCACTTTGGTGCTCAGTCCAGTGTGTTAGAAGAGGGTGGGCCACATAGGAACCATGGAGAGCTTCTTTGCCCTAGGAAAGTAGTCAAACACAAGGCTATAACGAGAGTGTGTCTAGCTAACATGCCAAGGCATGTCCTGTGAAAGACAGTCCAAAGAGGAGCAAAATACCAGAGCTTACAATAATGCAAGGTCATTGTTTTGGACTGTTATATACTCTAGGTCTACTGCATAATACTCTAGTGGATTCTTTCTAAGAGGTCTGAAAGCAGGTCAGGGTGGGTGCACTTGTATCCAGCTCAGAAAGTGCTCCATATGGTTCTGTGCTATTTGGTGACTCCTCCACCACCTTTCCTCTGTTAGACACTGTAGCTGAGTCAAGTTTGGGGCAGGTAGCCCATCCAGTGGTTCATGCAGCTACAGTTGCTCTCTATTTCTAGCATGCTAGTTCAATCAGACAGGCATGGGAATAGCTCCTTGTACCTGTAATGTACCTGCAAAGGTAGGCAGGAGCAAGATTGTAAGAGAACAGTACCAAGTGCTAACTCTGAATACTCGACACCTATCAGAAACTGTGATGGGGAGGGTCAGGGCTAGTGGTTGGAGCGAGAGCAGTGAGACCTAGCGGTCAGAACTGGAATCAGAAATCCAGAGTCTTGCCACTTTCAGGCAAGAATGAGTTGCAAGCCATGGAGTGACACTGAGCAGAGTAAGCTACTGTGCCCCTGTGAAGTTTATATACTTAGTCTGGCAGCCACAGAGATTGGTTCCTGGTTTATGGATTGGCTGGAGCCTGGCACTGGACTCACTGACAACAGCACCACACAAAGAGCTTGGGAGACTGGAGGTGAAAGCCACCAGGATTATCTCATTAAGGCCTCAAAAAGCACAAGGAAGCAGGGATTGGGTTGGGGGCAGGGGCGGGGGAGGATCTAAACTAACCTTGAGGCTTGATTGGATTTTAAAGGTAAGGAGGTAGCACTAGGCTTGTGCAATCCAAGAAGATGGTTGGGTTGCTAGGGACACGAAACAACAGTGCCTCAGCAGAGTTGGTGGCCAGACAGGGAAGTAATGAGAGTATCACACTTCCTTCCTTTGGAAACTGGAGCCAAAAATACATCTCTGAGGTTCTGGTGACCTTGAAGATGCCAGACTACAGTGCATGGCCTGAGATTAATAAACAAACACCCTCTCCAATAATCATGATTGGTGAAGGGAGGAAAACCTCACAACATATAAAATGTGAGTGTCACATAATGTGTTACTATTCAAAATAGTTTAAATAATTACATTCAATGGTCATTCAGTGCCTGAGTCCCCTCGGCTGCTTTGAAAATCCTCACCTACAAGTTTAGTAACATGATAGTGGAGAGGTCACAGCACAAGAGAGGGCACCATTTTTAAGTGTGAGCCCTTTTGCCTCACCTGCATGAGAAGTCATGCTGGCAGAGGGGTGGAGCGGCACACTCTTCAAAATGACCGCCCCCCCCCCCCCCCCACTGCTCCTGGAGAAGACAGCTGGTTTCTCTGACTACCGGACAGTGAACAGGAAAGCAGGACTGTCTTATTTACTACTGGACAAGCGGTCTGCCTAATAAACAGTTATTTGGAGCCAGCTGTTCCAGTGTGAGGTCCCTGTTTTCTTAATCTTGGTTAGAGAGTGAGGCTGCAAGAAACGGCAAGGAAGGAGGAATCCTACTCCAGGAACGGAGCATGTAGAGCCTCAAAGAAAGTGAAACTAAAATTGCAGCACTGAGACTGTGAGAAACCTAGTGATGATGCTAGAAAAAGGATTAAATTTGTCTGGCTGGTAGGGAAAATGGACTTGTTTGATAGCTCAGTCAAGCATGGGACACTTATACCCAAAGATGAGAATAGTTTGTAATAGGCAATGCTCCCAGGGATGAAAAAGGGGGACAGTTCACTGAGTACAACAGGGACTAAACACCACAGCTTGCCATACGGGCTATCATGCGCCTGTTAAAGCAGCAGACAAAATATGCGCCGCAACTGGGGAAATTCCACAAAATCAGCTATTCCCAAAGCCACTGGTGATTGCACTGCTTTTGTGCTTAAAGATGGAAGCAAAAAAGAAAATGAAACAATGTTGGCTTGGATTAAGGAACTACACAGAGCATTACCCCTTTGGAGAGAGTTGAAGTGGCACAGTAAGGGTATGTCTACACTACCCCGCTAGTTCGAACTAGCGGGGTAATGTATGCATACCGCACTTGCTAATGAAGCCCGGGATTTGAATTTCCCGGGCTTCATTAGCATAAGCGGGGAGCTGCCATTTTTAAATCCCCGCTGCTTCGAACCCCGTGTAGCGCGGCAACACGGGGCTCGAACTAGGTAGTTCGGACTAGGGTCTTATTCCGAACTACCGTTACTCCTCGTGAAACGAGGTGTACCGTTAGTTCGGAATAGGCACCCTAGTCCGAACTACCTAGTTCGAGCCCCGTGTAGCCGCGCTACACGGGGTTCGAAGCAGCGGGGATTTAAAAATGGCGGCTCCCCGCTTATGCTAATGAAGCCCGGGAAATTCAAATCCCGGGCTTCATTAGCAAGTGCGGTATGCATACATTACCCTCCTAGTTCGAACTAGGAGGGTAGTGTAGACATACCCTCAGGGACCAGTCAGTGGGTGGCATGCAAAATGAAGCAATCCAAATAAGATTACTTACGGAGTCTGATTTGACTGCATAACATACACTAGAAATTGATGTTTTAATAGAAACCGCTACTAAAGATGCAAGAGAGTAGCATCAGCACACTGAAATCTGTGCAACAAATAAACTGATGATCAAGCAGAAAGCACAACATGGCTGATACTCAAAAGTTGTGTGCTTTTGTTATTGGAAACAGTCTCACAATGCAAATAATTATAGGTGCAAGGGCAAACACTGTAGAAATGGCAAGATACTGGGATGTAAATCAGTGCAAAAAATCACTGCCTCGGAAGGTAATACCGAAGAATCTTAGATTTGTCAATTGGCAAATGACAACCTAGAGTCCACCAAGAATGCTGTAGCATCTCTGTATTTCATTTATTGGCTTCTACATTAAACCTCACACAGATTCCTTTACAAATGGAAGGAGAGAGACTTAAAACAGAGTTGATACAGGATCTGATGTTTCTATAGTTTCATAGCAGGATTACCAGAGTACTTAAAGAGGCAAGGTGGCAGAAAACTTAACATACGCAGGGAAATCCTTGCTCCCCTGGGTGTTCTTCCAGGGAAGTTAATGCATAACAATAAATATCAGATTCTAAATCCCTCTGTTGTGAAGTAAGGGGTGTCATATATTATTGGTAGAGAATGACAGAGATTCAATTGACTGGCAAAACACGGGTGTCTACAGGCTTCAAAACAAAATTATGAACACCAGCAAAAATGTAGACAAGGCAATTGATATTTTCTGGGATGGTCTCAGACCATTCAAACGTATGAAAGCGAACATTGTGCTTGAAGAGAAAACAATTCTTCAATTTTATAAAGCTCCTTCAGTACCTTTTGAAATTCAACCACAGATCGAGGTAGAAATTTGGCTCTTCTAGGAGACTTGAATTATCTCTCAGGTTAACTGGAGTAAATGGAACATACCTGTAATGCTCGTGGTGAAAAAGAAGGATGCCATCTGATTATGGTTTAAGAGCAAATGCAAAAAAGTGTGGTTTTTTTAAACATCAGTTACATATTGTGGTTTACCATTGACAAAGACAATTTGCATAAATCACAAGGAAAAGTTGAAGCTATCCTTAAAGTACCCGAAACAAAAAATATATCAAGTTATGTTCTTTTTCTGTGGATGATCAGTTATTATCAGTCTCCTATCTAAGGGTATGTCTACACTACAGCGCTAATTCAAACTAAGCTAATTCGAACTAACGCATCTAGAACTAAAAACTAGTTCGAATTAGCGTTTTGCTAATTCAAACTAGCATGTCCACATTAAGTGGACCCTGAACCAGGCTTAAGGATGGCCGAAAGCAGTGCCGGCAGGGCATCAGAGGAGGACTTAGAGCGTGGAGATGCTGTCTCAGGCTAGCCGAGGGCTGCGCTTAAAGGGTTCCGACCCCCACCCCGGACAGACGGTTCTCAGGGGTGCCCCGCTTGCAAAGCAGTCCTGGCTTGGAGTGCCCGGACTACCCACACTGGGCACATCACAACACTCGGCCATCAGAATGGCTGCACTTGCCGCAGGCTGCCATCTGGGGAGAGGGAGTAATTGGGGGGCTGCAGGAGAGCTTCCACCCCCATAAGCCCACTCCCCATCGGGGCCTCATACCCCATTCCTCCCTCACCTCCTTCCACTTACCCTTCCCTAGCCCCTTTTCTTGATGTACAAAATAAAGGACAATTGTGTTCAAAAATGGAATCTGTCTTTATTGAACAAAACTCGGGGAGACTGGGAAAAGGAGGTGGGAGAGGGGAAGAGAGAGGCTGGGAGAGGGGAGGGCAACTAAAATGATCAGGGGTTGGGAACAGGTCCCATATGAAGAGAGGCTAAAGAGACTGGGACTTTTCAGCTTGGAAAAGAGGAGACGGAGGGGGGACAGGATAGAGGTCTCTAAAAACAGGAGTTGGGTGGAGAGGGTGCATACAGAAAAGTTCTTCATTAGTTCCCATAAAGAAGGACTAGAGGACACCAAAGGAAATGAATGGGTAGCAGGCTTCAAACTAGTAACAGAAAGTTGTTCTTCACAAAGCAAAGAGTCAACCTGTGGAACTCCTTGCTGCAGGAGGCTATGAAGGCTAGAACTAGAACAGAGTTTAAAGGGAAGTGAGATCAAATCACGAGACTGGGTCCATGGAGTGGTATTAGCCAGGGGGCAGGAGTGGTGTCCTTGCCCAAGGTTTGTAGAAGGCTGGAGAGGGATGGCACGAGACAAATGGCTTGGTCACTGTCTTCGGTCCATCCCCTCCAGGGTCCCTAGGCTTGGCTGCTGTCGGCAGACAGGCTACTGGGCTAGATGGACCTTTGGTCTGACCCAGGATGGCCATTGTAAGCTCAGGGCTCAGGGTCGGGGGTCTCAGTGGACCCCCTTGATTTTCATGCACACCTGCTCCTGGGTGGCCAGACTGGCAGCTCTCCTGCCCTAGACAGCCACTTTCCTGTGCCTAGTGCGGAGATCGTGGACGAGGTCCACGATGTCTGCACTAGCCCAGGCGGGTGCCCGCCTCTTGCGGTCCCGGGCAAGCTCCCTGGAGCCGCCAGCCTGGTCCCAGGAAGAGGGGGAGGGCTGGGGGGCATCGGGTGGGTGGCTCGATCCGTGCCAGGTGCAGGGTCTGCTGGCTGGGTGCTGGCAGGCTTGCACCTGGCACGGGCACCGTAGCCAGCCCGTGCCCCTTTAAGGGGTCTGGGACCAGGAGGGGGGCAGACGAGTTTCCCTGGTGTTGGCCAGAGTGGCCACCAGGGAAAGCTGGGGAGGGCTAGCCTCCCACTAGTTCGAATTAAGGGACTACACAGCCCTTAATTCGAACTAGTAAATTCGAACTAGGCTTAATCCTCGTGGAATGAGGATTACCTAGTTCGAATTAAGCGCTCCGTTAGTTCGAATTAAATTCGAACTAACGGAGTGCTAGTGTAGCGCCTATGAAAGTTAGTTCGAACTAACGTCTGTTAGTTCAAACTAACTTTGTAGTGTAGACATACCCTAACATAGTGTTATATTCCCTGAGTAAACTGTTACACAACAGATAGAAATGGCTTTGGTCCATGCAGTGGACCAAGGTTTTTGATGAAGTCAAGAAGCTGTTATAATCTAAAACAGCCCTTACGCAGTGTAATGCCTCTTTAACTAGAAAGTTGGTTTATGGCACTTCGCTGTATGGACTAGGAGTAAAAATTTCATATGTAATGGGAAATCACACTGAAAGGCCTATTGCTTCTAGATGTCTTACTTTGGCCTAACTGAATTAACTATGCTCAAATTGATAGAGGAACTTTGAGTTTACTCTGGGATGATAAGGTTTACCAGTATGTCCGTGGGGAATTATGTACTCTGGTTACAGATCATCAAATGCTAGTTTCAACTTTTAGCCCAAAGAAATGAATATGAGCAATGGCTGCAGCACAGTTACAAAGCTGTCAATATGCTTGGGCACTGTTGAAAAACCCAGCCTACCTGGCACTGCACGAGGGACCACAGACAGCTGTTGTGTTGTACTGGGCACAAATTGAACCTTCACAGTGACAAATGCTGTGGTACAATGTGAAATTAAAAATGATCCAGTGCTAGCTGAAATGTCTGACGTTATGAAGAGTGGATGGACTCATGCACCCAGACAACTGTGCCTGGAGTTTTTTTGTTCTGCTTGAAAAGAATAGTTAAGTGTATGTCAGGGTTGTTTAATGTGTGGTATCAGACTTGTGATTTGGTCAAAGCTCAGGTCCCATATACTTCAAGAATTACAGAGAAGCCTTTTGGCAATTGTAAAAACAAAAAAAGGCATATTTTGTGATGGCCAAGAAATGCTACAAATGTACAGGAAATGGCAAAACAACATCATGGTTGTTAACAAATGCAACACTTCCCTAAATGTGCCTCATTTCATCTTTGGGACAGACAGCTATGCTGGGGCAGCAAATCATTATAGACCATTTATGAGCCACGTGTTGTTGTTTTTTTAATTTCAATAGATGCTTATTCCAAATGGCCTGAAGTATTCTGCAAGCATTCAGGCACAGAGGTTGGAATTGTTGAAATTCTTGTTTTCTAGGATGGGAATTCCTGAAAACCCAGTGACAATGGGACTTTGTTCACATCTGGCATTTTTTAATTTCCAAACAAATAGTAACACACATCACCTCAGCTCCTTACCACCCAACCACAAGTGGCTTAGGGGACAGATTTTTTTCAGCATTCAAGCAAGCAATTTATGCTACGACCCTAGATAATGGTAGTTTACCACACAAGAGTGCAAGTTTTCTACTGGACTGCAGAAATGTGATACATAAGATATGGGGCATACTTTTAGGTTTAACCTTGACTCATTAAAGGGTGCTCTTCAGAGGGACATTCAAAAGAAAGAATGTGATCAACTATGTGCAAGCAGTCACACCTGCCTGCACAGTTCACTCTGAGAAGAAAGTGGAAATCAGAGACACCAGAGATAAGTTGCGGAGTTATTATATGGCACATTGGCCCTCTGTCTTATTAGGGAGAAGTAGCACCCAACATTTCAAGGAGAAGACACACAAACCAGCTTTGAAACATAAGTTCAACAAGGATGTGCTACACCAGAGATGCCTGTTGAAAATACATCTCCATAGTTCCACCCATGGTGACTTGAGACAGCACCAGTTAGCCTGTCTTTGTTTCCGCTACTCGTGACCCTAACACTACAAAGCAAGAAGAGGTTTCTGATGCAGCTTCACCAGAAAGTATATTAAATGTTAATGTCTGTCTCTAGGATGAGGTTCTTTGAAAATGGGGGGAAATATCTTTTCTCGTTCTCCTAAGTGGTTTTTGTTTTTGTTTTGTTGCCATATTCGCAGCACTCTGAAGTTCCACTGTAAACTCTATTTACTACCCCACCAAATGATACACATTTTAATTTAATAGCACCCCCCTATATGGTTAAGTTACTTATTCATGTACTGGAGCAAAGCTTATGTCAATAAAGATGTACTGAATCATTATGACAATGGAAAGTAAGCTTGGAAGTGCTACGTATGAGTATGAAAAAGGGCTAAGTTTTGTGATGTTATATAGTATTTGGGAATGAATGTATGATGTATACTAACAGGTTATACACACAGAGGGCAGGGTGCTCATCCACTCTGAATGCCAACATTGTCTGATTTCTGGGAGTGTAGTCGTACAACTGGAGGGTTTTTTCTTAATGTCGTGTTGACATGGAATGTGCAGCAGTTGTATATGAAGGGCCAGATCAACCTCCTCTGAAATCAATGTATTTCTATGGATCTCCATTGTAATAAATAGTTATAGCTATAAATAGCTTTGATTGATTTTAAAATCTTTCACTAAGTTTAATTTCACACACACACACACACACACACACACACACACACACACACACACACACACCATCATCATGGAGCTTTCTTGGATTTATGTGCTATACAAGTCCAATTGGGCATTCAGTTTGTGCTCTAGTACGATGCTGCTCAGAATATCCCATAGTGGCTTTAGAGTTATTACAGTTTCTTCAGACTCCACTCTATGCCTCATCTCTAGTTTAAAAGCACCAAGAAGCTTCTTGAGAGGGGAAAAATTACATTTAAGCACTTAATATAATTTTCCTCTTACTTTTACAGGAATGAGTGGCTGATAGCATCTGACTTGGATATGCTATTTATCTAGGTACTGATGCAGCTCCCATCTCTACAGTATGTGAGCAACTCACAAACATTATTGAACTTATCCTCTCCAAATTCCTGTGAGGTAGGGAAATTTTATTAGCTCCCAATTTACAAGGGAAACTGAGCTGTAAAGAGACTCTCATGACTTGCCCAAGGTCAAATAAGAAGTCTAGAGAAGAGCTGGGAACCAACTCAGATCTCCTGAGTCTTAGAGCAATGACTTAGCCATGGAATCGCCTTTATACAGTGTTCACACGCTCTAGTTACACTTAAGCAACAGCTACAACACTCTTGCTTTAGTTTTCATTTCTCCATGTCTGCTAACGAGAAGATTTATAAATACTTAGCCTCATGGACTGTAATTTATGGACAACTAATCTCAAGAATAATAGCTACCATTATCAAGAAAGACTGTGTTCTATCATAAAATGTTTATATTAAGTCTTGTTTTTACATACAGAAAAAGAACATCCAATAATTGCAACTTTCCACTTCTATTTTCAATACAAAATTCTGCATCTGAAAGTCTCAGTCGCTGTGGAGGAGATGTCATTCTTGAGTCCTCTGTTCCTCACCCCAAGTAGAGAAATTATATTCTCAGATGTAAAATGTCTGTCATAAAGGTGGGCTCTGAGACTTATCCGATAGCCATCACGTCATGGGTGCTTGTAATTGTTCTTAAAGAGGAGGGATCACTGCTAGTCTCTTCAGATTGGCGTGTCAATTATGGACTAATCAAAACTACTTTCTGTAGTTGCTCTAGCTCTTCTTGGAATATCCCTCCATATAAATGCTGCCTCAGACCTCTCCTGTTTACCATTATCATTGTGTAAATTGACAATGTGTCTGGTGCTGCACAAGACACAAGTAATGGCTTTTTTAAAAAGACTGCCACTGAAAGACTGGCCCTACAGACAAATAGAGAGATGAGCATAACACTGGTCCCCATCCTTCAGAGGGGTCCATCAGCATGAAGAATTGCTGCCTGGCAGAATCCCACTGCAAAATTAGATATGGCCATTCCTAGAATTGAGAGAGATTCAGACTCAGAGGTCTAGTTTGACATGTTATAGAAACAGACGGGCTGTGTCTAAACTACATGCCTCTGTCATCCGAGGCATGTAGATTAGACACATAGGCAAAGTCAAATGAAGCCGCGATTTAAATGATCGTGGCTTCATTTAAATTTAAATGGTTGCCGCGCTGAGCCGACAAACAGCTGATCAGCTGTTTGTCCGCTCAGCGCGCTAGTCTGGACGCTCCCCTGCCGACATCAAAGCCCTTTGTCGGCAGCCCCGTTATTCCTCGTGGGATGAGTTTTACCGGGGCTGCCGACAAAGGGCTTTGATGTCGGCAGGGGAGCGTCCAGACTAGCGCGCTGAGCGGACAAACAGCTGATCAGCTGTTTGTCGGCTCAGCGCGGCAGCCATGTAAATTTAAATAAAGCCGCGATCATTTAAATCGTGGCTTCATTTGACTTTGCCAAACAAACAAATCTACATGGCTCCGTCGACGGAGCCATGTAGTTTAGACGTACCCACTGAGTTGGAATGGCCAGATTTGGACCTAAAATGGACCTAAACTTCCCACCATTCAGAAGGCTTCAGATCAGGTCTCCTCTTTTGCTCCCATCTGTGACTGAAGAGTTAAGGCTGTGGAGTAGAACAAGCAAGAGCAGTTCTTTTCAGTGCCATGCTTTATTAATGTTTGTTGAGCTCTCTGAAGTTGATAATTAAATACCCTTTACTAGGTGTTCCCTTTGGCCAAGAATCCAATCCACTTTTATAAATGTTATATCAACTTCACTTTGGCACTGTTACTGGCTCTTTCCCTCATCTTATTTTGCTCTCTCTCCTTCCCATTTGTATCACTTATTTATATTGTGGTGGTGCCCAGAGGCCCCAAGCAGAATCCAAGTCTCATTGCATTAGGTGCTCTACAAATGTGTAGGGTGATGTACAAACACTGTTCTCTACACAAACCACTCTCCATTTGTATGTACACTGCTCATGGTTATGCATTTCTAGGTATATCTAAATGTGTGTGTGTACATGGACACACTCACAAATATATATGGTGAATGAAGAGGGGGGGGGGAAGGACATGAACACATCATGAAGCAAAACAGACTAATACTGAATTTCAAAAATGTGGTTTGAAGTTTCCCAAAGTTCCAATGAAGCAGAGATAAGTGGATTGAGAATAGTCCTACCTATAAAAGTTATGATCATTCTCACCATTATCACTGTTTTACTTGAATTCTAGCTTACAGGCTTATCACATTGTGCTGTGAACTTTACCTGTTCCAGTAAGAGAAGCGGAGTCACGTTTGGTCTGTGTTCACATCAGAACTCCAGGGGTATGTCTACACTGCAGGCTTTTTGCGCAAGAAAGGCGGTTCTTGCGCAAAAACTTGTGGAGCGTCTACACTGTACATGCGTTCTTGCACAAGTAAATTTACAGTAAGGCGTCGGAATAGAGTGTTTCTGTGAGTTATTTGCAATCCTACAGCACCCGGCCTCCCCCCTCCCAGCTCCCAAAACCCCCGACCCCAGCCCCCATGCTTACCTGGTTCCCCAAGGCTGCTGGCACAAAATGGCTGCCAGCCAAAAGACCCAGGGGAAGCAATGCAGTCTTAGTGCTCAACCGCTCCCCTGTTCCTATCCCTGCACTTAAAGAGGACATGCTGTTTTAATGCTGTTTTATTTTAAATTTTTGGCTTAACAAGTCCTCGGAGTCCCCCCCCCCCTTTTTTTTTTTTGGTTCAACAACTTTGGTCTCCCCCCAAGGACCCAGGTTTGCTCAGGCTGCACCAGGACTTGGTGGAAAGGCCTGACAGGAGCCAGCAACGGACACAGCAGCCCAGACCCTCTCGCCTCTCCCCAGTGTGGCTGGCAGCTCACAGGGGCGACCCCGCCCTGGGCACGAGGCCTTGGCACCGGCTGTGGGCTCAGGAGAGGGCGGACGTGGGACATAAGCGATGCCGAAGGGAGGGGTGTGGGCATTAGAGGCCACTACCATTGCCCCGCCCCCTTCCCCGCACCTACCCCTGCCCCTGTTCTCGGAGGCCACGCCCCCACTCATTCCACTCCCCCCTCCCTCTGCTGCTTGCGCTCCCCCACCCTCACTCACGTTCACTGGCCTGAGGCTGGGGTTATGGTGCAGGAATGGACGGCTGGGGAGTGGGGCGCGGGAGAGGCTGCGGGTTGCAGGCTCTGAGAGGGGGCTCCGGGCAGCGATGGGAGTTTGGGTGCAGACTCGGAGGGAGTGAACTGTGGGAGGAGGATCCAACAGGAGGCTGGGGTTTGGGGTTTGGGGTGGGAGTTGGGCTCCACCCAGGCAGCGCTTATTTCAGATGGCTCCTGGTCAGCAGTGCAGTGGGGCTGAGGCAGGCTCCTGGCCACCCTGGCTTTGCACGGCTCCTGGAAACGGCCGGCACATCCACCTCCTCGCAGGGGGGGGTCAGACAGCTCTACACAGTGCACTGCCCGCGCCCGGAGGCACCGCCTCTGCAGCTCCCATTGGCTGAGATTCCTGGCCAATAGCAGCTGTGAGGCTTGTGCTGGGAGGAAGAGGGGCAGCTTGTGTAGCCTCTCTGATCGCACCTGTGCCGAGGGGATTAGCCTCCTCCTGCCCCCGGCCAGGGCAGACCCTCAGGGAGCTCGGGGGCCGAGAACAGCCCTAGCGCTCGGTGCAGGTACCTGGGCTGGCGGCAGCGTCTCCCTCCTGGGCACCTGCAGCAGCAAGGAACGTTCACAGTAAAGGGAGGAGGGGCCAGGGCTGTGACACTGGCACATGGCCCCGGTCCCATCCCTTAACGCCACCCCACCCTGCTCCCTTCCAGCCGGGCAGTGACCTCAGTGATAACAAAAGCCCCAAATCCCACCCAGACCTCTCCCCTAATCCCAGCCCCCTGCACCTAATCCCTAATCCAAGCCATCATCCCAGCTCCCAGATCCTACCTCTAATACCAACCAGCCCCCCAGACCCTTCCCCTAATTCCAGCCCACACCCAGCCTACCACCCAAGTCTGTCACAGACCCCGGGGCTGTTCTGGGCTGTGCCGTCCCAGCCAGCTCCCCTAGACACAGTGATGGGGGGCAGGGAGTCCCTGCCCTGCAGGAGGGGTGTGACGGAGGCTGCTGCCCACATATGCCTGCTGCTCCGAAGCCCCCTCTGCTCAGCACAGCCCCTGGTTCCTGTCCCAGCAGTGGGGTCCGGCTGCTCTGGGTGGGGCAGGTCTGGGCCTCAGGGCCTCACCGGTCACACGCAGCGTCCTGGAGAGGCTCAGGTTGGAATTCAGCAGCTCCTTATTGTCACTCCTGTGCTGGTACCAGCAGGAGAAATTCCCAGCGTCCCCCGGGCTGGAGACGCGACGGGTGAGGTGGTAGGTGAATGGCCCGGGGGTGAACACTTGGCTGGCAGCCTCCCGCCCGTCCTTGCAGAAGATAAAGCGGGTCACAGGGGACGCTCCAGGGACCAGACACCTCATGGTAACAATGGCCCCAGGGACGCGTTCAGAGAGAGCAGGGGAGCCGGCAGGCACCCTGAGGGGAGAAGTGGGAGTGAGAGCCCAGCCGGGGAGCCACAGAGAGACCAGAGTCAGTCTAGTATCGCGTGTACAGCTGGGGGAGAGCTAAGTTCCCCGCAAGCTGTTCTCATCGCTCAGCCATCACCACCACTGCCCTGCCTCTGTCCTGCTCCTCATCCCCGCCCCCACTCCTATCCCCTGTTCTCCTCCATCTCCTCCCCCTTCCCTTCTCCTGCCCCTCCCCATTTCCACCTGCCCTGCCCTGCCCATCCCCGTCCTCTCCCTACCCCCCCCCCCCCCCGTCTATCTCCCTCTTATGTGAGGGCTTTGCTGGAAACGCCCCCCCCAAGCCAGGGAGATCTCCCCTCTGGGAACAATTCAGCCCCCCCCCATCTCGCTCCCTCCACTCCACAGTATTTCCTCCATTCCCCACAGTTGAAAATTGAGCTCCCCCATCCCCTCAGGTGACAGTCGGGCTCCCCCATACGCAGCTGCCTAGGTAGGCGCCTCCCCAGCCAGAGCCTGCCCCTGGCGCCCACGTCCCCTCCCCCACTGCCTGTCCCAGGCGACCACCTGAACCTGCGTCCCCCTTTCCCTCGGGTCACAGCTCCCTCCCTGACCCTGCACCCCCCCGACACCCCTCCCGCAGGCCAGACTCCTCTCTGGCACCCGCAGCCCCTCCCCAAACCCTCTGCTCCCCCTTCACCCAGGTCACAGCTCCCTCCCTGACCCTGCACCCCTCTAGAGCCCCTCCTCAGGCCAGACTCCTCTCCTGCGCCCATTCCCCCTCCTGGACCCTGCACCCCTATCCACCGCCCCAGATCATACCCCCCCTCCCAGCACCCAGGCTCCTACCCTAAGCTCCCTTCTGCACCCAACCACTCTGTCCCAGACCCCAAACCCCTCGGTAGAAATGTGGCCCTTGATCAGTTGCCAAAATGGCCCCCCATTAAAAATTATTGATCAAGCCTGATCCAAATGTTTTTTGAAACATTGTTTAATGAGAATGTAAATACAATTCTATACAATTGGGAGGGTTGGGGGGAGGGGGACGCAGCTGCTGGCTCCTCAGCTCCTTGTGCTCTCACTGGCTGTCTTCCTGCTGCAAGGGAAGCAGAATCCGTCAGATTCAACGCTGGGGACTCAGGGGAACTGGGCCCCCCAGCATTTCCACCCTCCTCCCCCCTGCTCTCTGGTCACACCCCGTCAGGCCCGCAGGGTGAGCTACTGACCCCCCCAGAGCTCCTGACACCTCGGCCCCCTCCCACCACCTAGGACAGTTTCTGTGTTCAGAGCCTCCCCCACCCCCAAGGACGCTCGCCGGGGCAGGAGGGATTCTGCTGGCAGGGACGTGGGGTGGGGGCAGCCTGAGGAAAGGGGCGGGGGGGACTCCTTGAGGGGATGGGAAGGAGACCCTGGCCCTGCCCCATTCTCCTGCATCTGCTCCGGCTGCTCACCATGTATTCCAGGAGCTGATGGGCCTGCCCCTGCAGGGCGTGGGCCAGGACCAGCCCGGCCTTGCTGTGGCGCCGCAGGGGGGAGCGGGCAGCGAGCAGAGCCGTCTCCAAGAAGCAGTTCTCCTGCTCTGGTGTAAAGAGCTGCCCAAAGACCTGAAATCAAGAGCACAGGAGGTTTCAGCTGACGGCCCAGAGCCCGGCCCCAACTCCTGGGGCTAAAACAGCTTCCTCCTCCCGCAAACTCCCTTCCAGACCCTGCACCCAGACGCTCTCCTCACCCGGCACCCCAACCCCTGCCCCAGGTCACACCTTCCTCCTGCCCCCAAGACCCTCCCAGACCTCACCCCCCTCCGCACAACAGAGCAGCCCTAGGCCACTGGTCAACATCTTGGAGCGGCCTCCATCGAAAAGTGTTGCCCCCCCTCCCGCCCTGGTTCCCCTCCAACGGGAGATCCGGGCTCCGTGTGGCGCTGCCCCTAGGAAGCGCCGCCCCTTTGAAACGCCGGGACAGCGTCACAAAGGGGCAGCGCCGCCCTGTCCACGGCTCGAATAGTCGAGGGAAAATGCATCGACCATTCGATCAGCGACTCCCCGCTTCCCCCCCGCGTCCTACTTGCACGAGGGACCCAGCCAGCCCCACCCCCGAGCCCTGCCCTGCCCTGGCAGCGCGTCCTTACCTCTCCCACCCTCACGCTGTTGCTGTGAGCCAGGACCCATCTTTCTTTGTAGTAGTGCCTGCACCACAGGTCCTCTGCCTGGTGGATGTTGAGGCCTGCAAGAGACACAACAGGGTCATTCTGCTGGCAGGTCTGAGCCCTTCCCCTCCCACGGGTCCCTGCAGGCATCCCTGGGCAAATGGAGGGGCACAGGGGGCAGAAGGGGAACACAGAGGGACGCATCCCCCCTTGGGCCAGTCTGGGGGGAAAGGGCTGGGTCCCCTCCCCCCGCCGCCGGCACCCTCAGGGTGTCCCTGGGGCCCAGGTCCCGGCTGGGTTCCTTACCCCTGTGGTGCAGGAGGAGTCGGTACAGGCTGTGCACCCCCTCCCGGGCCAGCCGGCTGACGTCTTCGGATGGGTCCGAAATAAAAAGGCCCAGCTGGGCCACGTGGTGACCCATCCTCGGCCAGTCAGCGGAGTTCTGAGGGGAGAGAAGAGGGGGGGTCCCTCAGCATCCTGGGGCTGAACGTCCCATGCAAATGGCCGCCAAAGTGGTTCTGAGCTCGGGGACGGACAGAGACACCTCCCGGGGCGGGGCGGGGCCGGCCTTGCGAGGAGACAACCCTGAGCAATGGCCCCGACTGAAGGGTCACTCCGGGGGTGGAACAAGGGGATCCACTGACGGCCACTCCCCAGTCCCCAGGCCCAGTCCCTCAAGAGCCCCCTTGAAGGGCCCAGGGTCGCCCCTCTCCGGGGAAAGGAGAACGCGGCCCGTTCCCGGCCCATTCCCGGCCCTGCCTCTGCCTCCCGGGGATGCTCCCAGCCCCGCGCCCTGCAGCCCCAGACCCCCCGGCTCCGAGGTCACTTACGTCAAACCCCGGGAGGGTGATGGCGACTCCCAGCAGGGCCGTGGTGCTGCCAAGGGCCCTGGCTCGCTCCTGGGGCAGGCGGGACTCCAGCCATGGGCTCAGGTGCTGGGGGGGAAAGAGGCAGGTCAGGACCCGTAGGGAGGCGCCGGTTCTGGGCAGAGCCTGGGGCTCCTCTCAGACTGTGCCCCCCCAGCCACTGACACTGCTCCCCTCTCGGCCCCCCGAGGAAGCAGGGACAATGGCCCCGTCCCTCCCCACGGGGCTCACCTCCATTATCAGCTGGAGCCGGGCGGTGTCTGGGGACTCGGCGAGGAGGCTCGCCAGTAGGGCCTGGAGGTCGTAGGGAAGGGCCCGGATGAACTGCTGCAAGACAAGGGGGAGCCCTGGGTCAGAGGGGGGGTTGGGGTTGGGGAATCCAGGCCACCCGCTGGCTCCGGGGTGCAGCCTTGAGCAGGGTCTGAGTCGCCTCGCAGAGCAGGGAGGAGCCCAGGCTGGGCATGGAAGGGACGGGCCCCCCGGGAGAGCAACGGGAACCCTGGAGGGAAGGATCCAAACCTGCAGCTTCTTCCCTCCCTCTGCCACCCGCCCCCCCCCCCTCTCTGGAGCTCCAGCCCAGCCCGGGAGCAGGGCCCAGAGGGATGTACCTGCATGTGGATAGGCTCCTGCTGCCAGTCCCCAGACACTGTCTGTCCCACGGCCGCCCTCAGCAGGGGGTTCAGGAGCTGGGCCCGCAGGGGAGGCTGCAAGGTGCTGGCAGGAGAGAGGGGCAGAGACTGCTAATTCAGCAGCAGGAGACAGAGACTTTCCCACTCCCTGGTCAGGGGATCTGCTCTGGGGGAATTCGGGGGGGGGAGGGGTCGGTACCTGAGGCTGCAGGCGGCGTTGAGGCAGTCGGCCAAGACCAGCGGGGGGGGGGAGTCCTCCATGATCTCCTGGGAGACCCAAGGAGATAAAGGGGCGTGTGAGGCTGGGGCCCCCAAGAGACGCTCACGCGGCCAGCGCCCCCACCCAGCAGGATCCAACCCCACTGCCTCCCGCTGCCCTGTAGCCCCCCTGCCCGACACAGGGCCCCTCCCAGCACCCCCCTCCCAAACCGGGACCAGCTCAATCCTTGTCCCCAGGCCGTCTCCTGCCCCTCACTGCCCTGGTGACCAGCCTCTGAACCTCCTCATCCCTGCTCCCCAGGCGCATCCCCAGCAGCCCGCTCAGCTGCCTTCCAGCCCCCCATGGCCCGGGGAGACCCCTCCCTGTCCCGAATCCCCCTTCCTGTCCAGCACCCCACACCTGCCCCATTTCTGTGTCCCTCCCTCCTCCAGCATCCCCACCCACCCTCCCCATGTCCACCTCCCCCTCACCCTCCAGCACTCCTGGCTCTGCCCATCCCGTTTCCAGCACCCCCACCCGCCGCCATGGCCCAGGCAGACCCCTGTTCTCCCCACGTATCCCCTCCCCTCCTCCCGGCCACCGCGACTCGCTCACCACGATCCTGGCCACCATGGTGTCCTTGCAGCAGCGCGGCGCCAGGGTGTCCTCGCCCCTTTGGAGGGCAGCGAGGCAAGCGGGGGTGATGGCCAGGAGGAACCGCTGCAGGGCGGCTGGGCTCTGCTCCCCAGAGAGAGTCTGTGAGCCTGGGGCCTGCCTGCCCCCCACGGACAGCTGCAGGGCTCAGGCCTCCCAGGAATGGAGGTGGGAGCTGCCGGTTGTCCAAGCACCCACAATCCCCCCCCCAACTGCTGCCTCAGGCTTGTGGGGGCCCAGCTGGTGCATGACAAGAGCCCCCAGCTTGGGGGGCCCAGGTCATGCAGGAGAAGGGGCCCCAGGGGGATCCCCAGGGACAAACCCCTCCCGGAGGGGGGGAGGACGTGCTGGGAAGGGGCCGGACAATCTCGGGTCCCCCCCATGTGGAGAAGGTTCCTACCATGTCCCGGGTGTGGAGCTGCTCTTCGATGTCATAGATGGCCCCTTCCTCCACCCGGGAGTCCACCCGCTCCTGGCAGCGCTCCGCTGAGGCCCAGGGGGACTCTGTGCGGGAGGGAAGGGACCAGGGTGACTCCAGCGGCCAGAAGGGGTCACGCGCCCCCATGTCAGGGACCCAGGGCAGGTTGGGCCCCACACGCCCCTCGCAGGGACCCATCCCCCTTCCACCCTCACATCTGCCAACGCCCTCAGCAGAGCCCCCACCAGGAACAAGAGAGCCAAGCAGCAGCCCCCGCCCCCATCCATTGCCCTGGCTGCGGGGCAGACACTGGGGCTGCCCCCTCCCCCCCGGATACTGGGTGAGCCCCTGGGCCCAGCGTGTTCACGGCCCCTCACCTGGGTCTGAGCGGCTGCAGGAGGTGGCCTGGCTGCAGCTGGAGGCCCAGGCGCTGCTGCTGACGGACCTGGACCCACAGCTGCAGGGGCTGGTGCGGAGAGGCTGGGGGCTCCCGGAGACTGGCAGGTCCCCGGGGGCCGGGCAGGGCGATGCCCCCTGGTGGCAATGGGGGCTGGGCTCCCGGGGCAGGTGTTTCTCTCCACAGAGGAGGCCCTGGAGCCACCCTACCCGGCTCCCCCGCTGGGCTGGGTCCCGCCTTCCCAGCTGCCCCTGGTGCCAGGTCCGGGGGGGCCTGGCTGGTGGGCGTGTCGCCCCGAGCTGGTGGGATTCAGCTTCCCCGCCCACGGGGACGGAGGAGCTGCTCCCCACCAGCCCTGGGGCCATCTTCAGGGCTTTCTTGAACCACAGCCTGATGCGTTTGGCCATGCTGCAAATGAGGGGAGCAAAGGGGAGCTTGGGGCGCAGCCTGATGAACGAAATCCAGGGGTTCCAGCTCCCCAGAGCGACTTCCCCCAGCCTCCAAATGGCCCCTTGCTTATCGGTTCGGTCTTGCACAGGCACTGCAAGGACCTGAGGGTATGTCTACACTCGTGGAATGAGGAGTAACGGTAGTTCGAACTAGGAAGCCTAGTTCGAACTACCTAGTTCGAGCCCCGTGTAGCCACGCTGCACGGGGTTCGAACCAGTGGGGTTTTAAAAATGGCGGCTCCCCGCTTATGCAAATGAAGCCTGGGAAATTCAAATCCCGGGCTTCATTTGCAAGTGCGGTATGCCTACATTACCCCGCTAGTTCGAACTAGTGGGGTAGTGTAGACATACCCTGAGTCTCCTGCCCATCAACAGACCCTGCTCGGCCAATCAGGGGAGAGTCTAAGGTGTGGGGGGGTGAAGCGTTCTCCCCAAAGACACCGGCATAGACCTGTTCCAGCCCAGGTCCCCACAATGGGGGCTGCATCCCCCACCCCACGGCTCCTGCAAACCACCCCCCGTCCTTCAGCTAGTCTGTTGGGTCACAAGCTGGGGGGGCAGCAGGGGAAGGTCACAGGAGAGGCAAGAACAGAGCAGAAATGTGGGGGGATGGAGGAAAAGGGAAACCAACCAGGAGAAAGCCCCAGTGGCGCTAAGGACGCAGCCCAGGTGAGGAATCACCTTCTGGCCTTTGACTAAGGGCTGGGCCTGCCTGGAACCCAGCCGGCCCCGGGTGGGATCCAAACCCCTGGGGGCTCTTACCTTCTTCACAAAGGTGTCGGGATGCGGAACTCACAGAACACGAGGGAACCGTGAGGAGGAGACGCACCAGAGCTAAAGCAACCGGGGGTCTCCAAAGTCCCCTGGGCCCGCCCCCTGCTTTTATCAGCCTGAGATGTGGGTCCCTCTGTGAGGTCACCACCTCTCCACCTGCCCTTTGCCTTATATGCTGAGGGCTGCCCAAAGCCCCTGTGAGGTCACTGCCCCCCCACCTCACCTCTGCCAGGCAAATGTCCTGCCTCTGGCCACCCCCCTGGGAAGTTTGAGCCATTACTAGGGGTCCCTCCCCCTCCCTCACTGGCCACCCTGCAGCCAGCAGCTCCAGTAGCCCCATAGGCTGCTCCCTGCCCTACACTGCAGGCTTCTTGCACGAGAACTGTTTCACGCCGGAGTTCTTGCACAAAAGGTCTCGTGCAAGAGCGCCTCCACCCTGCCATGGGCTTTTGCACAAGAGCGTCCATGGCAGTCTGAACGCTCTCTTGCACAAGAAAGCTCTGCTGGCTATTTTAGCCAGAAAAGTGTCTTGCTGAAGAAGCCCCTGGTGCTCGTCCACGCTGCCTTCTTGCACAACAGCTCTTGCACGAAGGGGGCTTGTTCCTCGTGGGGAGAGGAATAACTCCTGTGCAAGAAGCCCTGTTCTCTGATGCTTTACTGCAAATTTACTTGCGCAAGAACACACATGCAGTGTAGACGCGCCACAAGCTGTTGCTCAGGAACACTTGTTCTTGTGCAAAATGCCTGCCGTGCAGATGTGGCCTTGATGTCACCCAGCACTGGACTTCCTGGCCCAGGAGCAAGAGTTAGAGCCTCCCACCCACCCCGCTGCCTCTCACGGGCTCTCACCTGTGGACATGGTGCCCTCTCTGTTTCCCTTGGCCTCGTAGGCACTAAGCTCCACTCCTGCCGCCCAACTACTACAAGGCCCGACGGATTTCTCTGTGGCCCCCGACCCAAAAAAGGATCCCCCCAGCGTCAGGGGATACGAAGGAGTCTGGCTAAGACGTAAGTGCAAATAACTCTGTGGCCACGAGGTGTACAGATAGTTCGGAATAACTACGTAGTTCGAACTATCTAGCCTGTGCCGCGTGTAGCCGCGCGGCACGGGGTTCGCACTAGCCGGCTTTTAAAAATGGCGGAGCCGGCTTTATGCTAATGAAGCCCGGGAAATTCAAATCCCGGGCTTCATTAGCAAGTTCGGTATGCATACATTACCCCGCTAGTTCAAACTAGCGGGGTAGTGTAGACATACCCTGAGTTATTTACATGCCCTCATCTTGTACAATCTAGGATTACAGAGCAGATGTCAGCAAAGAACAGGTTGCTTTTAATGATGCTTTTCCAAAATAATGTAATAAAGCCAACTTCCCACAGGGAAAAAAAAATTCTTTAAATAATTTGCTTTACATATTGTTGTGCATTTTATTAATTAGTTTTAATGGGTTTCCTTCAATTAGCTGTGTGTGCTTTCCAAGAATACTTGTGTTATAGTTCTATTTATAACCCTTATTAAAAATCATTTACTCAAAATACACAAGTGTAAAATCACTCTACTCTGCACTTCCCTTAGCATAACAGGTCTCTTTATAGACTAAGGGGAGCGTAACAGGAAGACTGTTTTGCCAGGTGGATTAGTAATTTCAGGCTGCTTGTGTCTTCCCTTATTGCCCACAAATATTATCCTGCACATCAAACAAGTCTTAGAAAGCCAGGGGGATTTCTCTTCCCACCCACCCCCCCATTCTAGACCAAGCCCTGTAACAACAAAGTGTAAAACTCTACTTAATCCAATCCCAACTTGCTCTGCTGATACTCATGTAGCTTTTCTAGACTTTTTGCCTTCCTGCTGGGGTATCCGATTGGCCAGAATCTCCAGCCTACCTCATTATTTTCTTCTGAACACCTGAGCAAGGAGAGGAACCAGCCAGGCAGCTAAGGACTTAGTCAGAGGCAGCTGGGTGTGTGCTCACTAGCAGAAACTTCTGTGCCTATGGGATTTTAGCAGTGGATAGCCTTCAGGAGTAAATGCCAGCTGAGCAGGTGTTTGGAAGATCTCAGTAGCACCTAAAATGACAGTTGGATCTGAGTCCTCTTGGATCTAGATGATGGATCTCTGCTAAGGTCTGTTAAGTCTTAGGAACAGGCAGGGTCTATAAAGCCAGGTAGAGGAGCTACAGCTTGGGGTGCTGGAAAAGGCTGGACACTCCCAGGAAAAGAGGAAGAGTGTTTGGAGGCTGCAGTGTATATTGGTTGCAATAGAGCTTAAATTAGCTCTAAAGGGTCTAAAGAATATTCTGTGAAAGCCTGGGAGGCAGACTCTAGGGCTGTGTCTACACTGGGCCACTTATTCCGGAAAATCAGCCGCTTTTCCGGAATAAGCTACGAGCTGTCTACACTGGCCCTTGAATTTCCGGAAAAGCAACGATGCTCTACTGTACAAAATCAGCCGCTATTCCGGAAAAACTATTCTGCTCCCGCTCGGGCATAAGTCCTTATTCCGGAACACTGTTCCGGAAAAGGGCCAGTGTAGACAGCCCAGTAGTCTTTTCCGGAAAAAAGCCCCGATCGCGAAAATGCCGATCGGGGCTCTTTTCCGTCTACATTGGCCACAGATGCTTTTCTGGAAAAAGGGCTTTTCCAGAAAAGCATCCTGCCAGTGTAGATGCTCTTTTTCCAGAAATACTTATAACGGAAAACTGTTCTGTTTTAAGCATTTCCGGAAATTCATGCCAGTGTAGACGTAGCCTAGATTTCTATGGCTTCTTTTACTTGTGCCAGGATCAGGTTTGGATTTCCAAATGGCCCAGAACCAACAAAGCTGCTGAGAGCTTAGACATGGATGTGTCAGTAATTGGCTATTTTAATGTATTTATTCCTGGAATGGGGACTGTTACTAAGGTAGTTTACCTCTATTTTATTTTTGCCTTATCATTTATTTGTAACTGTGACAGGGTGTCTGGCCCTACACAGGACTGCAAGGGGTTTAGGTAGCCAGGGAAGCCAATTGACTCCATAGGCTGCACCTGGAGGAGCTGGGGCAGAGAAGAAAGCAATTGTAAGAAGTGTGCAGGAACAGGCAGGGCCTATAAAGCCAAGTGGAGGGCCTACAGCTTGGGGCTGCTGGGAACCAGCAGAAAATCCCAAAAGCAGGTGGTTTGGAGACTGCAGGGTGTATTGGTTGCAGTTACTCCCTGGAGGAGGCTTTGAGAACTGGTGGGCCAAAAAAAGAGAAGGGGACCTGGTGGTCTGAAGCAACCAGAGGAAAGAGTAGTGAGGGTACAGAGAGAAATCCCAGACTGCTGAGCTGAGGGTCCCTGGGCTGGAATCTGGAGTAAAGGATAGGCCTCGGTTTCCATACTAGCCATTGATGCTGTAGATCTGCCTGGGATGTGGGTGGGGGGCTCATGCATGTGTGTTGACCTCAAGAGCTAATACCTGAGTGACCATCTAGAGGTACCAGACCAGTGTGGAGTGAGGAACCTTCATGATGGTAACAGTCCTCCAATCCCATTAAAACCAATGGAACGTCTACCACTGACTCTTTGATGATTACAAAAGGCAGCTAAGAATGAAAACAGGCTGAGCAAAACAGGCTGAGCAAAGCAGACTTTTCTTGGGGAGGTTGCATATGTCTAAAAAAATCAACAAGGAAAGCAAGGTTAGAGAGCTAGTGCAGATCTAGGAAAAGAGTGACTCTGAGATGTAGGCTGAGCTTTGGGGGCAATGCACAAAGATAGAGTAATATATACAGCATTGAATGCTCTACTGAGCTCAAGGAAAATAAATAAGGAGCCAAGAGGAGCAACGCTTGCTTAGGAAAGATGGAGAGCAGTTTCCATGCTTAGTTCAGCGCAAGCTTCAAATTGAAATGGCTGAAGTATATACAGGGATAGTTTGAGCCGTTATGAGAGAGGTGGAAAAAGGAAAATAGAAACTGAGTTACAAAATGGATTGTTGAAGGGGTGTATACAACATTGGCAATGCACAAGCCATAGACATTGTGTCCTTTGAATGTAAACGTATGCCAATATTTAGTTGCACCCACAGATAAGCAGATCAAGACAACCATTCATCAGTTTATTAGTCCAATATGACATGTAATGAATCAACCTGAAATTCCTGGGAAGATTCTTTTTTTTATGAAAATGACCAACAAACATCTGTAATTTAATCACTTGTCACTGTAATTGGCTGACTGCCTGTTAATTGCTTGTGCAACTCCCAAATTGTCAGATCAAAAGACCATCCAGTGATTCATTTGGCTGTCACCCCATATAACTAAAGCAACAAATATAAGAAACAGTTCCTGGAATAAATCTTCACTCATGATGTCTTCTCTCAGTAGTCAATCCATTAAACCCATTCAGCAACTTCTTAAACAATGCAGCCCTCGTTGTGGCAGATCTCAAGCTCCTGAAGAGGAGTTATGCCCTGAGACATGACTGTAAAAATGGCATTGATTCAGTATTTTTTCTCCAGATTCTTCATATCCTATTTTTGGCAGTAAATAGATGTTTTTTTCTAATTTTAGGCCTCCTTCACTGTGGTATCTAAGAATCTCACAGTCTTTAAGGTATCCAATTATATAGATTAAGGACCCCCAAGAAGTGCATTTCCCTGAAAGGTAGAAGCTCCACAGATGGGAGAATTGTCCTATTGATCTACCACTGGCTACCCTGAGGCTTAGTCCATTTCATTGTGTTGCTCAAGAGTATGGAGCATTTATAGAGGCATCATTTTTTCTTAGCCATTGCCCTGACCATAGTCACACAGTGAACGCCATTCTCCTCATGGGACTGATGGATAGACATATGCTGCTGTCCAGAACAGCCATTATTAAATAGAGGCTTTTTGGTGCAGGCCTCTCTTTGCATAGCAGCCCGTTTGGGAGTGGCAAGTCCATCAGCTGCCTGCTGTTGCCTCCAACATGCAAAGCAATTCTCTCCTAGTTCTCAGCTGGATGTACTGCTGAAATATATCTGGTCAGGTATACAGGGGGCACCCAAGTGGTAAACACAGCTTCCTGATTCTTTGCCTACCCCTGGCATAGCTTACAGCAGTCCCTAACCTGCAGCAGCTGGCACGGCTGCCCAAGAGAATCAGTCAGCTGAGGATGTTAGAACACAGTGGGTTCCAGCTATGCTTTATTGCCGTTCCCTGAAAGGTTCTGGTATGCCATTCAGCTACCATGGTTCTATGAACATACACAACAGGGGAATCCCTTCCAGAGCAGATAGGGCCAGATTCTGCCCTCTTTGTTTTGCCATGAACATGCAGCTGAGCAGATGTATGCCAGCCAGCTTTTAGACAGCAGGCTGCTTTTAACACACAGTGCCAGGGAGGCCCCACCTGGGAGAGCTCCAGGAAAGATTGTGCCCCAGAGCATCAGGCTCAGAGGACAGCACCCCAAACCATCCGTCCAGTGTTGTCAATGGTTTCTGCCACTTTCAGAATAAACTAGTTATGTGAATTGTGAAATGCCTAACAACCAGGGGGCCCAAACCGGGGGCCCAAACCAGGACCCCGTTGTGGGAGGGGCTGTAGAAATGCAGAACAAAGCCAGTTCTTGTCACAAAGAACTTACAATCACAGTCCTCCCATTACTGATTCTGCCATTAGTAGATGTTGTGAGCCTGTGCAGTGGGAACAATTATCTCTCTGGGCAGTTGACCTTCCTGACACTCCAGAGCTGCTACTGAACTCAAAGCCTTGAAGAAAGTAGTATGGATTTGCCCCCCAGTGTAAATTAGCTTGCCAAATAATAACCACCCACCCTCCCGATCATTTAAAAAAATATTTTCTGTTCTAAGGAACTACATATTAATGCCCATTCCACTGCTCATGTATCACTAATCACTGCTTCTAGTCACCTGTGCACACCTGCTTTTACCCAGCATGGCCTGAAAATGCCCCGAGGAAACCTCAATGAGGTTTCCGCTGATGCTGTGAGGAGACAGAGGCTATCACATGCTTAGGTTCAGTGCTTCCCTTTCCAATCCTCTGAGCTTGCATCCAAAGAAAGCACAGAGAGCAGACAATTCTACCCAATGTCAAGTTAATCAGATGTGGACGCTTACGCTGGGCCTTGCAGGATAATTTATACATTCTTCTCTAAAGTACTATGCTTAGCAGAGCTCAAAGGTAGTGCCTGCACTGTGCACCCTGTTATCTTTGCCTGATCATCTTCCTTGTCTCTCTCATGGACAATGACCTACATCACAAATAGCTCCCTGCCCCCAGCCCTTGCTATTTTGCACTCATCCCAAAGGGAAATAAAAGCAGGCAATGCCCTGTTAAATCTTCACCTGCTTCAGCCCCCCTCCCCCCCCCCCCCAGAGAAACAATCTCATGCATGAAATCTAGCAAAGCAGGAAAACACTGGTGATTTAATGAGCATAAACCAAATACAACCAAAAACACAGAACAAAATGTGACACTGATATTCATATTAATAGATACAATATGTTGTCAGATACTATAGAAAGCCTTTTAAATACAGGGATTGTGCCTTCATATGCTGCTTAAAAATGTACACAATTGTGCTGATATTAATCGTAAGATCAGCCTTTTATGTCATGTCAACACATATTCTTGAGCAATGTGTTGTGGAATGAAGCTTCACTAAAAGCTGATGTGAATTTCAAGGCTTGAGTGTTGCTGCCATCTACATGGCAGGAAGACTATACACCAAAACAAACAACAGATGCATTGCTTTTACTGGGGGGAGATCTGTAGAGAGTCTGACTGTCAAATTATATGTTAGAGCTATGAAAATAAATTTCATGCTTTTTACTATCTTGATATGGTACATGAGAAATCCACAGTGACATTTAGTACAAAGAGCAACTTACCAAAATCCCTAGGGTTCAGAAGTCTGCACATTATTTTGCAAGATTTGAAGGATAGAGGAAAATAGAGTGAATTATATATTGTTCAGGATGTTCTTTATATTTTTTGCTGCTGAGTAACTGTAATGGCATTTGAAAAAAACCATCAACCTCATTTTGCATAGAATAGGAGTAATGGACATAGTAATGCTGAAATGTATTTATCATTGAGATGCTATTTTGCCTGCTTGTTCCCAGTGGAAGTTTTCCCCAAGGAGGGACAGCAGCATCCACTTCCAATTCTGCATGATTTTTAATGTAAACTCAGAGAGTACAACATCTCTGCTTTAGTAAGATTCTTAAAGGCACACAGATGTAAAACAGAGAGACAATTGAAGAGTTTTATTCTCTAAATTGGACAATTGTATTTACACCATCATGCTGAAATCTTCCTGCAAACATTAGTAAACTTGAGAATCTTCCATAATCAGAAATGACATTTATAAACTGCATTGCTACATGTCAACTAACTGCATGGTTTATATCGCTTGGCTGTCATATCTGCCCTACTATAAATACAATGTCCATGCAAAATAGATAATTGGCAAGCATTAGGGAGTGCATATGCATGTGCATCTGTTTGGCCTTTTTTTAACAGGTGCCATTCAAAAGTACAAAATTTATCACATGTCTGAGAGGATCCCTGAGACAATTATCTCTTAAGCTTCATGTTGCAGCAGAATGGAAATTACAGCCCTTAAATTGAGGCAATGGATTTGGAAATTGACAAGCTAGTATTGGAGTCGTAGAGATAACATTAGACTTTGCACATATGGGCTTTCAAAAACAAAGCAAAACTATTATGAATATAAAGGCTCAGTGCTCTCTTCCCCTTCTTTATGCACACAATACCTTAGTTATGTGCACACTGCTCCCTTTTTACCAGCATAACTGAAGGGAAGCAAAATCTGGACTGTGAAGGCAGCAGATGTTGTTACCACTATGAAAATGTTTCCCTGGAACAGTCAAACTCAACAGCACTGTGCAAGTACATAGAAGCCTGAAATTGAAACAACTGGTGTTCCACTGTTCAAGCTTAAAAAATAAATCAACGGCACATCAGAGATCAAACTGCTGAATTTTTGACAGTTAATAATAAGTCTCCTAATGCAAATATTGCGATGTTTGGATATGAGAATTGGAAGCAGCCCATTTGAGGATACAGGCGCCATTTGCAAATTTCTGATCTATATCCAATTTGGACTGGAAATTCTAAGTTTCAAAAGGGTTCTTAAGCCTAAGACTTTGGTTTGAACCCATCTCCAGTGAAAAAGTAAATTCCATATTAAACAAGTACAGTAGTCCTGTAGCACCTTAGAGACTGACAAAAATATATAGTATCATGAGCTCTCATGGGCTTCACGTCTGGGATGTTCTATTTTAATTTTTTTTAATCGTGCAATGGATTATGGGTAATTTTTTTAAAAAATGCCCAACTGTCTTAGCAGCCTAAGTCTCACTGACTTATAAAGATTTACTTTAAAAAAATACTTATGATTTTTGAAAATGGAACTTAGGTTTGTAAGTCACTTAGACATTTTTCAAAATTGTATATAACTCCAACCGAGAAAAGGACATTACAATGTTAGATTATGAGTTTCAACTTGATGGAGACCCTTTAACTTCATACAATTGAAACATATATTCCCAAACACTTTGTAACTGCCTTATAAAATCAAATTATCTGATAAATATTGCAAAGCTGCACCACATTGCATTAGAATAGGGATGGTTTCTTGGCTATTGTGGTTCATATGTACTGCTAGTAACTAGAGGAGCAATATTAATGCATATTGTTGTACACAGATATAGAGTTGTTGAGTAGGTACAAATGTGTTGTTCTAAACAAATGGTGCTACTGTCACCATGCTCACGTGTTTAAAAGGAATCAAAACACCACTTGGATGTACTCTCCAGGATAATAAATGTACCCAATGAAAAAGTTAATGCATTACCTTGCAGATACTTGAAATTATAATTAGCACAAAGTGAATAAACAATGGCGTGAGCGTGTGCCAAACACCAATCTTCACTGCAGAAAGCATTTCAAAGTGTTTTCAGTATTGGCAGCCTGCTGGTATTTGCAGTGCTTTGTAGAATTAAAAGCAAGCAATCAAACATCACGTTGTACAAATGTAATTGTTACCACAGCACAACAGTATGTTGTGGACTATGCTAATTCCTTGATCTATGCAACATCCTTTAATACAAAATATCTTTTGGTGAGAGAGAGAGAGAGGCTATTGCTTTGGTAGAAACTGATTCTGGCCCAATTTGCACCCTTTACACTGAAGAAGGGGATGACGTGAGTAAGGGAAGTAATTTCAGAACTGGATGCTTAGATAAGGTTTAACGCTCATGCGAGCGCGCACATACACACACACACACACACACACACACACACACACACAATGATCCCATGACTAAAAGCGCACTAATACAACACATGAATATAGCTGCAATACTCATAAGCTGGCAAGGTAATGCATTGTATGTAAGAAATAAAAATGTAATTAGAAGGATCATGACTTGAGCAATGTCTCTGAAAGCAGCACTACCCACAGCAGTGAAATATCAAGCCCTGGGTTTCTGCTTGCATAAATAAGAGACAGTCATTAAGAATAGAAAGTGGTGAAGTCAAGAATGGAGCTTATTTTCTCTCTCACTCTGCCACCTGTGAAATTGCATATTACCTATTTTGCTACATTCAGATATAAATTAATCATTTTTACATTCTTACTGTTTGCATTTCTGCTTTTAACATAAACAATGAGAGCCAGATTAATTCTGCATTTATCTCAGCTGACAATATGCTTTCAGCTACAGCTGTGTAAATTTGGAATGAACTCTAGTGAGGTCAGTGAAGTTACTCCAGAATAAGAGAGCATAATGTAGCCCACACTGCACAAGATCCAGACTAGACTCAAGGAAGGATCCAATGTAGGAGTGTAAAGTCCGTGTTTTATCTATATCTGCCATGTAAATACATATTGAAATGCCTCATTCTAGGGAATATGCACAGCATTTCCACACACTGCAGCATTTCAGTAGTGGATACTAGGTTAATGGAGAGTTTTCTCCAAATTTCATATTGACATTTTACACATATACAGAAAATTTCCTATAGACTAATACTGATATCTGCAGAATCACTTACCTAAAACAAAGACACGTTAATTTTTAATTTGGTGTTTAATTAAATGCTTATATTTTTTCTTTAAATTCAGGCAACATTGATGCACAAAGTTTTAAATATATTTAGTCTTCCCCATGTTGAAATGTTATCAATAACAATTTTAGTTTATTAACATTAACAAGATAGAGAACATTTAACAATGATTTAAATCTTCAAATTTGTCAAATGTAATATTTACCAGATACAGACATTTTGTCATTATTAGTAAAATTCACTTTAAAAGCATTATGGTAAATCAATATCTTATGATTGGGAGTCATTGCTCCTGTTAGTGGAAAAACATCTCAAGAAGAAGGAATCATTTAATGTTGCATATGTTAACAAAAATCTAGATTTATTCAATCAATGTGATTCTACTGAAGGGCTGGCATTGTACCTGGAACCAGTAACTGAGAAAAGAAAAACAGCTGCTATGAAAGATACTTTGAAAATTAATCGTGAAAAGCATAGTGAGAAACAATATAAACTGAGTATTTCTTGTATCAAAACACAGTAAAAATATGTTGTCCCATGAAAAAATCCTGCGTTTTCAGTTTCCCTGTTGTACCTTCTAGTTCCATTGGATAAGCAGGCTTATCTAGCACACTTTGCAGGAACGCACCTTGGACGTCCAAGGAAGCTGTTTCCTCTCATCTGGAAAACAAATGTATTCATTTGTCTTTGGAACATTCTGTGGTATGATTAACAGGCACAGCTTCACTTGTTTGAAAGAGTTCATTATAAATCACTTTATAAAATGCTAAAAACCCTCAAGTATTTGTAGTGAAATTAAGCTATGCATCAACATTATGCAAGTACTCAAGTACACCACAACCTACAACCACAAAATATTTAATCCCATCAAAGTGCAGACATCAAAAAAGCAATGTCAAAGCCAAACTGGCATGAGACTGCATATGTATCTCCTGAAAGTAATTCAACACAGCAGACTTCTGTGTTACGCATTCAAAACTTCCCAATTTTGGAAGGAGACAATTGATTCCTTTTAGATGTTAACAGATTACTTGCATTTTCACTTCACTTGCTGATGGAATGCATACATTCTTTCAATTAAACTTATTGTAGAATAAGTGGAAATAAGAGTAATAGTGAGTTATAATATTCAGGTATGAGATGTGAGTCCTGTACCATGTATCAGGAGTCTAGCAGAAATGGGAATTAGTCAATCAATCAAAATTTTAGATACATGAATTTTCCTAGCTGATATACTTATAGTCTTAACATAAAATACTCAATACAAGCAATATTTTAAAAGTTATTGTTTAAGTGGAAGCAATGAAGAGATAAGGTAAGAACAGACAGAAAGAGGTAAAAACAAACAATTATTTTGCAGTCCTAATAATTACAGCTAAAATCCAGGAGATTATTTGATTAATTAAAAGTAGATGTCAAGTTATGTTTATATAGATATAAAACATTTTTCATACCATACTATGAAATCTTGAACTAATAATATTTAATACTTTGAAACTGAATGCTAAATTACATATGGTATATTTTAATTGATACTTTCACTATGATGAAATGTTTATAAAGTTTTATTTAACATAGATCATGTGTTATCTGTGGTTATGATTAATGGGTTGTCCACACATTTCACATTGTTTCTGCTTCATGCATCAGCAGCAGCTCGGCCAGCATTCCATTCCTAAATCTTTCCTTGTTTACTGTTACCTGATTTCTGCTGCAATATTGGTACCTGAGCCAGAAAAAGGTTTGATTTTTCGTAAGTTTCTCTGCAGCTGTAAAACTTCATGGAAAAACCTAGATTTGAACATCAAGTTCCAACAAACAGGACATTGACCAAAGATATAAGTGGTACTGCTTTGATCTAAATAACACATCTTAGAGTTGCATATAGACTGGAGACTGTTAATTGGGTATTCTAACAGGTAATTATGACCTGACTGTTAACAACACTTCTGGACTGGACTTCTAATACTTCTGTCATCTGAAGAACTGGGTTTTGCCCACGGAAGCTCATGATACCATCTATATGTTTTGTTAGTCTTTAAGGTGCTACTAGACTCTTTGTTATTTTTTAAGTTTTTCCTGTTACAGACTAACTCAGCTACTCCTCTGAAGCTTGTTAACACAGTCAGTCCCAGCGTTGCATATTCATAGCTCTCAGCTGCACTTGGCCCACTGCAATCTTTCCTTTTTTATTCATTTTTCCACTCAGTGTAGTGCTATCTCTCATGGATGAAATCTCAGGGAGGGCCACACATTGTTTACCAACGCATTTGTGGTCAGGATTTTTGGGGACAAGAAACTAAGCAAGATTATGAAACTACAGGCATTTTTTTACTAGTGTCAGAAATCCAAGTAGAATTTTTTTTCTGTCCAGCCTTGTCAGAGAGTGAGGAGCATATTATTTAGAAGCAATGTTTTCAGAGTGAAGTGACAGGAAGATTTAAGCTGCACAAATGGATGTTCTCGGCTTAACCAAATTGGCACTGACAGACTTTTGAAGGCCATCACATGGGGTCCCATGCTCTTTTAAACAGCAATAACCCATTGTCAATGGGAACACTCACTACCAGTGCTGCATTGTGGTCAGGCAGGGGGATGGAATGTTGTCTTCTTCCTGAGCACTCTCCTTTCTCACTACACCTCTTCCCTGAGCTGGTCTAGCCTGTCAGTGACTCAGGTTCGGCCAGGACACACACCCAAGTTCACCCTTTTCAGGGCACACATGAAGAGTCCAATAATATGGAAGTCTTCAGAAATTAGCAAAGGCTTATCCCTTTAGACAGACCCCAGGACTACCGGCACCTTCCCCAACTATATTTCCTACTGAGGTACAGACATCTATCAGTATCACCTCTTTAGGTGCTGGTAGAGAAGTTTGGGCCCACCCTCTTCACCAGGCTCCAATCCAGGGCCCAGCAGTAGGAAGCAAAGCCCTGTGCTTTGAGGTGCTGTTCCCACAGGATAAAGTAAATACCTGAACATGAAAATCAAGTCAGAAGAAACCTCCTTTGAAAGCTTGGTCAGGTCAGTATCACCAGGCCTCAGACAGCAGGAGCTCCTGGGGGACCTCCTTCCCAGAAATTTGGAGTGCATGTGAGTTGCTTCCTCCATCTTCCTGCCACTGTGATACTCCCATTCCCTTATTAAGCTTTTCCTCCAGCTTGTGCAGAGCTGGGCCCAGAGGAACTCCTTAATCCTTTCTTCTTCAGCATGGCATTTGTACACCCCATTACACCCATGCAGGGGAGAAAATGCTCAGCTAGTTTCAGCCTCCACCTTCTTACTCACTCTTCCATTAGAGGAATGTGATCAGTTGCCACTACCACTGGAAATGTCTGGTTTCTACCTGTTTATCTGGTGAATATCGCATGATTTGTGCCAATTCTCATTGCCTATGCTCTTCCACCTGGCCCCACTTGCTCTCATCCAGACAGCACAGGTCCTGCATGACCCAGGCTTTCAGGGGCTCCCCTTACTGGGTCATACTAACGGGCAGAACAGAAAGCAAAGAAATCTCAGCCTGCATTAAATTGTGCTACTTTCCCTTTGCGTTTCTGTGGGTAAAATAAAAAGAATTTTCTGCCTTGTCCCCTCCAACTTTATGGACCTAGGCCCCCATAATGCTCCTGCAAGACTTCTGCATGGATGGTGAAGAAAGCAGGAAGTAGGCCTGCAGCAGTACTCCTCCCTGGAAAAGAAAGGTATGTAGGCCTCCTAGGAGAGTAAGCATCAGGACATCTGGGGTCTCTTCCCAGACTTGGTGCACTAACTTGGGAAGTCACTTAACACCTCTGTGTTTCAGTTTTCCACTTTGGAAGATGGGGCTGGTAACTCCTCCCTCATGGGGGCATTGTGAGGGTCAGTTAATATTTGTAAAGTGTTTTGATATGCCTAGATAGCCAGTTCCATAAACACGAAATGTTGACATTATTTGATTATTGTGTTACAGGCCAAAGCAATTTGAAGAGCCATAGCTTTGCATGTTAGAAAGAATGGCAAACACAAACATAGTATTAGGCATCCGGGATAGAAGCCCAGAGGAAATGCTGGAGCTGATACAAACATGAGCCACTATCTCAGAAAATGGCAGCTTGTAGGTACATGCAAGAGAACAATTAGAATCCAATTTGCCCAGGCAAGTAACCCTAAGCTGGTGTTTACCTGTGCCTAGCGCAGGTGAAAAATGTGTATTGATGAATTATCCAAGAGGAAACTACAGGCTGAGGGGTTCTATTACCTGTCAGAGACTAGTCATATGGACATTGAGAATTACAGGTAAATCCCAGATTAGTTTTTTGGCTTGTCTAATGAATTCCTGCTATTCACCTCAGTATATGCCTTTTTCTGTGATTGCTGGAGGCCAGATCTGCAGCAATGGGAGGGAGTGTATCAGTGTGGAACATTGGGAAGGGTAAAACCAACATAAGTAAATAAATTGTGCAAGATTCTACAGAATGAAAATCGGTTTGAAAAGCATTCTGAATACATTAGCGGGATCATCATAAAACAAACGATACAGTCACATCTATTAGTATGGGTTCTGCACAGCTGTAACCCATACTAGTTCCAATAAAAGTTATAATAAAGTACCTTTCTAAGGATACTTATGCAGCTCTTTGTACATTCATTGTAATACTTTCATCCTCTTCTCATCAAAAGAGGTGTTAAAGTCAATATGCTCCTTAATGGTGTTTCTATGGGAAATGCACATATGCCAAAATACTGTAAGCAAAATGCAAATTACTCTGAAAATCTATATGGGTCAATGTTTCATAACAACTTATTTGGAGCGTCTACGTTTTTTTTAGGCTCTAAATTCATGGGACACAGATTCTGAAGTAGCAGATATCATCAAGTCAAACAATGACATCCTTCATGCTCTCAAATAGTAAAATATGCTACAAAGTAAAAACACATGACAAAGACTAAAGAAAACAGTATCCAACTAAATGTTACATTACTGTTTTAATGTTTGCCTACAAAAAAGTAAGTGGTCAACTTCAAGCCTTCTATCACCAAAATCTTTCTTTTCAAACAAACGCTTCTGTCAGAAGTGTCTTAATTTCTTATCACAGAATTTCATCCACACAAGGAGCAATAAATAATTCATGTTGCTGGCTCTTTGTTGTGTGTCCCTGAACTGCACAGAGCTGGAAGGCTGACAGCTGTGTCAGGACAAGCACCAAAGATCTGACATGACAAGTGACTAACAAGTTTCTTTCAGTCTATAGTGAAAGAAGACAATGGCACAAAGTGCAAAAACGAAATCCTGAAACAAAATGAAACTGTTTCTTTCTCTTTACCTAAGTGTTTGCTATGAGCTTATTTCCGACCCATAACCTCTGGTCATTTTATAGTACTGCCCAGCCCCCTTTACTCCTCACATTCGCCTGGCCATTTACGCCTGTCCACGGATCAATATGAGCAATTCTTGGAGAAATACGATGTCTCCATGACAACCAAGCCACAAATTCTCAGTGGAAAGCAGTGAGACCAGTAGTGAAATCTCCAGAGATTTTCAGACCTACAAGGCAAGATGTCTTAAAATGCAGGAATGGGCAGAGAGAAAAGCCAGAGTAATTCATTGTTTATTACCAGTTTAATGATGTCAGATGGACAGAATAAAACTCAGTTTTTAAGTTTAGATTCTTTATCAACAAACATTTTTTCCCAATCAATAGTCACCTCTGGACAACCTGACATCCTTTTCTTTATTTCACATATATGGTCTGGAGAACAATATATTCTATACTCTCCTCCAGTGACATGCAGACTCTGTCATTCAAAACAACTTAAAGGAAGGATAAAATTAATATAATTAATTCTAAATTAATTGTCACCAGAACAAGTTATTACTATTAATCTTAATTACCAGTAATTCTTTAAAACTTCTGTCCAGAACACGTCAAAAATGAGGCTGTACATTTGTTATCTGTAAGAGTTCTAGAAAGGTTTATGGACAGTTCCTGAAGGGCATAAGCTTTAAGGTATGGCACACTGGATGGTTTGGTGTATTAAATATGTCTCCTTACCATGGTACCCGTTATTTTTAAGTCCGATACTGGATTTTGCAAGGTAGGGAGACCAAGCCAAAGTGGCTTGAAAATAGATGCAGATTTACAATTCACTGATTTCAATTATTCTAAAACATATCACCGCTCATTTCTGTGGAAAAGATGAAAAGGAAATGAAGTTCAAATCAGGTACATGACAGCAGTTCAGCTCCCAAGGAATCTTGAAGGAGTGGAGTGCACTGAAATATAATCCCATAGCCATGGGTCCTATCTGGGTTCTGAGATGACTTAGGGGACTTGACATGGATTTCAGACTGCACCCTTTCACTGAAAATTAAATCTCAGCAGTGCTCCTTGGGGAAGGATCAGGGGACTGTTGGCAGCTGCCCCCTGTCAGTGCAGGCTGCAAGATTTGGAAATCTCTTAACTAAGCTGACAGGCCGCAGAGCGGATGAATCAAAAATATGATACACGGATCAGCACACAAAGATGCAAGAGGGTACACAGTAACCAGATAAAGCAGGAAAGGAAAATATCAAGTGAAAAAAATATATTTAACTCTTTCACTAAATGATACTGTGTGCATGTTTCATACACATTGCTATAGGGACCAGACACACCTTGCTTGCCTTTTTTAGATTTAATCACACTCTATGTTTTTAATCAGCCACAACGAGATGCACTTTAAACTTAGTTATCCCCCTCTTCGGGTGCAACTTTCTCACATACTCCAAGTATAAATACAGAAATAAGCAACATTAAGAGAAATCCCATAGCCACTAGAAGGGGAGGCACCTTATGTATATCACTGTCATTACTCATTTCACTCTTAAAAATCATTTCTTGAAATAACTAGTGTGAGTTGATTTGAAAAAGGAAGCAGGTTTTAACACTGTCAAATTGCTTTTCTCCAGACCTATCATATTTGAACACCTGCTTTATATTCAGCTATAGTCAGTATAATCCTTCTGATTTTTCATAATCTTACTCTACCTTCAAAGGGTCAGACAATGTACATATATTAACTAAGCAGTTTAGTCCCAAACTAATTATAATGAACTAGTAGTGTCAGTTTTCTTTTTGGTCATAAAGCCTTTATCCTTTCCAGGACTTGAATGCTTGATAAAAGAGGAAAGGATAACAGCTCCACACTATGACCCCAGGAGGTGACCATTAATTGACATTGCACCTGCTAAAAAGGAAACAGCATTACAATGTGCTTTTTTGATTGGCTCAAAAGCCATGTCATATTTATCATTTGATACTCAGTAACTATCTTTAAAGGGCTCTCACCTGGACTCTCAGACTCTTCCATGACACATCTGTCAGGCATATCCTCAACTCCTTGGAAGTTTGCTGAGTTTGAGCAGCTGTCATGCTTGTCCACACTCACTGCAGCTATAAAGAAAGAAAAATAGGGTGGAAAATTGTAATATATTCACAAATAAAACACTTTTCTTCTTTGCTATAGTTCTTTCAACACTGAGCTCATGTTTTGCAAACACAAATAATACATTAAAAATAAAGTGGATCCTCATAAATATTTATTGGCAGGCACATAATAGTTGAAAACTCTACAGATATAACTCTTTTGGAACAGAAGTTTGAGACATCAACTTAAATGTGATCCCATTGTCGTGGAAAAACTTCATGAACTTGAACTAATAAAGTACATTATTAGACCAACAAAATGCTCACTTGCTTCACCAGAAGAAACTGGTAAATGGAGTAAATAATCAATTAGAAGGTCTTGTAAAAAACTGGAATTACACACTGTGGAGTAGAACTGTATTTTAGTTTGGTCTATATTAATCTTTTTTTTTAAAAATGTGCTACACAAGACACTTGAAATGTGATGTGGAATGAAGTGTAACAGCAAAAAAAAAGACTCAATTGAAGTGTGTAGATTATCTTACATTTTTTTTTATTTAGCTTGTGAATATTTGTGATTCTGAAGATGAGAAACTACTCTCAAAGAGCTCTGAATTTTAAAATCTATCTATATATTTTAGAAATGTGCATCTGTCTGTTTGTGAGTCCATTTCTTTAAGAACTCCTCCTAAATGGTAAGACTAGGATCACCAAATTTGGTATGCATCTTCCTTATCTCCTAACTTAAAGTAAGGTCAGGCTTTGGTTGTGCCAGGAACATGGGACGTGTTGGGAATGGGACTGTTTTCTACAAGATGGAAGGGGGGAGCTTTTTGGAGGGACACTATACTGAAGCATGGCCACTGGGGGGCAGTGAGTGTGCGGGAGAGCTGAAACTGCATAATGATCACTGGGGGTCGGGAGGACCACACCACCAAAAAGGTAGCCAGCTGGGACTTGCCCTTTTGCTGGCCACTGGTCCGGGTAAGTGGCTCCCCTGCCCTAAACTCCTCCCCGGAACCCTGGGGGGAAGAAAAGGCCCAGATGCATGGATGGGGGAGGGGAGAGAGTAAAGGCTTCTGTCAGATGGAGTGGGATGGGAGAGAAAAGACCCCGGCCAGATTGAGGGGAAGGGGGAGAAAAAGCCCCTACTGGATGGGGGGAGAGACAGAAAAAGCCTTGCTGAACAGGGGGAGCAAGAAGGCCCTGATGGACAGGGTAGGGGTGGGGAAAACAGGCTCTGCTGGATGGAGGTGGAGAGTAAGCCCCTTCAGATGGGCTAAACGAGAGAGCCCTGGTGAACTGAAGGTGTGTGTGGGGGGGTAAGGCTTTGCCAGAGAGGGTGGGGAAGGCCCCACCAGATGGGAGGAGGGGCAGAAAAAGCGTTGCTGGACAGGAGGATGGTGGTGGAGAGAAAGCCCTGTCAGGTGGGGGGGAGGGGAAGGGGGAGAAGGCACTGCTGGATGGGACGGGGGAGAAAACCCTGGAGAGAAAGTCCTGCCAAAATGGGGGGAAGGGAGAGAAAGCCCCACTGGATGGGAAAGGGACGAAAAGACCCCTGCTGGATGGGGTGGGGGAAAGGTCCCTACCAGATGGGGAGGAAAGACCCAGCTGGAGGAGGGGCAGAAATAGCCCTGCCAGAGGGGAGAAGGGGAGAAGACTCTGTCAGGCGGGGGAGGGAGAGAAGACCACGCCACCCCTTGGAAGCGCCACTTCCTCTAGCCCATTTCCTCTAGCATTACCAGGCTACCCAGTGTGTGCATCCCCCCCCCCTCCCGCCAGCATGAGTGGCACCCTCCCCCACCCCCCCACCCAGGGAGCACTGCTGGGGCCAACCTATGCAGCGGCCCCCCTGAGAGACATAGTTATATTGACATAGGTCAGAAGTGTAGACCTAACCTCAGAGAATCACAGCTAACCCCACTGCACCCTTCACCGACTGGAGTGAGAGGAACCTCAACTCCCTCCTCCCATGAGTGGGTGTGCAAACAATCTGCACCATCCTATAATTATTTGTGACATTTTGAAGGCATATCTTCACTACAAAATTAAGTTGACCTAATTTATATCAGCATATAGCTGCAGCAGTAATGAAATAATTGGGACACGTCTACACTTTGCTCCCTGTGTTGGTGGTGTGTGTTTTCACTAGGTGCACTTGTACTGACTGTACTATCAGCATGGGGCATTGCGGGATGGTTTCTGAAAGTCAGTAACAGTAGATGTAAGCAACATAGTGCCTACATTGACACTGCATCGACCTGACTACATCCATGTGAACTCTATTCCTCTCATGTAGGCAGAGTTATTAAGTCATTGTAGTGAGGCAGTTACATTGGGGGAAGTGAAATTTTAGTATAGACACTTACATAGACATGCATCTGATGAAGTAGGTCTTTGCCCATATAAGCTTATCCTCCAATAAATCTCTTAATCTATAACGTGCCACAGGACTTCTCGTTGTTTATGCAGATTCAGACTAACACAACTACCCCTCTGACACTTACATAGTTAGTTCAATTCAAGCTGACTTGCATTGGCCTAACTCTGTAGTGGAGGCTTGCCAAAGGGGGTGGCGAGGGGACTGGAACCCCGGGCTCTTTATATTGCCTCTGGAGCCACAGGAGGTGCAGACCAGATGGTGCTAAGGGCTGGCTGGGGGAGGGTCACATGATGCTGTCTGGGCAGATCAGCCCTGCCCCTTCCACCTGAGGCCTGACTTTTTCTAGGAGCCTGGAGCACCTCCTCCAGACTTTGGGTATGTCTACACTAGCTCGTTAATTCGAGCTAGGTAGGCAAATGAGGCGACCGGAGTTGCAAATGAAGACCAGGATTTAAATATCCTGGGCTTTATTTGCATGTTCCCATCTGGTCGCCATTTTGATATTTCACTAAGGACTTAGTTCGAATTAACGTTTCACCACCGCGTGTAGCCGCGTGGCAGTGAGTTCGGGCTACTGAAATTTTGTGGCGACTGGACGGAAACATGCAAATAAAGCCCGGGATATTTAAATCCCGGCCTTCATTTGCAACTCCGGTCACCTCATTTGCCTACCTAGCTCGAATTAACGAGCTAGTGTAGACATACCCTTTGGGTTTTGACCCAGGGCTGTAGTGTCTATAAGAGGCTGACTCTGTATAGCATTGCATCCAGCTGAGACAATATCATTTCTGTGGCAGCAAATACTGACTTGTAGTTTAACCCAAAATGTGATGTGATATTGAGTCACATTTCACACCTCTGAGTCACAGTTCCTTTGGAATCTCTCTTTGGGGAATTACACTGCAGGAGAAAGAGAATATATCATGTAGGGCAATTATCATACACTCTCATGTGCCGTTAACTTGGCTAGCCCAAACATAGAGGAGGTAAAGCCATGGATTTCTTGGGGAGGCCTTTTGACCAAGCAGCCCCTACCCTCCCCTGCCTCTAGATTTGTGATCCAGGGATGTCAGAGGTGTGAGGTGTTACCAAGGGATGGGTCATAATTGAGTTCTTTTTCACTTTCTATATAAGTGTTAGTCACTTGTGCAAATGAGGCCTGCAATTCTACAAACATGTTTTTCTGGATAATTGTATCCCTGCCTATGGGGAAATGGTAGCATCGAATCTAAAAACATTTGAGATAAAAACGAACAAACCAAAATGTACATTTAAATGAATGCTCGTCATACTGTGTACTGTATTATTTATAACAAGCTTCAGATCTAATTCTTAAAAGTCATTTTTACATAAGGAAGGTGTTTATAAGAAACTCATTAATAGGAGATCAAACAGCCTGCAGAGTTTGTGTGTTTCTGCCTATTCAATGATAAAGCAGTACATAGATCTCATCAGATAACACTCAGGATATGTTGTCACTTGCCAGTAGATCAGCCCTGCTACAGTTGATGCAGCGAGTGTGGATTTAGTGGGTCTGGTGAAGACATGCTAAATCAATGGGAGAGCATTCTTCCATCGATTTGTGTACTCCACCTCATTGAGAAGCACAAGGGAACTCAATGGGAGATGCTCTCCCTTCGACACAATGCACCATGGTACATGGATCTAACAATGTCAACTTCAGTTACATTATTCACATAACTAACTTGTGTAAGTTAGTTTGATTTACTGTGGTAGTGTAGATCAGCCCTGAGAGATACCCCTAGTAAGTTACATAATGATAACATCAGAACTTTTTTTCCCAAAAAATATCATGTATTATGTGCACATTTTGAAGTGGAATGTTCCTTACAATAAAGCTCCTAAAAGACAAACGAACAAAGAGAATTAAAAGTTAAAAATAAGAAAGGAACACTGTGGCCCACATAGTGAAAGTCAGAACAGTATTATATAACAGTGGAGAAAGTGCAGCAAGTTAAATCTTACAACTGACACTAACTTCTTATTATTAAACTCTTGTACTCTGAGTGGAGCATAGGTCATCTATAAGTCTCCTCCACTTCACTCTGTCTTGAGACAAAACTTAAAATATCCCAGTCACAGGAAAAGAATGTTTATTATCAAATATCCACACACTGAAAAGATTCTTAGTACGTTTCTGATACCTAAAAGGAACTATAATCTTTCCCATAACATTGATGAGACCTATGTAATTTATTCTTAACATCCCTCAGGTGGTATCATGTGACCAGGATTTATCACTAAATTTGGTCCGCTGGTTGGATCATTAGCTTGCCTGACTTGGGACAGGTACTAACAGGGAGTGTGATGTGAATAGTCTGATCCTCATTCACAGCAAGACCCCTTTGCTCTGCTCTGGCAGTATAAAGGGGCCTTAAAGTACGTGTAAAATAGATGCCCACTTTAAGGCCATCTTACATTGCCAGAGTGGCGTAAAGAGGCCTTAATGGAAATGATGCTCAAAATAAAGAGTCTGAGAGAAAGCTAGTAAACGAAGAGGTTTTGATCAAATAATTATAGTGATATTTTATTTTCTCTCTGTTAGTTATAATTAAAGTTACTACATAGGACCAGTATCAATTTAGTCACAAAACTGAACTAAGAATAAATGGATAGATTCTGTAAATGGCTCATAAAAACTTGAGAGCGACAGGAAAAATCTTCATTTTACAGGATCAAAATTTACACATTTTAATGAAAAGGATATTTTCTATTTTTTCAGCATGCTAACAAGTGATTACCATTTGTTTAGTGAAGGCAGCTAGCTATGGCATCACATCCAAGGGCCCACTAGGCAGGAATGTGTCACAAACCTTAGTATGGAATCCAGATTTGTTGGCCTTGTCTTTTGAGTAGTACAGATACATAATCTGTATCTGAATTTTATGTAAATAGTTTCCTATTTGAATTCTGCAAACTCAATTCACAAACAGCAGCAACAACAAAGCACTTCATAACCCACAGATAATTTTTATGAAAGATATTTTTAAGTGATGAGCAGTGGTTTGGAGATATGCAGCACGAATTAATCACTGTTATTTCCATCTATTCTCCATTTAAACTTTGAAAAGCCTTACTAGACTCTGGTTGTAAACTTTGATCTCCATACAGATTCTCAGTATGAGATTGGAGAAGAAGATTTTCACTAGATAGGTAAATAACCTGATCACTGTTTCATTCTGTTGTTTAATAAGGCTATGTGTATTAATGATTTAAAAAGAGATCATAAAAACCAGTGAAGAAATCGACAAGAAATTTGCCATCCTGTATTTGACAATTTAGAACAAGCTGGGGCAAAACCAAAAATCATCCTTCAGTCAAAAGAGAGGGAAGCGGGCCTGTGGGACTAGAGATCTAAGCACTAGAGAGTTATTTCAAAATAACCCCTCTTATTTCAAAATAAGCAGAGCATCCACACTCCGAAGCTCATTATTTTGAAATAACGGGTTGGTTATTTTGAAAGCTGTACTCTTGCTTTCCTCAGGGAATAATACTAATTTCAAAATAGGATATATCTACACTAGCCCCCTAGTTCGAACTAGGGAGGCTAATGAGGGCGACCAAAGTTGCTAATGAAGCGCTGGATTTAAATATCCCACGCTTGATTAGCATAATCCCCGCCGGTCGCCATTTTGAAAACTGACTAGACCGAAGTAACTGCCCGCATCTATATGGGGCGGAGAAGCACGATTCTGAAATAAACCCCTTAATTCGAATTAATTGTTAAACCTCATTCCACAAGGCGTAACAGTTCATTCGAACTAAGGGGTTTATCTCGGAATTTTGCTTCTCTGCCGCTTATAGACGCGGGCAGTTACTTCGAGCTAGTCAGTTTCCTAAATGGCGACCGGCTGGGATTATGCTAATCAAGCACGGGATATTTAAATCCCGCGCTTCATTAGCAACTTCGGCCCCCCTCATTAGCCTCCCTAGTTTGAACTAGGGAGCTAGTGTAGACGTACCCATAGTTATTTCGGGAGTTAGTATTTCAAATGTAGTTATTTTGAAATAATTTCCTAGTGTAGACATGCCCTAAAACATTTATAAATGGTAGTAAGGTTTGAAACATAGGATTCAGCTACCTAAATATGAAGATTAGGTCCTTTCAGCAGGACCTGAGGGGAACAGAGGTCTCCCTACACTGAGACCTCTATGTGACTAGCACCAATTAGTCCTGATCCACTCTTCTCTCCCTTTGCACTTCCTTCCTATGCCTTCATATCAGTCCTGGACTCATGGGGCCAATTGAGTTCTTACCCCATCCAGCCCACTAGCCTGATTGGCTCATTACCACCAATCAGCTTCACCAGGTACACTAATTAGCCTCCAAGTGATCAGTATGTAGGCTCAGCTATTCATTCTCTGCACTCTGTCACACACATCCTTCGCTGTTTGATGGTGCTGCTACTCTTACCTGCAGGAAAAATATAGAAGAAGCAAAGATTATGGATTTTTAGCAGTAATACCCTCCACCCTCACTTTTTTTAGACCAAAAGTGTGGACTCGGATAGGGTTAAAGAGCTACTGTGGCAGGGATGGCCCTGCCTCTCCAGCACCTACAGTTCTGTCAGGGTCAGAGTAAAGGTTTAAAAGCAGAATGTTCCAGATGGTCCCCTGGGACGTCTGTGCTCCTATTGGAAAGTGCCTGCTGTCTAGGCAACAGACGGCCTTGCTTGAAGAACATTGTCATGGTTCGAACCAAGACCTTCAGGGAGCTAGGGGAGCAAGGGGTAGGCTGTGTTGTCCGAGATCACTATGGGCATGTCCTCCTCCCTGGCTCTGATGGTACAGTCAGGGGAAAAAGTGCCATCATTCATCTTTCAGAACAGGTAGGAGTTCCAGAAGATGCTGGCATTGTGTGCCTTTCCTGACCAGCTGACAATGATGTCATTGAAGCATCCCTTGTGATCTATGAGGGCGTGCAGCACCATGAAGAAATATCCCTTTCTGTTGATGTAGGCACAGTGGTCAGGGGCCAGGATGGGGATGTGCGTGCTGTCTGTAGCTCCTCCGCAACTGGGGAAGCCCATGGCAATAAAGCAGTCAACGATGTTGTCCACATTCCCCAGAGTGAAGACCCTCCACAGCAGCACCTGATTGATTGGCCTTGGCTACCTGCAGGAGAATGGCCCTGACTGTTGGATTTTCCACCGTCAAACAGGTTCCCAACCGAATGGGCTATCTAGCATGGCAAGCTTCCAGAGACTGATGGCCACACACTTCTGCATGGGGATGGAGGATGGCTTGCAGATTTCTTGTCACCTGAGGGTGGGGCAAGCCACCTGCAGAGTTTAAGGAAGGTGGCCTTTCACATGTGGAAGTTCTTAAGTCACTGCTGTTTGTCCCATACCTGCAGGATGATGAAGTTCCACCAGTCTGAGCTCACCTCCTGCCCCAGAAGTGGCATTCTGCGGTGTCCAGGGGATTGAGGGGCATGCACAGCAGCAGGAGCACCAGCACTTGGGTGAGCAGGGCTTGCTGTCCATGCTGGGGTTCACCCTACAGGTCCTGGTCCTCACCCTGCTGGAGCAACAATCAGGCACTCTGGAAGTACTGCACCATGAGGCACAGTACGAGGCCTGTGAACACAGCACTGCTTTGCAGCAGCTCTGGCTCCATGCTGTGAGTGCTGGGGCATCCACAAGGGCAACCAGAGCATACTGTATCTCTTTCGTGTCCCGTGATGGGGGAGGCAGTGGAGGAGTGGCGTGTAAGACACGGCCATAGGGAGGAGCCTGACCAAGCAGCCACAGGAAATATCTGCCCTCTTGGTGCCCTCCCAAGAGGGTCCGAGGCAGGCACCAATCAGTGTGCACATGCTATTTCAGACTAATTTTGACACTTCCCCATAGCAGGAATACACTATTTTGATTCTGTGAAATCGGGAGTTATGTTGATTTTAAAGATTCATCTGATAAAGTGGGTCTTTTCCCATGAAAGCTTATGCTCCAAAATATCTGTTAGTCTATAAGGTGCAGCAAGTTAAATCTTACAGCTGACATTGTTCTTGCAGATTCAGACTAACACGGCTAACCCTCTGATACATGTTGATTTTAGTTATTTCAAAATGATTTCCTAGTGTAGACATGCCCAGGGAGAGCAGACAGCAGATCTACTGTCACAAGGGAGACTCCTGGAAAGCTTCAGAGGATACACACAGATCCTACAAGGAGAGAGCTGAGTTCAGTCTATCAGCCAGGCAGGATAGCTGTGGCAAGCCCCAAAGTGAGCCATTAAGTGGTTGGTCCTGCTTTCCTCCACCCCTCCCAGGGGCAGGGAATCTGAGAATGTACTGAAAGGACTTGGGAGTGAAAGCCAGGAGCTCCTTTCCCTTCATATGCAGTCAGACTTTGCCATTTCACTGAAACTCCTGTTTATGCAAATGGTGGTGCCCTCCACACTTTGCAGTGCTCTGACAGTGGGAGTGCCCTTCAGTCATAAGAGCCATAACAGGGATATGCACTATTGGTTCAAAATTCATTTAAGTAACAGGAAACATCAGTTTTAGGCTAATTCCTGATTTTTGTTATTTAGAAAAAAAATCACTGATTTATGTAGTTGGCATTTAACGGAGAGCAGCCAGTTGTGATGTTACAGTAATTAAATATCAGTCTGGCAATTTTCATTACCCTTTTCTTTTAAAAGAGAGATTAAAGAATTAATCTGTAGAGTCCCTTAAATTAGGATTCTAACGTAAATGTAGCGGCATACGGCAGTTGGTATCACTTTTAAATAAACCAGTATAGAATGAGTCCATCTGGAAACTGAAGGGAACTAAAGCAACAAAGTTAATAGCACTGAGCTGGGACAAAGCATCTGCAATTATACTGTAGGACATCATGCTGAACTGGCAGGGAGAGAGACTTGAAGAAAGGAGTCTCTTTTCCTTGTCTAATTTCAACAATTATAGGCAAACATATTAAACAGATATGTAGTATTGCTACTGTCGACCCACAAAGTCTCTGCAAAAAGCAGGTTGGGTGAATCTCTGCTTACTAGCCATTAGTTCTTACCGTTTATGGATCACAGACATGGCAATACAAGGCTTAAGTCTTCCAAAATAAAATTGTATCTTGATTTGGAGACAAAAACATTACATTCTAGCCAGACAACAGAACATGATACAAGAACATGAATCTGCCATCAGCATCTAAAAGAGAATTTTGAAGAGAATTTTGAAGAGAAATTATAGTAAAATTATTTACGATATCAAACCTCTGTGTTATATGGTTATCGTTAACTTGCCTCATACACTTAGAAATGCATAAATACTTTGCCATGTACGTGGTGCAGCCAGAGTCACTTCACTTAGCAAAGACTCATTTATTGTCAATGACATGGCAAAAACATATAACCTCCTGTTCACGCAATGAAGTTATAGGTATATCAGATGCACATCCCACCCCATACGAAATGAATCAAAACTAAAATGTAATTTCCACCCACATCTTTCTTTTCCTTTTGAAAGTACTATAGTAGGTTTTAAATCTTAATATATTTTTAAAAACATGTTGTTGAGGACGGCTCTTATCTGAGAGAGTGAAACAGGAATTTTCTGTGATTCTTTCCCCAATATCCTTTGAAGTTTTATTCACCCAGAGGGATATCCTTATTTCTCTCAACCATGTAACAAATTAATCTCTCAAAGGCTGTCCCATTTTTGTTTCATTAGTGCAATGAAACATTCACTCAGTTTTTAAAGCAATTGGCTTGAGCTTAGTTGTGATTTACACCAGTACCTGTCCACATACCATATATATTATAAATAATAAAATAACTTACTAGGAAATATTTTTCTCTAGATTCTGCTATAGAAAAAGGAACAGTTTCACATAAAAGCTTCCACAGCATTTATTGCAAATCACTGCAATATGAGCATCGGTGAACTTTGTAAAGAGGGAAATAAAGGAAGATTATTTTAAGATGTAAAACCCCATTCACTAATTATTTTATTGTTGTTAGCCATTACTTTTATTTCCTGACTTCCTTTTGTATCTAGAAAACAAATGTCATTTTTCCAGAAATGCTTTTCTGCAAGAATTGCTAGTACAAATCTTCACCAAACGTGGTGCAAAATTAAATTATTCAGTGTCCTCTTACTTTGTCAAGATTATTTCTACCTGTTTCACTTTTCCCCAAAAAGATCAGTGAGCAGCAATAGTAATTAACTTTTTATGGGAAGAGGTAAGACGTATGGGTAGTTTTTAATTGTTATTACTATACAGAGTAATTTCTGTGATTTTCATAATCAAGCAGAATTCGCAGTCACTTCAGCATTGGAATCAAAGGGGGAGATTTTACATGTGTAATGTAATTATTAACCAGTCTATCAATAACTTTTGTAAAACCAACCAAAAGCCACTCATAACTTGACATTATAAAATAGTCATATTGTCAGAATATTTCAGAAACTCAATATACTTAGGATTTAGCACCTTAAAATATGTATTAATTTCATAGGTGCTGGATCTACGGGTCTGGGCGGTACTACTGCACCCCCTGGCTTGAAGTGATTTCCATTATATATAGAGTTTATAGTTTGGTTCAATGGCTCTCAGCACCCCCACTATACAAATTGTTCCAGCACCTCTGAATAACTTGAGTCAAAACCTTTGTAGTCCAGATTCTATTTTACCCCACTGCAGCAAAAGAACCTTAATCACACAGGCCAAAATGTTTGGTTTAGAAAAACCAAAACAAGCAGCACTGAATCATGAAACTGAGTTATATTCCTTTCTACCATATGAATATTACGGTTTGCATACTCTTCCCTCTTTTTAATCTATGAACCTACACATTTAATTAATGGAAAACCAATTTGAGGAGACTGCCTTGATTAACCTCTCTTGGCCAAGTTATTATTATTTTGCATTATGGCCTTGAAGATGTATTACTGACTGGGAGGTAAAGCCAACAGCAGCACAGCATGAATCTGTTGAATGACTTCTGTATGAAAGTGGAAGTACTTATTTCCCAGACATTTCTTTTATGTTCCCTACTGCTAAAATGTTATCTGACTTTAAAAGATGTTCAATTCTATTGTAGGTAATAAGTAAACTCAAGCACTATGGTACAGTATACTGAAGAGTTTCACTTGCTGGTCAAATAGGCATTATTCCAAGAAACTAATGTTATATAGGACTGCTTCCTGGTGGCTGTGATCTCCGATTGGCAAAAGACAGTTGACTTTTCAGTCAGCAAGCTAGTTACCGATGGATGTGGCTCAAGGCTGACACACAGATTGACTGGTTCACACTAATTTACTTCACACAGATTCCATTTATCTCCTAGAAGATCCCCTGGCAGCAGCTTATAATGGCATATCCTAGGATGCCTGCCTGCATGCGTTTTTAAAGCGGCAGAGCTTGATGAATCTAAGTCCAGAAAACAGTTCACAGATTGAGGACTAGGTGCAATCAAAAAACATCAAGTAGCACAGCTGGGACTTGCTAGCTTGCTTGACTGGTTTGAGCAGCTGAGCATTAACTACGCTTGCTTTCCTGCTGGCAGCCCTGTGTCACTAGGACAAATCGGAGCACCACCCGAAAAAAAAGAAAAAAGAAAGAAAGAAGTATGGGCTCACACAAAGTAATATGCACAGCTGCAAGGATAACTCATTGGAACACTTAGCCTTTAATTTTTAAACAACTCCCAGATTCTAAATTAGCCAATACTCCATTTAGCAAGTTTTAAAGTTAAAATGTTGAGCAACTGCTTCAGTTTATTCAAACAGTACTTAAGCAAAAACCTGGAAGCTGAAACAGTTTCCATTGATTATTTCCCCTCTTTTTAGACAAAACCATTTACCATCTGATAACACATGCCAGAGAATAACACCAATATACTGAATTTAACATTATAACAAGATATGGTACAGCTCAGTGAAATCTCCCCAACTTCCAAATATAGAATAATTGGCTTTGGTAGATTCTAAGATTTCTAGAAGCAAAGAATGATAAATATTATTTTTCAAATGACTGAAAGTATAGATTCGCACTGCAGCACTCTACATGCAAACGGACAGGAGATGATTTTTAAAAGATCCTTGTCAGAAATCAAGCAAAAATTAATATTATTAGTCCGTAACACTTGACAGCAAATGTATTGTGGGAAAGCCAAAGCACATTTAGTACTGATGAGGTTAAAGACTTGGCTGTAGTGTTAGCTGATGAAAAAGTAGGATTAAGGCTTTAGTATGAGTCTTGACATGATCATGTTGTCTGCCTGCTGTCTTAAGCTTCGAAAAACAGCTGGGATCATCTTCTTATAAGCTCCAACTCAAAGATGTTTAAGCAGTTCCCAATCCAATTAAACAGAGGTAAATATAAGGAAGGGCCCTACTGAGTCCAATCATCTTATTTTTTAATGAAAAACAGCATAATTGCAGGTTACACAACTCCTTAATCTCACTTTAAACCTAATAGACTGCTGTCTTACATTGCACATGGCAGGCCCAGTTAGCCTAAGCTTTCTATATTGGTGTGCTTAATTTTTGGTCATTATCCTTTATTATGTTACTTGTAATCCTAAAAGCCTGTGATTGTGTCTAGATATTTGGTAAGGATTGTACCTGGATATACAGGGATTCATCTTCTAAGAATAATGGATTAGCTGAATTGTACTGTATAACTAGTATAGAGTTCTCCAGTGAACTACAGTGCAGTTTGTAATTTACCAAGTTCCTTGAACTGCTGCCCTTTTTTTGTCTCTCTCCTTTAAACAAAATTGCATGTGTGAATAGTAGCAATGCTGCTTGAGGAGCCTAAGCTATTCATGTCACTTGAAAATACAAATATGACAGGACTTCAGAAATAATGTTGCTAAATACAAATATGTATTGGCTAAAATCCCCAGAAAAAATAATAGAAAAGATGGAAATCCTATTTTACAGGCAGTGACATCTGAAATTTAACTCTCTCTTTCTCTCACTCACCGATAGTCTCAGTACTTTTGAGTCCATAGCTCTAGGCCACTTATCTCCCATAACGATAAAAGAATTTGGGGGCATATACAATGCGTGATCATATTATGCCATGTTAGAAGCATTTTTCTAGGTGTGTATTTTAATAGTGATTCCACCTAATATTGTAAAAGCATAAATCCATGTGTGTCATTCTCCTTCCCAATCCCATTAATGTGCACCAGGACATTCTCTGAGGATGCTGGAAGGGCCAAGGAAAATCTCATCAGGGACAACTTCAAATACCAGTTCCTCATGTCCATAAAAGCTCAGAGGAAATGTAAATGATCTGGAGTAAACTGTTGGAGGTAGCTGTGTTACATTATGCATGATTCTTGACTGAACAGTATTTAATTAACGATTTTCAATTACATGTTAAGTTTTGTAGTGAACTGGGGTTTAGGGTGGTGTATTACTATCTGACATATTTTGTATTTGTTTCCAACGGTTTCTGAAGTTGATATATCCACCCGTTGTACCTGAAATGTATTTTAAAAGTGGATCCTGATTCTACTTTCAGTTACGCTGGTGTAAAACTGGGATAACTCATTGATAGCTGTTTGCCTCTCTGTTGGGTAAGCATGACAACACCTTGGCTGTGTCTACACTGAACCCCTTTTCCGGAAAAGGGATGCAGATGAGACAAGTCGGAATTGCAAATGAAGCGGGGATTTAAATATCCCCCGCTCCATTTGCATGAACATGGCTGCCGCTTTTTTCCAGCTCGGGGCTTTGCCGGAAAAAAGTGCCAGTCTAGACGGGGATCTTTCGGAAAATAAAGCCTTTTCCGAAAGGTCCCTTATTCCTGATTTTAAGAGGAATAAGGGACCTTTCAGAAAAGGCTTTATTTTCCGAAAGATCCCCGTCTAGACTGGCGCTTTTTTCCGGCAAAGCCCCGAGCCGGAAAAAAGCGGCAGCCATTTTCATGCAAATGGAGTGGGGGATATTTAAATCCCCGCTTCATTTGCAATTCCGACTTGTCTCATCTGCATCCCTTTTCCGGAAAAGGGGTGCTGTGTAGACACAGCCCTTTTGTTTACAAAATAGCACAAGCTATTCTGTTCTTAATTCTAGTTGCGCAGCTGAGTACAGAATGTGGTGTCCGCTGTTTTGTTAATGACTGAACAAAACATGTTGCCATGTCTAAATCACAGAGGAGTATAAACGACATTGTGGGCCATTAATGGAATTATCCCAATGATGAATTTGGCTTTTGTTTTGTTTTGTTTTGAATTACTTATGCCAAAGAAGACGACAAAACTTTGGGTAACAGACCATCTGTTCCTCGTAAGCACTGCAGGACACGTAGCCTCAAAACAAATCTAATTTCTCTCATCCCAACAGGATAACATTTATAACTGTTTAACAGATAATATAAGAACTAGGCTCTGGTTACAAAAGTAGATCTGAACCTTATCAAACATTGGGGTTCTTTGAGAGCTGGAACATGATTGGCAAGAGATCTGAACTTTGCAGTATGCATCTGTACAGGGTGAATGGTTGCAGCCCCATGAGACCCACCAGAGACAAGGAAGCTCCCAGCCCGGCTGCTCTGTCTAGGCCGGAGCAGCCCCTGCCTCAGGAGCGGGAGGGACATTCCAGTCTTGCTGCAGCCCCCCTCTGCCCATTCCCTTGTTAATCATTTAACATTATGTTTAACCGGTTAACCAATTAAATGGGATTTTAGATCACTAGTCTGAATCCTGTTGAACTTTGTGTGGGTTTGAATACAGATCTGCATGTAAACACTGAGTGAAGATTATGGTAACAAATAATACATTACATTCATGTGCTCCCAGCAATCTGAGGAGGGGTTACTCTTCATGGACAAAGCTACATTGGAGCTCTCCAGTGGAGCTAACTACTAAGAAAGAGGCTGTCAAATGTTGGCAGTGTGGAAAAACTGACTGTGAGGAACCTTAAGTAATTTATTTCCCTCCAATTGGTGAAATCTGTGAACAGTTAGTGCTGCTGGAGGCAGCAAAGAGGTTTATGGGATCCCGGGCCCACAAATGGGGGGTGGCGGGGAACAAAGAGGGCAACAGTCTCAGGGCCCAGCAATTCAAAGGGGCCCATGGGCTCAGCCACCACCACTGTTACTGCAACTGCTGTGGCGCTCTAGGCCCTTTAAATCACCACCAGAGCCCCACATGGCATGCTCCAGACATTGCTAGGGGCGGGGAGAGGCACAGTCTGAGTGGTGCTAAGGATCAGCTACCTTCCACCCAAGGCTTCACCCCTTTCTGGGGCATAGAGTCAGGCCATCTTCCTTGCCCAGAGGTCCGGTGAGGCTGTCAGCACAGTAGCAGTGGGCAGGAGCACTGGGCCCCTTTGAATTGCTGGGCCCCAGGGGAACTCCTCTCCCCATGCCCATCAGTGGGCCTGTAACTGGGTATTATTATTAGTCATTTTATGTCTCTAGAGGTCCCTTCCAGTTCTATATTTTATGATTATTTGTATTACTATAGTGCCTGGGATCCTTATTCATGGAGCAGGTCCTTATTTATGCAAAGTACTACACAACCACTGAACAAAAAGACAGTCTAACCCCAAACTGCGTACAATCTAAACACAGCTTGAAATGCTGGCGTCCTGATAATTAGTGTCTTGGTCATTCTGGAAGTAAGGCATAGGTTAAGACATACTCCTTTCACTTAGCAAATCAGCATAGAACAGAGAGTTGTTAAAAAGAACCTTATAAGGAATTGATTCAATTGTGAATATTATAGCCCGGAAAAAGGCCACAATGTCAACTTCTTTTCTTTTAAAGATGATGATGATAATAGCTGCAGCACAATTTAAGAGATTTTGTAATTTTGAATGTAGCAGTTTATAATTATTTGCAACTGCTAGATAGATACCAACAAGAGTTTGCTTTTAACTGTGAGGGCCCTTATCTCACTTAGTAACTCTGCATAACCCACAGTTTGCTATGGCTTGCAATATGCCTTTGCTTCTTCAACACATTCCCAAAATGTCTTTATTGAAATTTTCTGAAATCTGCATGCCTTAGCCATGGTCTACACTAGGGAATTATTTCGAAACAACTCCCCTTATTTTGAAATAACAAGTGGAGCATCTACAAGCCCATTACTTTGAAATAAGGGGGTAATTATGTTGAAATAACTACTCCTGCTTTCCACAAGGAATAATGCTAATTTCAAAATAGTTATTTCAAATAGCAATAGTGTGGACACTCTGAGGCTCCTATTTCAAAATAACTACTCCCCAGAGTAATTCAAACTAATTACTCCCCAGAGTGCTTCCTGGAGCTCTAAGTCAAGGTAGCACGTCCACATTAATGGAGCCTGCCTCGGACTAATTTTGAGGCTTCCCCATAGTGTGGACATGCTATTTTGAAACTATTATTTCAGGATTTATTATTTCAAAGTAAGTTATTTTGAAATAACTTCCTAGTGTAGACATGCCCTTAATAACTTATTTATTTGTACGTGTGTAGCTACCTTCTGTTCAGAGAAGACAGAGAAGTCCTCTTTTTCTCTATCAGATAAAACAGATGTTGTTGCATCTCCATACATACAATACACATAGTGCCATGTTCTGCTTCCTGTATAGGCAAATAAGAAGCAGAGTGATGGTAGAATATTTGCAAAGGACACAATCCTCAAAGAAACACCCATGTAGTGTGCTTCCTATCTGCCTGCTGCTGCTGCTTCAAACATATTTTTGGTGCTTCTCTCCTAGCTACTGGTGACTTGCTGCTGATACTTTATCTTTTCAGCTACTAGTCTGCACAATCAAAGGTGAATCTAGGGACACATACCTAGGTTCCTTTACATCCAAGAAGATAAAAACAAATTTTTAGTGTTACAGGAAACAAAACAGCTAGTGCAGAAGGTGACCAAATATTGTCCTCCAGCCTCTTAGATGACTGAAGCGGAAATCTCTGAAAGGTGTTTACTAGACTCACTAAATCGGATGCCAGAAGATCAACTGCTACAGAGTCAATCTTCTCGATAGTCTAGATGTGGCCAGAGAGAGTTCAAAAGTAGAACTTTCTATTTAATCCCATGCAGAATGTTAGGGGAAGTCAAATTCAAACTACTCCTGTAAAATATAAACACAGCCTTCTTGGTCCAACAATTTGAAACCTCCATTCATACATCACTACAAATATGGATGTATTGCTGGCATAAGTGTTGGAACTATGAGTTTGTGTGTGGGGAGAAGGATTTTCCTATAGCACCCCCTGGCTTGAAGTGGTATACAGTTTGGTTCAATGGCTTTCAGCACCCCCATGACATAAATTGTTCCAGCACCCTCACTGCTGGTTACTGGAGTTCTGTCTTCATTGTTTTCCTGGAATTCTTGCACTTAAATCACAATGCTATTATGCAAGTTTTAAATAAATAGGACAGATGCTATACGTCTCACTCAAATAAAACTCTTAATGAGATCTACAGAAGTTTTTCTTGATAAAGGATAACGGGACTTAGGTTTCTGGAAGACCCCTTTAATAAACAGGATTTAGCCTCACATATTTTAAAACAAAAAGCAGTAAAGTCAAATTTTTCTTTACAGCCTTCAAACCTACTGACCACAACAAAAAACAACTACTAATTATGAATAATTCTGCAAGATCAACAAATGTGAGGAAATTAAAAAGATAATATTTAAACTGGATTTACATTAATTTATTAACTATATGTAATAATCACCATTTTACAGAAAAAATTATCATCTGTACTAAATATTAATAGTCACTTAAACACATATGCAACATACAGGGGAATCTCATAGTTATGATCACCAGTGTTACAATCTCACTGGTCAACCACACATTTCATTTGAAACCAGAAGTACACAATCAGGCAGCAGCAGAGACAAAAAGAAAATAAATTACAGCACTGTGTTAAACCTCAACTACTGAAAAAATAAAGGGGAAGCACCTTTTTTTCCCCTTCATAGTAAAGTCTCAAAGCTGTATTAAGACAACGTTCAGCTGTAGGCAATTGAAAGAACTACCCTAACGCTTTGTTTAGAATTACAAACATTTCAGAGATACAACTTGAGGTGTTCGTAACTCTGAGGTTCTACTATCTTTAAATACTCCTCTTAGCTGTGGTCTAGTTTTTCACTGTTCCCAAATTCACCAACAGTCTTTCTTGTGGTCACCTGAATTAGAACTTATGCAAAAGACTGTGTTGATAGAAGATCCTTCTTAGTCCTTTTTCATCAGTCTTCATCTTTAGTCATTAACATCTGGAGCACCACAGGCAAATTGCCAACAGTCCTGAGGGTCCATTTATGGTGGACAAAGCATTCATAATTCTGAACAGCTACCAAAAAGCCATTACAGATACCTAGGCTAGACATCCTCTGGATTAAAATCTCAAGAGAGTCTGACTTTCTAGCCTAATTTTGATGCCCAGTCTTCTGTCAGTAAGTGGGTCTATTATGGCTTGCACAACACAGATCAGACACAGGAAGCCAGTAATAAGGAATCATTTATTCCCCGCTCCCCTGCCATCATCTGTTTCAAGGGAGCTATTCAAACACTTCATAAAGAACTTCCCTAGGACAAGAATCGGACTGTGTTTGAAAAACAGCATCCAGTTTTGCACCCAGAAAAAACCTGAATGAAGGCAGATGCCAAACTACCAGAGTGCATTTACACAGGGTGACCGGATATTCCAGTTTAAAAAGGTCAGTCCTCTATATATGCCCTTCTTCATGGGACCAGACTTTCTTAAAACCAGGCAAATTGTCCAGTATTTTCTGTGCCCTACACCATCACTACTGGCAGATCCTACTGCTGCTTGGATCCCTGCACACCAGGTGCCTATTCACTAGCAATGAGTGTGTGTGTGTGAGGAAGGAGAGGGGTCCAATGGTAGAAGATGGTGGATATGCAAGGCTGGTGGCAGAACAAAGGGGCAGCATGTGTGGCCAGCTGCTTCTCTTGCAGGGCAATCAGCACCGTGCCCCCTGTGTGCAGCGGAGCCGGCAGCCACACCAGGCCCCTGGGCAAGGTGGGGAGCCCCAGGCTCCATGCTCCCAGAAGAGGCAGGATCTCCAAGGGAACGGGTGGGGCTAGGGGTAGTGAATACAGCATTCCAATCCCCTCCCCCAGCTCTCTGTGCTTTCAGTGGCAATTTAAAGGGCTCCAGGTGCTACCACAGCTGCAATAACAATGGCAACGGCTGAGAGCCCTGGGCCCTTTGGAATCGCCAGGCCCTGGGGCAGTTGCCCCCTTTCCTCCCCCTGTCAGCAGGCCTGGCTGTGTGCCAGCTCTTGGTGAGAAGGGCCTTGCCCCATCCTATTTCTGGCCAGAACTGGCTGAGTGCTGTAAGCTATAGAGATAGCACGCACCAGGCAATGGCCGGTAACGTGTCACCTCTGCTGCCCAACCATCAGTCATTTACATGTTTCCCCCTCACACTGTGCTCTCCTTGCTAGGACCCCTCACCCCTGCAAGCCTGCTGGTCCTCCATTTCCCATCCCGGCATGGGGCATCCTGCTTCCACATCTGTGGGGAGACCACACCCCTGGTCGGAGTGCTCAACTCACCAACAGCCTGGCTGGCAAGGTCCTTCCTTCCTCACTGCCTCAGGCAGGGCTGGCGCCCCAGGAAAGCCTGAGACCCTACAGCCTGGGGCTCTGACCAGGAGGAGCCAAGCCCTGTATGTGCCAAAGCTTTGCACAGCTGTGGTACTGGAGCAGTAGGAGGGAACAATTTCTAACCTGTTTGCATCCCATACATGCAGGCTCCTCAGCAGCTCCCCCAGACAGAGGCTTTTAGGACCCTTTTCACACTCCCACCACCCATCCTGAGTCCTTCTCCAGGGAGTAAGGGGCTGTTCCATCCCCTAGCCACCCTCCCTAGCTGAGACACCTCTCTAGCCAAGTTGGCAAGATTCCCTGGGCTCTGGTGAATTACACAGCTTTTAGGGTTTAACCTCTTCCTGCCTGTGCTATAGCAGGGGACAGGAAGCAGCTGGGTTATGTTGGTGGTCAGCAGCAGCCTGGAAGTGTTAGCTTCCTTTTGACTCTGTATGGGTAGGAAGGAACAAGCTGCTTCTAGCCACAGGAAGGATGGGGAGAAAAGATGATGTCTGCAACGACACAGGCCAGGTCATCTCTTCTCAGCCCCTTCTTCTCTGACTGGAAGCATCTCCTGTCCCTTCCCTCCTGCACAGTGAAGAAAGCTGTGAACCTGACAGAAATCTGGGGAAGGCATGTGACCTAGTGTGCCCCCCCCCCTCCCCCGACTACTGCCTCAGGAAGATGCGGCGCCAGGTACCAGGAGAAGTGGGGTCTGTCCAGGGGCCCAGCCAGGGATGGAGAGTTGAAAGCATGGAACAGGGAGTGTTGGGTCAGTTGGCCACCCCTCTCTATGTGAGACACCTATGGAAGTGTGGGAGGGTCACTTCTCCCCACGTGTGAGTAGGAGCATGCATGGAGTGTTACTCCTCCCATATGAACCTTAAAGATAAGAAGGTAAATAAAAATAATCCAACTACATAGTATTTTTTTTAACAAGGGCTCAGTCAACTTGATGTTGAATGTTTGTATTTCATAGCTCTGACTGAGTGCATTGAACTTGATTGAATACAAGTAATTTTACCAGGTGTACTGTATTCAGCATAAGGAAATAGGGTCATCCTACATTTACAGAGCAGGCAGTTAATTGACATAATTTGTGCCCAGAATTATTAGAGGATGCAAAAATTGTGGGTATGAAACAGAAAGTCAGTTTTAAAAATTAGATTCTGCAGGTATGATGTCACCTTATATCAAGGAAACACCAGCCTCTCCACTTCATCACATGCCCTTTATCAAGGACAAAAAACAGGAGGAATGCAATGATTTTCTGGAGTGCCTGACATTTTTTCCTTTTAGTATTATTTTGTTTTTCTTTTAAGTGAAGAAATGGATCTCTAATGTTGTGAGTGTCAGGTGATTACTTATTATATAATTAAGATGTATCATCATTAACCTTATACTATTTTATACTGTATATAGATTTATTTTAGTTCTATAGCAATATTGCACAATTTCTTTTGACATCAAATTATCAATCCTGATTCCTTCTATCTATAGTAATTGAATGCCATTCTCCACATTTTTCCTATCTACATTTTAGATCTTTGAAACTATTTTTATGATCATCTGAAATGTATTCTTGACCTTTCTTGTACACCACCTCCTGTAAAGTACCTTTCATGGACATGTAACATTTATAATATATGGAGGGAGGAATGACAAATACCTTTTTTCACTTTGTAAAGTACAATGGGATAAGTGCTAGGATGTTTTTCAGGTGTTAAGTTAGAAGGTTTTCTCAGATTCTGTCACAATAGTGTGAATATTTATAGTGCCACAGTTACAATACAGTTTATGTAATAACAAAGGCTATGAGAAGGGACCAGGGTTATTCATATGTTATAGTATATAGGCACTATTCTATGAAGCATTGAGAATGCTGACAATATTCTAAATGTCACAACAGAATTTGAGACTGTTCTAGAAATAACTTGCTTTTTAGGGACAGCGACATTGATTTTGGAACAAACAAACAAGCATGTGACCCAGAGCATACAGATTTTTTCATAACTGTAAGATACTGATACTATTTGAACAGGAGCAGCTCTCAGCTTTTACCTGTGCTAAGAGTAAAGATGCACAGGCAACAATAATATATGATATTAATATCAATTCAATGCAGCATCTTTCATTTAGTTTCTCCTCTCCCCCTCCAAAGAATCCCAAGTGTCATAAAAACAACTATTAAACACACACACAAATCACAATATTTGTATGTTAAAGAGTTTGCCAGGTGAAATATTTTTCTTTGTTTACATTCAGTCACAGTAACACTTGACTCTTGAGTTGCTGGACATATAAAAAGATAACACTTCATTTTGATCAAACATTTATGTATGACTTGACATTACATAGCTGTTCTTTTAGACTACCAAAACTATCAAAAGGGAACCGCTGATATCCTGGTTGTATTTTGGATATTACATACTTACTGGTGGCAGCCCTTGCTTTCAAATCTGATTGACTGCCAGACATGTGGAACACTTTAAATAAATATATATAATAAACAGAGATGCCCAAAGAAAGCAGTTATTTCTATTGTTTCTATATATTATTCTGTGTATATTTATACAATGATGGGTAATACAACTATTTTTTTGGATGTGGCTATTGTTTGCCATGTTTCAGATAAGTATACTTTTTGATACTTGAAAAAAATTGATGCTTAATCTCAACATTTAACAAATCATTGCTTCAGTATGAAATTGCTAAGAGGCTTCCATTCCTACACAAGCTGTACATGAAGTACATTGCTGAACAATACATTGTATTAATACTTCACTAAGCATACAAACATTAATATAGGCTATTTGTTTACTATCATGTCAAGGTTATTCATCATATGCAGTGTCAGAAAGCACACGCTGACATCTCATATTGTCTGCTTCAAGGGCAAGACCAATGTGACCTTTGACTTCTTCTTTTAAAAAGGATGAAATCATTCCAGAGGAATACTGCTTAACTGCAAAGCTTCCTTTAAGAATCAACCTACCATCTACACTTCCTAGTTTTCTACACTATAACTTGTTAAGATGTGAGGGCTAATTTTCTGCTAAAAGTAGTATTTTAAATATACCCAAAGCATGTTTCAGGTGAGGATTATTTTTAAATCTTCTACTCATTCATTCCAGGGTGAAAACGTGAAATGATCAGTCCTTCATGAAAGCATGTAACAAAAAGATTTTTTCTGGGGCAGTTACATTTCTCATTAGGCTTCTCATTAGGAATTAATGTATTGCAAAGCATTGTTCACTGAAATCTCAGATCTGGAAGACACCTTGAATCAAATGAAGTTTAAAAATATTTTAGGCGCGCTCTTGTTTTTCTTTGCAAAATATATTAAAGACACAAAGAAACCTTTCTTAGTCATTTTTGTCCTATAATTCCTATAGCCAAGCATCAATGGAGCTGCATCAGTTGCTGGAATCAGAGAACTATCTGCTAGTTGCATCCTGTTCCTGCTATTGCAAAGGAAGCTACATAAAAGAATGGGTGGAGTAAAAATAGAAGAATATCTAGCAACTTAACTATTTTGCCTTTAGTTGTTTCAAAACAGTTACAGCTGAGAGAGTATATGCATTTTATAATCCAACTGATATGTAAAGCAGCTAATATTTTTTTTCCCAAGGTTGGCCAGGGGCTGTCTATGTTTCTTATTGAGGTATATATACACCATTCTATAGGCAATCATTTTAAACTTTCTCAGTTCTTAGGTACCACATTTTTTTTTTTTTTTGGAGGGAAGGCGTAAGATTCAAATAAACTGGTAATCACATAATCTGTGCAATATACTGGATTTACTATAAAATTCAACCAACTAGAATATAACATCCTTTGACCTAGCTGATAAAAGGTCAGAAAGCAATTTTGAATAATAAATGAGACCTGTTGACCTCATGACCCAAGTCTGGCAGGGTCAGTGGCAACCCTCTCACCAGATGCTGATGGCAGATATACAGACACAGACAGCTCAACTAATGAGTTTCCTGAATACGGGTGTTTCATTCCAAGGACATTTAAGTGCTATATACTATATAAAACAAACTTCTAAGTAATCTTTATCATATAAGATTAAAATGATTTTTGTAGGGAGGTATAATACAATTTATTCCATAATTCACCGTAGAGCAGTCACATTACAGCTTTTCCTAGTTGCTTGTTAGCCACAAAATTTTGTATGTGTCAAATGGTTCCTTTAGGTCTTTTTTACCTATATTTATATTATGTGATTCCAATTATTGTTTCTGTTTGGATGGGATGAAATTTCATTTAGCCGTAGTCATCAGAGGTATATTAAAAATACAATCATTTTATCACCCTTGAATTCATACTAAAGAGCACTGTTCTGCATGTTCACCTCTCAGTGGGAGAAATTCACCTTTGGTGTGCAGGGCCAGAATCTGTCTCTGAACCACCTGAGCCCCCATAATGGTGCCATACAGAATTAGCCACAGAGTAGGTGGGTCAGAGTGATCCATGGAAAGGGCCACAAATGTGACAAATACTCATCACCAACTTCACACACCACAATAGAAAAACTAACTCAGGAACCAAACCCTGCAATAAACCCTTTTGAAAACTCTGTCCACACAACTACACTACTGATAACATCACAGCACCTAATCACATGAGCGATACCATCAAAGGCTGGTTCATCTACTAATATAATATATGCCATCATGTGCCAGCAATGCCCCTCTGCCATGTACATTAGACAATCTGAACCATCTCTACACAAAAAAATAAATGGACACAAACCAGACATCAAGAATGGCAACATACAAAATCCAGTAGGAGAACACTTTAACCTCTCGGGACACAGTTATTGACTTGCAAGTTGCCATTTTCAGGCAAAAAAACGTCCTGCAATGAGAAATTGCTGAGCCTGAATTCATATAGAAATTTGACACAGTCAAAAGAGGTTTAAATAGAAACACAGAATGGCCTTCTTATTACAGTAGGTAATTTTTCTCTTCGGGTACTCTCATCACTGTTGGAGCCACATCCACTCGGATTTAATTAGCACTGAGGTCACACTCCCATGACTGTATTCCTTCCTCTTTTCCTTTTCTTTTTATTTCATGCTTCTGAAGAAGTGAGTTGTATCTCACAAAAGCTTATGACAAATACATTTGTTAGCCTTAAAAGTGCTCACTGGGCTCCTTGTTGTTTTTGCCGAAACAGACTAACACAGCTGTCCCTCTGAAACTTGTAATCCATGAATTACATATTCAGTTGGCCAACATTTCATACAAGTTGCATGAAAAGGCAGTGTTCTCTGCTCCTCTGTAGAACGGTGTAGCGGTGCACTACAGCCCCGGGTCTTGGCTCCAGGTTGTGAGGTGGATTTCAGCCCTCCAGTCTACAAACACCTTCTCCATATGGAATCTGATTGCTCTGGCTCTTTGTGGTCAAGAGGATTTCACTCAGTATGAACTCATAAAGATGTCTGCATATGTTTTATATGAATTAGCATTTAAGATAAGATTCTGAAATTCTGGCTCTGGTGTTTGAGCCCAGTTTTTGTGAGGGAGTGTTCTACAAATATTGGTAAATTAATGCTTAAACCACCCTTGGGAGTAGAGACATATTGGTATCCTAACTTTATAGAGGGGAAGACTGAGGCATATGGGTTCACTATGTACTACAGAAAAAGTAGTATTTCCTGTTAGCAGTTTTAAATGTGTTGCTTTTCAGTTTAATTGAATATTTGCTTGTTCACCTATTATAAGAAGAGACAAATAGAAGCAAGTGGTTGATTTACTTTCTCCAAATCATTCATTATACTGTAGATCTCCACCTCATTCAGTACTATTTGTCTTCTCTTTAAGCTAAGCAATCGTTTCAGGGTCTCCTTATGCAGAAGCCTAATCAATTTCCTTGTCCAGTTTCTATACTTCTCCACCCTATTTCTGTCATATCTTTTACAGCAGAGTAAACAGGATGGCTCAGAAGCTCGCAGCAGAGAATATGCCATCACCGTACATAATGGCACGTAATATTTTCAGTATTGTTTTCAATCACATTTTTTAACACACTAACATTGTCTTAGATTTTGGGACTGCCACAGTACGTTGCCAATGACACCCAGGGAAGGAATTTACGTCTGCACTTATGAGGAAGCCGAGTGCGTATCCTCACAATCCTGGGGCTGTTTAGGGTCATTCTGATTCTTTTTAAGCAGCATTGGTTAAGGCAGTCAGGAAGACTGCCCTGATTTGCATGCAGCTGTCCAGGAGAACCAGACCATGAAGCGGCCAGGGAATACATGAGCCACAGGACTATCTTGGCTACATTTCCTACCCTCTAGAAAAATCCTCTGTTCCAGAGGCTTTGCAGCCGGCTGCCCTTAGTCCTTTTCACTGAGCCCAGTTCATGCTGTGACAGGATTTTGAGAGTTCAGTCAGTGTTATGTGAACACTTATACAGTGCAGACATCATTAATACAGATCAGCACCTATGTACTTCACCATGGAGTAGTCCTGCCTTGATTTAGGGAGAGTTTAGAAACTGGAGGTATAACACTAACCAAACACAAATACCCGTACCATGCATAATGCACAGAGCAGAAAGCACATCCTCATGTGAGAGATTATAAAATCTCTTCCAAAATCCACTTGTAAACCTGCCCCACATATCCATGGAACGTTGTCCGCACCAGGCAAGGAAATTCTTATTTTTCCAGGACATCAACATTTTTGCTCACTTGACGGTTTTGATGTCATTAATACGGACTATGTCAGAAAAGGGCTGCCAAATCTCCTCAAAAACATATAATCTGTTGGGCTGTACAAATGATATTGTGGAATGACAGATTCTTGATTGTTAAGCCTGCAAAGTGAGATCTCACTGTAAACCTGATTTTCAACTACACTCCTCATCTCACTCCCCCTCCACTATTTCCTATGGAAAAACTCATCCCAAGAAAGAACATTTCTGGGAAATGTTTGAAAATACAGTACCAGGAATGGAACTGGAATGTTATAGAGCCCAATACTCTTAAGGCTGTTCTATTTTAAACCCAGGTGCATGGCCCATGGGAACCATTCTGGCAGCCAGAGATCAGCTGTTCACAGCAACATCAAAAGCACACTTCCTTTCCCCAGCCAGGGTCCTATAGTGGTCCTGTGCTGCCAGAGATGGTTTCCCGCATGGCAAAAATCATCCGTTGCTTCGCATCTGCTGGGCGTATGGCAGCTCTGTACTGACAAAGAAGCATAGTCTGCCCATGTTGTTTTAGTATCTCTTGTGATTAACATTTGACAAATATCCTAATTTTTACTGAAATGATATTGGGAAGGCAGGGAAGGTACTAAGGAGAGGCTTAGTAGAGCAAGAATGTAACAAAGATGGAGCCAGAGATTCCTGTAGAAAGCAGTAAGCCCTCTTCCTTCTCATACAAGTGAGGGGACAGGCCCAGGAGGTCCACAGGCTCCAGCAAGCTAGGAGGAACTCGGGAAATGATCACCTCTCTCATGTGGAAGAACTATATCCCTTTAAAAGGCTTGTTATATTTGCACTGTTCAATGAGCGCAGAGAACCAGAAGGTATACACGGGGGGAAACATGGATGGGTGTCTTGAAGCTGTGCTCCTGACATCAGATGAGATTCTGAAGAAGACAGGAGAATGAGGCAGATGGATCAGGAGAGGCAATTAGTGAGGTATGGAGGTGACATAAAAAGATGTACAGAGGAGATGAATGGAAGAGGCCAGGGGCCTGGGTAGTTATTTTGTTATTGTCTTTGATTAAATGGGAATGGGCCCTCATCTGAGATTGTTCAGAAGTGGTACAAGATATATAAAAAGTGCCTGGTGATTCAAAGATATGACTTCCCTAATCATGTCACATAGCCAATGTCTGTAGGTCATCCTTGGGATTTCCTATATGTGATCAACCAACATACAGTAAAACTCCAATTGTCTGGCATCCAGTGGTCTGGCACTCCCAATAGTCAGGCACCAACTGGAACCCAGAAATGCTCCGGCCAGCTGGACAATTGGAGCTGCTCCGTGCCGCTTTCCCAAGTCCGCTGCTGCCGCTGCTGAAACTGACCAGTGGCGGACTTGGGGAAGAGGCACAGAGCAGGGATGCTGCCAGGTTGGTCCCACAGCGCCGTCCCTCACCCCCCTGCTCGGCGCCTGGCAGCACCCCAGCTGCTCTGCTCCGCGCCGCTGCTGAAACTGATGAGCAATGGACTTGGGGAAGCTGCGGAGCATAGCAGCTGGGGTGCTGCCGGGCGCTGAGCAGGGGGGCGAGGGGCGGCGCTGTGGGACCAACTTGGCAGCATCCTAGCTGCTCTGCTCTGTGCCTCTTCCCCAAGTCTGCCACTGGTCAGTTTCAGCAGTGGCAGACTTGGGGAAGCTGCGGGCAGAGCAGCTGGGGTGCTGCAGGGTTGGTCCCACAGTGCCGCTCAGGTGAGGGATGGCGCTGCGGGACCAACCCAGCAGCACCCCAGCTGCTCTGCCCCGCCGCTTCCCCAAGTCGCCGCTGCCACTTGAAGCCCCACCTGGCCTGTTGACAGTGGCTGAGTGGGGCTTCCCCCGCTTCCCTGCAAAATGGCGGAGGGTTCACCCCACGCTGCACCGTTCCCCGCTGGTCCCCCCCCCAACCCATCACAGCCCCCCTTCCAGAGTACCTCCTGATACTCCGGCATATCCGATAATCCAGCACCCCCTGGGTCCCAAAGGTGCCGGATTATTGTAAGTTTACTGTACCAGGTATTAGAGACAATGGAAAAATATGGAGTAAATGAGCCTTTGGGCAGGAAATAAATATATATCGGAGAGCATTACATTGTTCCCTAGTATACAGACCCACTAACCAGGCCCTTCCATTTCATCATCCCAGACTGCTATGGAGAGAGGCACCATAAGGCAGTATTGCAGAGGTGCCACTGGATTCTCCCTTTATGTAGGAGTGTGTCTAGACTACAGGTTTTTTGTTTTTAAAATATGGCCTTTTTTCGAAAAAACTTCCCCTGCATCTAGACTACGGCCGCATTCTTTTGAAAGTAAATCGAAAGAACACAGCAATTTTTTTGACCGCGGAAAACCTCATTTTACTAGGAATAACGTCTGTTTTCGAAAGTGCTCTTTTGAAAAAATGCACTATGTAATGCAAACTGTGCTTTTTTGAAAGACAGCATCTAGACTGCCTGGGTGCTCTCTTTCGAAAAAGCGGCTCGGTTTTTTGAAAGTACTGGCTGTAGTCTAGACGTTCTCTTTCGAACAAAGCTTGTAGTGTAGACGTATCCTAGCAGAAAAGAAGTACAAAATGGACCTCCCTGGTCTGGCACATTCGGAACCTGAATGGTCCCGGGACAAGGGAGTTTGCTGGATCAGAGGAGGCTGGACTCCTCTCCCCAGTCACCTGGCACCGCTGCCCTTGGCCCCCACCCCTTCCTGGCCCTTGGCCCCTTCCCCCACTCCCAACAGGCTCTTGTGGCCCCTCTGGCTTCCCAGCCTCATCAGCTGCAGGCTCCGCTACCCTGCTGGTGAGCTCTGCTCCAAGCTGCCAGCAACCTCTGCACTGTGGCTCTCTAGTCCAGCATCATCCCTGGCCCTGCTGGATCACAGATATTGCTAGACCAGAGAGTCCTGGACCACAGAGGTTCAATTTGTAGTTAATTTGCATGATTTTCAACACAAACATGCATTAATCTTATACATCTCTACATTGTACATGAAGAATCTGTAACTTGTAACAATGTATTTTCTAAAGCAACTAACATGCTCAGCCTTCTCCCCTACTACATCATAAATTCTTAGGCTGTGTCTACACTGGCGCGATCTCGTGCAAAAGCGGCCGCTCTTGTTCAAAAACTTGCTGCCTGTCTACACTGTCCGCGTGTTCTTGTGCAAGTAAACTGATGTTCTAATGTATAAAATCAGGGCTTCTTGCGCCAGAACTCTGACGCTCCCACTCAGGAATAAGACCTTTTGCGCAACTGTTCTTGCAACAGAATCTCGCTTTTGGGCTTCATCCACTTTGTTTTGTGTTTGGAAGCTGAGTCACATACCTCTTTTCTCTCTCCAACTTTTTTCCAATCCTCTGGAAAAAGAATTTCAATAGGGTAACCCTTGCCCTGTTTTAAGTTGAAGCTGAATATACAGAACTCCTTTCTTGTTCACATGAAATAGTCCCATAGCAAATTTTCTAAGTGTAGCATGTCTTTTCCCACAGAGAGATGAACACATTGTTAAATCAGCTTTTTACTTCAGATGAGCAGTTTCTCTGCATGTACGAGCCGCAACATTTCTAACATCAACAATACACGGCTTCCTACACACCCTATTCATTCCCACAATTTTAGAAAGAAACCTAATTTCTACTACCATTTTTCTCTCCAAAAGGGACACTTGTAAAAATCATTGTTGATATTTTGTTATTTACAAGTCTTTTTTTTCTTTTCAGTATTTTTTGAGTTTAATATACTATAACCCCTATCACATTTGCAGAGGTGTAGAGCCACATATTTAGTTTCTCCCATGCTTTACAATGTGTGGACTTATAATGGTCTCTGACTTTTTATCAGCCATCAAGCTAAAGTTCTTTTTACACTGGATTGGGAGTAAAACTCATTTGCAGACAGCTGCAATATGAGCTTCCTCACCCTGCCCTGCCATTGACCTTCAACCTGAGCTAAAAGAACTACCTTCTTTCAGAGCGAGAAGTTATTCATTTACTATAATAGCTCTATTTTGGGCCTCCTCAGCAAAACCAGGCAATTGTGCCCAAATGGGATGGGGGTGCCATATTGGCCATCATTTTACAGACTGAGACAAACCTACCAGGATATTTTAGTTAGGACAGGCTCACAAGAGAAGGCCAAAATTTTGTATGAAAAAGTACAACATATGTGTGTCATTTAATAAAAACTACACTGGAAATGGATGCTTTCAAAGGTTTTTATCTAAGGGCTTGCACCATTTTAATTCTCTGATCATCACTGATTTCTCCTATGGTGAAATGCGGTCTGTTTGGAGCTAACTGCTGCACTGCTTTCAAATGTAACCAACTCAAAGTGAAAAACAGAAATAATCAAACTAGTGAGTAATAATTAGAAATAAATAAACTTTATCTGAGGAAAATAATTAGTCCCAAGCATTACACTGGAATGCAGTCCAGTGTTAAAGAGACAGTTTAAAAGCACATGGTGCATTTATCACAGCTCCACAGACAAGTTATTGAGCTGTCTGTGAAAAACAGAGGCAAACAGGAAAGCTTTCAGCAGAAAGCAGTGGTTGAGGTCCTTGATTGATAGAGTTAGATGATGCAAAGCTGTCTGATGGCCTTTCTGAAAAATAAAGTGAAGGAACTCAAGGTCTTTCATGACGATCTCTGACCACAGATGAACAGCTACTTTATTACAGCACAGATTGAGGTTACACCTTAGTCCATATTCTGTCACTTTTCGATACACACGGTTAACTTTACCAACAATCTACTGTGTTTAACATAAGTGTCTGCCATCTTAGCAGGATTTTAAAAGGTTACTACAAGGGACAGCTAATTGCACTGGTTAAAAGCTTAGCTTCTTTGCCTTTCTGTTTAACTGCAGTGACTAAAAATAATATAGTCAATCTTGCTACAGACTTCTCATTGCTATGACAGGACTGATTGTTCTGGGACCTGCCTTTCCCATTTAAAAGATACAGAAACAACCCAGTTGTGCATAATAGCCAAAAATCTACCTGCTGTGATGTTTCTTTCAGAAAGGAAGTTATTCACCGCCGCAGAAATACAATTGCTTTATTTTCCTGGAGTCATTTTTAAACTAGTCATTTTAGTCTAGTATGCTGTGACATTAAACTACTATTTGATCTCAGAATTCATTGCATTTTAAATACCGAGGACTGCTGTGTGACCTTTGAAGGGCTGTGGCCAACTCGGGAGTAGCCAATCATCCTTTAAAACAACATTTGATGTGTTAGGCAAAGTTTTTGTCAGACACCTATACTGGTGGCTTGATTTGCAGTGATGGTGAGCATGTCAGTTCCCAGAAAAATCAGACCAGATCTGTAAAGGCATTTAGATCTCTAAGGATCAACATAGGTAGCTAGTGAGATTTTCAGCTGCATCTAGGGCCTAATGCCCATTGATTTCAAGAGTACACAGGCATCTAGGTGCTTCTGAAAATCTGAATTGGTGTCTATATGCATATTAGACATCCAGCTACCAGTAAAAATCTTTACGTGCCTAACTACAGACTTAGGTGCCTAACTTTGAAAATGCTGGTTTAATTTCCCAAGTTATTTTCAGTGATCATAGTAAAAAAAATAAAAAATCTCTAATCTCCAATGTGACTGTTCTGCATTCAATGAGATCCAGGTGAGGTGAGAGTGGGAAGGCAGGAAAGATGGAAAATCTCCTTACGTTTCCACCATGACTGATATTTCTGGCATCAACTGAATGACATTTCAGAAACCCTTTTTCAGAGAACACGAGTCCGGGTTTGAATCTATTCCCTGCTCTATTTCATTCTACTCTATATCAACCTATTCCACCCTCATTGCCACGATATCTGAACACCTTCCAGTAGTGCTTTAGGTGATATGAATAACATCTGTCATGTTTGGTTCTTTCTTGCTCCTTTCTTCTTAGAGAAAAAACTGTGTGCACAGCAGGATTTATTTTTCTATTCCAAATAAATGATATGTACACGCAATGTGTTTCCATCAGTGAATTCAAGGCCAACGAAGTCTGATTTGCACTTGGAATGCTTACATTTATGTCTCCTTTCATTTGTACCACATTTACACCATTGTAAATCCATTGCGTTCAGTGGAGACACTCTGACTGACAATGTTTTCAGTGAAAGCAAACTCAGAATAGAGCAGATTATAGCAAATCCCAGGAATCTTAATCTCTTCTCTCTCAGGAGCCATTGGCCAGATCTTCAACTGATGCAAATGGCATGGCTCTACTGACAGCTATGCTCACTTGCCCCACATGAGGATCTGGTACACTGACTCTTATTCAATTTTCTAGCAATTTCTACTATCTTGTTAGACCAGTATGATCCTTATTGAGGCCGGCAGACAGTAGATGCTTACTTTTAAAAATTACTTTGGTTTCAGTGTCTGAGTTATTCACCTCACATGCCATTCTTTTCTTCAGAATAGTTTTTTTCCCCATTATCCTAGGGTACGTCTACACTGCATGGCTATTTCGGGATACCTCTGGTATTCCGAAATAGCTACCCTGCATCTACACAAGCTGCCTGTTACTTTGAAATATTTTTTAAATAACGGTCATACTATTTTGCCATCCTGGTAAACCTCGTTGCACGAGGGTTAAGGGATGGCTCGAAATAGAACGTTATTTCGAAATTTGGTGCTGTGTAGCTATTTCGAAATAGATTTGAGTTAAGACATGCAATTTGCGTAGCACAAATTGTGTATCTTATTTGAAGTTTAGGGTGCTGTGTAGATGCATCCTTAGTTTAATATCTGCTTTAGAAACTTCTGCATGAATTGTATTGGGCTGTATTGCATTGATAACTGCATTAGAGGAATCTACTTGAAAGACTGACTATAGAAGATCTGGCACAACTTTAAGTTCAGGGTCACTTTTCACTAGTAGGAACAATGAAATTTAGAGGTACTTAAAAAACCAACCAACCAACCAACCCCTTATTTTGATATTAGGCCACATGCCCACCAACACAGCTCATGCGGTAGCTATGTTTCAAATTAGAAAATAAATACAAAGATATTTCTTTAGTGATGACAAAAGGCAGGTGGACATTTTGCACAAAATCTTAATTCACTATCCAGTCTGGCTTCATTCTCATACCTATCAAATGAGAAGAAAAGGTAAGAGAGAAAAAGACTGATGGGAAACCATGTAAAAGTATTCAAATAAGTTAAAGGCTATAATAAAGAGGATGGGGATCAATTGTTCTTTATGTCCCCTGAAGGTACGACAGGAAGTAATGGGCTTAGTCTGCATTAAGGGAAATTTAGGTTCTATATTAGAAAAATACTTTCTATCTGTAAGGGTTGTTAAGCTCTGCAACAGGCTTTGATGACCTCTCAAGGTCCCTTCTGGCCATATGTTTCTGTGATGCTATGTATATAGCTTTTAAGTTCATTTACCTTATAATTATAATACATCCAATTATGCAATAATGTATTTCACAGGAGGTTATAAATCATAATGTTACAAACAATTCATATGGATTTATTTTGACTGATGGCATAGTCTCTAGAATTTCTGCAATGCTTAATACAAAATGAGGCTCTTACACTATCATTCAGGTTTTCCCTCATCTGTTTTCTAAAGCACTTCCCACACAACCTGATAAAACGGAAGAAGCTCCCAGTGGCTAGTGTTAGATATTGGTCCAACGGGATTGTGGATAATGAAATTAACATTGATCACTATCAGCAGAAAGACAAGCTTTTACCTGCAAACTGAAAGTCCTAAAATGTGTTAAGTTGAAAAGTGATGTTCTGTTTTTCTACCTATCAAACTTGAAACTGAGATTTGGGAGACATACTATTATTTTAATGTAGCTTTTTGCTCTGCTTGATACTAGTAATGCTGTTTTGTTTCTCTCATCTCAGGATATAACAATGAAAATATACTGTTTCATATTTCACTCTGTTGCAAGCATTTCCTCTCCGCTTCAGAAAAAAATCTTCAAAATTAAACATATTTGCTTCATATAGATAAGGGTATTTTAAAACTATATATTGACTTTTTCATGTGTTAAGCTTTCTGGATGAATGTGGTTGCTAAATGATTGTTTTAGTAACTGTCTTGTCATCTGGAAATTTTCTTAGATTTTTTTTTGACATGATATCCCTGCAGAAATTTGGGCAATGTAACATAAAGAGCATGGGTCTGCCTATCACACTGATTACTTGACGTAATAGTAAGCAAGCTTAAGTGAACTGTGTGTCTTCAATCTTTCCAATCACTTAGGGATGGGCACCAGAGGATACCATCCATCATTCCTGGCCTGAAACATATGGTGCATCAGCAATCTTAGGCTGACCTAAATGATAGTAAAAGCTGCTATGCTGTTCACAATAAGAAATTGTTGTCCACTGAATTACAGGTTTGTGATTAGATTGCTAACATGGCCAACTTGATGTATAAGTGAAGTGTCCAGGAGAGATATTCTCTAGGATCTTTTGAAGATTAATTTATACCCTTGAAATGTGCACCAATCACCAAGTGAAAAAATATGTCAAGATATTTTTCTTATGAACAAAAAAATCACTTTAGTGGTAGCAGTCATTAATTTATTTCTGGTAGTTTTAGCAAGCAGAATTCAATAAACAAGACTTGTAATGGCTTTTGTTTTGTTGCAAGACGTATATGCTTCACTTCTAAAAACATGGGATGCTACAGACACTACCACAAAATTCCTGACAACAGAGACAGCCACTCCACAGTTTTTTCCAGAAAACCAATACAGTATAGGATCCTTCAAACATGTTGCAAAGACAAGTGCATCATACATCATATTATTCTCAAATGCAAAATAAAGAAACCTTGTTTATATTGTAGGAATACATGAAGATGTGTGTTCATCTGTTGGAGCCAATATTTAAGTGACAACAGCATAAGCATTTCATTTTCAAAATGAGCCTTTGTTATAAACGAATATATTTGACTGTGGCTCCAAAACTTTACAGTCTTGTTTTTATATGAAAGTAGGATCCCTTTCTGTCATTTTTATTTATTTGGTCATATTGTGAAAAAGGTTTTGGCCAGCAGAGTTAGGGTTTAGTTCTGGAATTTCTAGAAATTTGACAAACATCTATTTGAAAGATTCCTAAATTTAGGATGTAACTATACCTCTTTCTGTGTGGGTATGCTACAAGGGGAAAGAGCACAAATGGAGCTGGGGAACACACTGACGCGCTCGCTTGTAATGCTTGCAGTACTTATGATCCCAAGAGGTGTATGCCTAGGTAGGGCATGGGCAGGACCAACGGTCCACCCAGCATAGCAATCCATAGCACAGTGCTTAGTGAGAGATCAATACATACTCAAGAACAGCAATGCTCCACATCAAGGAGATAGATATTCTGCTATGCAAATACTGGAAATAATTTCCTATAAACATGTTTTTGAATTTTAAACTAATGAATTTATCCATGCTCTTAGCCAGTTTGTGTTCACCATCTGTGGATGTTCATATGGGTGCATAGCAAGAACGTTCATGAAAACCTGGGAAGTGGCAGATGGATTCCTCTCCTCTGACTATGGATCTGGTAGGAAACCACTTTGCAATTACTACTTGGCTTTCTCAACACTACCGGCTTTTGCCAGCAGAGAGTATGCAAATTAAATGCTGATTATCATTTTGTTGCACTTCATTTGCATAATCTATTTGAGCTGTTTTTGTGCAAGGGGTTTTTGCACAAAAACAAGCAGTGTGGCTGTTTCCTTTTTGCGCAAAACCCCCTTTTTGCTCAAGATCCTTATCCCTGAGGATCTCCTGGCACATCACTCCCTCATCCTTTCTGTGTCATTCCCCCAAATGCTCTCCATGTGATATGACACAAGAATCCTTCTGAGAAAGAGTTTCATTGTACTGGCTCTTCTAATTCTACTTTGATTCAACTGCCAAGATATTTGTCACAGACACAGAGGCAGGATTTGTCCTTAAATGACTAATGTAAAAAAACAAAATAAAACAACAATAAAAACCTTTTCCAAACATGCAATATAACTTACTATTATACTACAAGTTGAACCTCTCTAGTCCAGTATCCGTGGGACCTAACTGGTTTTGAACAAGAGAATTTTCTAGACGATGGGAGATCAATATTGTCTAGCAGCATTACCAACACTTCCACAGTTTACTGGGCTGTTAGAAGACATTTAGGGTTAAATTAGAGCTAAAGAACAGCACAGAACACTGAGAGCCAGGACTAGTGGCAGTAAACACACTTTATGGGCCACGGGAAACTTGGCCACACCCATCAAAAGTGTACATCTGGCTAACTAAAATTCTGGATGATGGAAGTTTCTGGACAAGAGAGTTCTGGTCTAGAGAGATTCAACCTGCAGATTACAGCAAGGGGTTGCTTAAATTCTTTCTTGGGAAGCCATTTTTTGCTAATCCTCAATATCAATTGTCCAGCAAACAAAAAATGTCCATTATATACTGTAGCTCTGCTTAGCAAATACACCCATTTTAAGTGATAAAAGTGAAGTCTTTTGAACCTTCCCATAAGGAGAAGCTAATTGCAAGATGAATCCCTTCCTATGGCATTGCAGATGGCACAAATATGTCTAGACTATCTGGAAACATCTATTTGAGGGATCGCTCATTTCTGTCAAAATGCAATGCTTTCCTGAAAACACGGACGAAAAGTGGTGTCCACTTAACTTACATAACAATACAAAAATAGATTGTGTTTTCAGTCAACATAAAGATTTATCGATCTTCATTGTCAACATCAATCTCTCCAATGTGGCAAGATGTAAAACCTTGCCAACAGACTATTTTTAAAAGAAATGGAGGGTTTAGCAGTAGTGCACAATCAATTTTACAAAGCCCAACAGGCATGATTCACTAATAGGTCAGGTCTACTTTTTTTTGCAGGGGAGAAGGAGTTGTGGGGAAACTGAGGTCAGCGGTGGAGGAGAGAAGAGAGAGAGTACAGATATTTTCTTTCCTCATCCCAGTATAGCACTGATGTGGAAGTTCACCATCCAGGCAGTTATTTATTTATTTATCACACAAAGAACATACTAGCTTCCGGGAGAATTCCATTTGTGGCTGACAGGGTGATGTGGCCTTTAGGAACTGTACCTGGGATATGACATGAGCAGTGTTTAGCAAACAGAAAACAAAGTTCTGTGAATGTTCGTTGGAATTTAAGAATCAACATGAATTTGATTGTACTCTCAATTTTTTTCAGTGTTCAGTTTCCACTGCCATATGTGCAGCCAGTCACTGTAGCATGATGTGGAAAATGAATCTGAAACTTGAATGCTCAAATAGGCTCTGATTCAGGCAAGCATCTAACTACTGTCTTACTTTTAAGTAACTGAGTATGCCCACTGAAATCATGGGAATATTCACACGTTCAAAGTAAAGTATGTGCTTACATGCTCTGCTGGATAGGAGCCTTACAGACTGAGAATGAACTGGTCTTGTGCTGGTCAGTTCTTAAGTAATCTAAGCAGGGAACGCTGTCACTACTATGGCTATCATTATGTTATTGTTTATTTGGTTAGCTGCAATATTATGCTCAGCTATGCACAAAAACGACAAAGATGGCCCTGAGTCTGAAATGCTTACAAGAACATTACCACATCACGTATGGTAATACACACACCTAAGAATTGGGAAAACTGGAATATTAAATATCTCCTGAGCACTTTTTATGAGCTATTCATAGATGACCAAAAGTCTGAAAACTGTGGACAACTAATACATTCAAGAATTGGAAGGGGCAAACTTGGTGAAATTATTCGTAAGAAATTATTTTCCCTAGCTGAAACCAGGAGTGGTATGCCTTTCTGAAAAGATTGGTTAATATTTGATTTTTAACATGAGATTGTGCTTATAACTGAATGTTAGACATGACCCTCTATCGTTAAGACTGCCATCAGTTTCCATTAAAACTCCATTTAATCATTTACAAGTTTGACTGAAATTTTCCATATTAGGCCTCTGCTATAAAATTATTTTAATGTCTTTAAAAGTTAAGCAATTTTTCAAATAGTTTTCAGAGTACAAAAATATTCCTGCATTTTTCTGAACTGTTGTACAGAGGAAATTACTTGGGATTGAAAGATTAAATTTGAATTAGAATTACATTAACAGATTTGAATCTTCGGGGGGGTATGTCTAGACTACATGCCTCTGTCGACAGAAGCATGTAAAACAGGCTACCCGACATAGTCAATTAAGCACAGATTTAAATATCCCCAGCTTCATTAAAATAAAAATGGCCACCACGCTGTGCCGGCTCAGCTGATTGTCAGCACAGCATGGCAGTCAAGACGCAGATCGGTTGACAAAGGCTTCCCTTGTCGACCAATCCGCGTCTTGACTCGTGCACTGTGCTGACAATCAGCTGAGCTGGCACAGCACGGTAGCCATTTTTATTTGAATGAAGCCAGGGATATTTAAATCCATGCTTAATTGACTATGTCGGGTAGCCTGTTTAACATGCCTCTGTCGACAGAGGCATGTAGTCTAGACATACCCTTGGTGAAAACTGGTTTAGTTTTAACTGAGTTATGAAACTTTGAAAATCATGTGACACGCACAGAGCATTTTAAACTACAATGTAGTAAACTATTCAAACAAAGATTTTAAGCTTCTTCACTAAATTAAAATCCTGGTTCCTTCCACTGAAAGATGATGACAAATTTGCATTAAACTTCAGAGAGCTGACATTTTGGTGCTTAGATTTGTTAAATCTCAGAGATAGAAATATCTTTTTGTTAAAATCTCCTACAGAATTGAGCAGTCTATAGACTTGTAATGACTAATAAAAAGAAATGGTGAAGAGAGGAGGCCAAAATTTGCAAGTTGCCCATTTTTTCCCTTTGATCTGCAGGGGACAGATTTCTGAGAGAAGTCTTAAGGCCTCCTTCAGTGTACATTGATACATTAAATAGGTTTTACAGAAATGTTCTCATATCTGTAAGCTCTTTCTGCTGTTATTAAAAGATGATCCCTGAATGTTTAGCCAGTGGATGTTGGGAGGAGGCAGTCTATCCGGGTTAGAAAAACATTGTGCAAGGAATTAAAACTAAATTTGAAATAGTAATACTTGGTAAAACGGCCTGGAAGAATCAACAATTTAAATCTTCTCACCAAAAGAAGATCTGTATTACTCAGTTCCAGACTGCAAAACTTTTAGAAACTATCTGCATTTTCCCACTGATTCCCATCACATTTTCCACCTGCTCCCCCTCTTCTTCCATCCTGGTCCCTCCAGCAAATCCGGTGTCAGAACTTTACCATCCATCCCTATTTTGTAGGAGGGTTAAGGTAAGCTTTAAGAATGAGAGGGAGGGAGTTGTTTCCCTGACATACCAATCATAGGAGTCCCCAACCACCCTCAATTCATTTATTTAATGAACACCTCTTGTTAAGTCCTTTCCCAAGCCATTTCTCTAGTCAACCCATCCTTTCCTTATGGAGTGCCTGCACTGGACATTCGCCAAAAGGAGGTGCCAGCAATAAGCTTGGCTGCCTCCTCCTCACACCGTCAGGTTTCCAGGCATCTTTTCATGCCATCTTTTATATCAGTTAAAAACAAGACAGAACCCATCTTCCTGAAACAACTCAGCTGTCCCATGTATTATGTCTGGATGTGCAATAACTGCTCCTCCATTACTCCCAAGAAATTTGGCCACCTCTCTGTTCACATCCTCCTTGAGTTGTCCACCATGGGAGAGCCCCCTGCCAGACCCTGCACTGAAGCATGTCTGGAAAATGATCAAGGATCAGCCCCAAATCCTTCCTTGCTCTGAACATTAGTTCCACCCTGTAAGCATTCCCCATGATGAACCACAATTATATGTGGGGGCTGTTGACGGGTCTACACAACATGCAGCATTGGTATTAGTTGATCGCATGACATGCACCTTTGTGCAAACCAGCTGAGTATCACTGCTTCACCAAAGCCCAACTGCCAACCCTTGGGCAAAACGTATGCATGCCTGTGCACCCCAAAGAGAAACATTTATTTGGTATATAGTTAGTATGAAAGAAGTGGCTTTGCCACGTTATGACTTCTTATTATGAGTGGGTGGTTAACACTTAAAAAGGTTTATAATAAAACTTTATAAAGAATAGATGTTAGTTTGGCTTCTTGCTACAATACCAGTGAATAATCCTATCACATGTTGTATGGCTTTAATTTTTGTTGACACATTCTTTAACACAGTCTTACACAAGTCTGCACATGCTTTATATGCCTCCTGAATGATGGAAGTCAGAGAAGGTGCTGTATATGTTAGCACATTTTGGCAACTATGCATAATTAATATTGTTCTATTCTTTAATGTTCAAAGCCTACTTTGAACAAGGTGAACAAGTCTCTTCAAATGCACTTCTCCACTGGGAAAGGCAAAATAGATCTGTACTCACATAATAGGCATCAGGTCCATATAGACATACTGCTGTACTGAACCTTTTTAAAAATGCATGGAGAAGCAGAAGAGTGTGCAAATCTGAACACCTACTCTAGTCTCCTGAAACATAACATCAGTTTCATGGGCCTCTTCCATTCCTCTTTGCTGATGGGCTGTATTGCCTTCAAATGACAGTTCAGTATTTGTTTGACAGTGATTTTTGTGAAGAATGAATGTATCTTTCTGATTCTGTTGAGGGGGTGTCTGTGTGTGAAAGGTTTGGTTTTTTTACGTTTATTGTCTGCTGGATGAGGTAATAAATGGTGGACTCAGTTTGATTACTAGAGGCTGATGGAGTCAATTTATGAGTATTTGTACTTCTAGGGGGGTTATTATCAGGATACACATATGTGTATGGAGGTTCATTTTTCCAAGTCAAATCTAAATAACTAATATGTTTTAATTGACTTCTCTGTAAATCCAAAGAATTCTAAACTCAGGAGAATTACAAATGTCTGTTATACATCTTTCATTTTCAAGCAGAAATTTCAAATCCCTCCTGACAGGCTGGAAAAATATGTCACTTGCCTTACTGCCAAGTAATTATTATACTTAGGCATCTATTTCATAGCAGGCTGTAATTTAGCTGAACTTTATTTTCTTGTCTTGTATAACTTAAAATAATCTATGGACATGCTGCAATTTCAAGACAGAAGCATATTTTGAGATGTCTTGTGATTTGCAGTGAACTAAAACAACTGTACATAAACTACACCATAAAATTAATATCCCTAAAGTCTCAATGGATAATACATAAACCACCTGTTTCACATCTGAAAACAGAAAAAAATAAACACTGTCAAAATGCTACACGAGATGCAAAGGTGAAACATATGAGGAAAGTTTATACTGACCATGAATGAGATATCAAACAGGGAAGAAACTGTATCAGAAATGTTGCAGAGAGAAACTCACATAGAAGTAGAGAAGCAATAAATTCTTGATTTAGCCTGGGCAATGACTAGAAATAAATCTACTTCCATAGGTTCTTTGTAATCCTAGTTGTGGTTTTGCTGCTTTTTTTTGGTGAGTAGGAGAAGCAGAAATGAATGACTAATAATAAAAAGGTGAAACTCAGACAAGCATACAGGCATGTGAGTCAGAGCAGCAAAGAGAAGAGCTCTTGAGGAAGCACTAAATGGAAGAGGTTGAAGTATCCAGACACTGACAAGTCCAACAAGGGAAAAGATAAACTTGAAAAATGACTTTATTGGGGCACAAAACAAGCCTTGATGATACCAATTAATTTGCTGTGGAAAATACTAACCTTTCTTGAATAAAAACCGAATTACCTGAAGCAGTAAATTTTGCCCCCTCTAGTTTCTATGACATAATTGAGAACTACATGCATGGACAAAACTGGGGAGAAGGCAAAAGAAGACAGAGGAACATAGAATAATAGAATACTAGAACTGGAAGGAACCTTGACTGATCATCAAGTTCAGTTCCCTGCCCTCATGGCAGGACCAAGCACCATCTAGATCATTCCAGACAGGAGTTTGTCTAACTTGCTCTTAAAAATTTCCAATGATGGAGATTCCACAACATCCATAGACAATTTATGATAACAACAGAGATGTTATCAAATGTTTGTTTTTGTAAATGTGTAACTGCTGAATCTTTCAGAGTGGGAGTGGGGGACAAAGGGAAGGCGGCTCCGCAGAGCAGTTACACATATGGAGCCAGCTTGAAAGCTGGCTTCCCGTGTGTACTGCCTGCCCCCTGCTCCTCTCCCCGCTGCTGCCTCTGTGGAAGGCAATGGGGGGAGAGAGGAGGGGAGAGGCAGGCAGTTCCACAAGAGCTGGCACATGGGGAGCTGGTTTAAAAGCTGGCTCCTCATGGGCACTGGCTCCCGCCTCCTCTCTCCCTTGTTGGCTCTGTATCAAAGGCAGCAAGGGGCTTGTGTGTGTAGTTATTAGGATTAATCTCACAGAAACGACTAAATGTTAACATCCCTAGTGCTTAACCACTCTGGCAGTTACCAAGTTTTCTCTAATGTCTAACCTAAACCTGCCATGCTGCAATTTAAGTCCATTGCTTCTTGTCATATCATCATCAGAGGTTAAGGAGAATAATTTTTCTTCCTCCCTCTTGTAAAATAATAGAATAAAGGCAGAAAGAGAAAAAGGAAGACAGTCTTAGAGTTAAAGCAAAGGTGTCCAGAAGATCTAGGTTGTATTTTGTTCTTCATTAAAGACTTTCTGTGTGAGCTGCATGATTCTTTGTTCTTCAACATCCCTAAATGCAAAACTGGGATAAGCATACTTCCTTATTATCCATTCACATTGTAAAGCTTAATTGGTTGAAATCTAAAAAAGGTGCTTAGACACACATAGTTACAAATACTGATAAATAAATTAATAAGAGGCTGAAATGTGATGGCAGTTTATTTTTCCTGATGGCACAAACAACATTGAAGTACGACTTATATGGAATCGTGATTTAATATTTTAATGGTGCATGATAAAGGAATTTTCAGTTTGTAAGTAGGAATACCGTCATGGGTGGATAGAGTTAGCTTGAACAACAAGGAGTGCAGTGGCACCTTAAAGACTAACAATTTTATTATGGCATAAGATTTGTGAGTTGCAACTCACTTCATCACATGCATGAAGAGAAAGAAAAAGAAACAGATAGTAAGGGTACAGAGATGGGATTGTTTCTTCAGAGCAAATTCAGTCAGGGTGGGCGTGGATAAGATGAATATAATACCTAAAGTGGAAAATTATTTATGGTAATAAGTGAGCCATTTTGAATTTCTATTCAGACTCATTCTTATGGTCTCAAATTTGAATATGAATTCCAGCTCAGCAGTTTCACATTGCAGCCTGGTTTTGAAGTGTTTTTTTCTTTGAGTATGGAAACTTTCAAGTCTTCAGTATGCCGGGAGGATAAAATGGTTTTAGTATGTTACCATTCTTGACGTTTGATTTGTGTCCATTTATTCTCAGTTGCTCAGTGAGGAAGGAGAAATGATAACAGGAAACTTGGAAATGGCAGAGATGCTTAGTGACTTCTTTGTTTCGATCTTCAACAAGACGTTTGATGATGAAGGGTTGCCTAACATAGTGAATGCTAGTGGAAATGGGGTAGGTTTAGAAGTTAAAATAAAAACAATAACAAGTTAAAAATTACTTAGAAAAGGTAGATGTCTTCAAGTCACTAGGACCTAATGAATTGCATCCTAGAATACTCCAAGAGCTGTTAGAGGTTGTATCTGAGCCTTTAGCTATCATCTTTGAAAAATAATGGAAGTTAGCAGACATTCCAGAAGGCTGGAAAGGGCAAATCTATTGCCCATCTATTAAAAGGGATATAAGAACAATACAAGAAACTAAAACCAATCAGTTTAACTTATGTGCCAGGAAATATCTGCAAACATCTAGATGAAAATAAGGCAATAGATAACAGCCAGCATGGATTTGTAAAGAACAAATCATGTCAAACCAATCTGATAGCTTTCTTTGATAGGATAACAAGTCTTGAGGATAAGGGAGAAGCAGTGAATGTGGTATACCTAGTCTTTACTTAGGCATTTGATACGATCTCACATGACCTTCTTATCAATAAACTAAGGTAATACAACTTAGATGGGGCTACTATAAGGTGGGTGCACAACTGGCTGGATAACCATTCTCAGAGAGTAGTTACTAATGATTCACAATCCTGCTGGAATGGCATAAAAAATGGGGTTCCACAGGGGTCTGTTTGGGGATCGGTTCTGTTCAATATCTTCATCAACTATTTAGATTATGAGAGAGAGAATACACTTATTAAGTTTGCAGATAATACCACGCTGGGAGGGGTTGCAACTGCTTTAGAGGATAGTGTCATAATTCAAAATGATCTGGACAAACTAGAGAAATGGTTTGAGGTAAACAGGATGAAGTTTAATAAGGACAAATGCAAAGTACTCCACTTAGGAAGGAACAAGCCGTTTCACACATACAGAATGGGAAATGACTATCTAGGAAGGAGTACTGCAGAAAGAGATCTAGGGGTCATAGTGGACCACAAGCTAAATATGAGTCAACAGTGTGACACTGTTGCAAAAAAAGCAAACATGATTCTGGGATATATTAATAGGAGTGTTGTTATCAACACACAAGAAGTAATTCTTCTGCTCTACTCTGCGCTGACTAGGCCTCAGTTGGAGTACTGTGTCCAGTTCTGAGAACCACATTTCAAGAAAGATGTGGAGAAATTGGAGAAGGTCCAGAGAAGAGCAACAAAAATTATTAAAGGTCTAGAGAACATGAGCTATGAGGGAAGGCTGAAGGAATTTGGCTTGTTTAGTTTGGAAAGGAGAAGACTGAGAGGAGACATGACAGCAGTTTTCAGGTATCTAAAAGAGTGTCACAGGGAGGGCGGGAGGGATGGTTCTCCTTGGCCTCTGATGATAAGACAAGAAGCAATGGGCTTAAACAGCAGCAAGGGAGGTGTGACGGGGCATCAAAACCCCGCACTGAGAGCTAGGGGCTCTGCGCCCTGGCAGAGAAGCCGCGGAACAGATACCGGCTGTGCGCCGGCTGCTCCCAAGCCGCGGCTCAGCAGGGACGCCGCAGCTCAGGTGAGCAGAGACGCCGTGGCTCAGCTGAGCGGAGGCGCGGCTTGGCGGGGCAGCCCCACGGTTCAGCTGAGCGAAAACGCGGCTCAGCTGGGCGAGCGCCCAGACGCCACCGGAGAGGTGCTGGGGCCAGCCCGGGCGGGCCGAAAGGCCAATCAACGGCTCCGACCAAATCGGGGGTGGGACAAGCGCCGGGGGGCCGGCCCGCCGGGAGCGTCAAATACCGCCGGGCAACGCGAGCAAGAGGCAGCAGGACGGAGAGACGGGACTCGCCAGGAGGGACCTCGACACTCCCCGATCTGTTGCCCCAGCTGAGATGCACCGCCACTCGGGTAAGGACCATGGAGGGGAGAAAAGGAAGTAGCCCAAGGCAGGGGCGGTGAGGAAGCCCGTGGGCTGATGCGTTTAGGGGCACACCCCCGTCAGCCGGACCCAGACTGGCAGTCAGTTGGAGTCCTTAGGGCCCTGGGCTGGGGCCCGTGAGTGAGGGCGGGCCCGGGCTCCCCTTTTCCCCCCTCCGCGTGGGGGAACGCGTCGGATGAGGAGCACTCAACGGTGAGGGGCTAGAGAACCTCGCTTACAGGGGACCTGGCGTCCCAGGACGGGGACGATGCGGGCAGGTCTAGACGTGGCGGACTCACATCCTCCCCTCCCCCTTTCTCCCGGATAGGAAGGGGGGATTCGAGGCCGTCACAGGAGGTTTAGGTTGAACATTAGGAAAAACTCCCTTACTGTCAGGGGGTATATCTACACTACCCCGCTAGTTCGAACTAGCGGGGTAATGTAGGCATACCGCAATTGCAAATGAAGTCCGGGATTTGAATTTCCCGCGCTTCATTTGCATAAGCGGGGCGCCACCATTTTTAAATCCCCGCTCGTTCGAACCCCGTGCCGCGTGGCTACACGCGGCACGAACTAGGTAGTTCGAACTAGGCCTACGCGTGGAATGAGGAGTAACGGTAGTTCGAACTAGGAAGGGTATTTCGAAATAGGAGGGTAGTGTAGACATACCCAGGGTGGTTAAACACTGGAATAAATTGTCCGGGGAAGTTGTGGAATCTTCATCTCTGGAGATATTTAAGAGCAGGTTAGACAGACATCTAACCGGAATGATATAGATTGTGCTTGGTCCTGCTATGAGGACTTGATTTGATGATCTCTTGTGGTCCCAGTTCTAGTATTCTATTATTCTGTTATGTAGTCAGGTTTGCCAATGTATACGACAGAGGTGCATTGCTGGCACATGATGGCATATATCACATTAGTAGATTTGCAGATGAGTGAGCTTATGATGGTATGGCTTATGTGTTTAGGTCCAATGATGGTGTCACTAGGGTAGATGTGTGGACAGAGTTGGCATCGGGGTTTGTTGCAAGGATTGGTTCCTGGTTTACTGTTTCTGATGTGGGGTTTTCTGATGTGTTTCAGGTTGGGGGGTTGTTTGCAAGTGAGGAGCAACTAACTGCTCTTTCATACCTAGAATATGCAGAGTATGTCAACGGAACCATAGCAGCTCTTTCATTGAATGCATAGAGAACATTTTGCTCTTGCTATCAATGTTGTGTGCAATCAGCACACACCTCACTTTATGTGCCCTGGCTTTGCACGTGTGTTACATTAGTAGAAAACAAACAAACAAAAACTATGTGGATGGAAACCAGCAGAATTTGGAAATCCTGCACTTCGGCAAGAGTAAACAAAGTGTCTTGAGGGCCACGCATAGAAGCCTGCTGGGCCGCATGCGGCCCTCGGGCCACAGGTTGTCTACCACTGACGTATTCTCTTTGTCTTATGAAAGCTAGTGCCAGGTATCCATATTACAATGGAGAGCTGCTCATGATAGCTTTCTTGAACAGAGACAGTGGAACCAGCTGGGTTTAGTGCCCCCACAATGAACATATAAAAGGGTGCAGATCTATGTCTCTCCTGCCACCACCAATATTTTCTGCTCCCACTACACCTTCTGGAAGTGGGGGCAGAGCAGGACCCAGCTATGTACCACTCCTGTGGAGAAGAGTCAGGAGCAGCCACTAGTCCATGGCACACGAGAGCAGACCAGTGACCAGATAGTATGTAGGACTCCCTGGCCCAACCTAGACTACCATTGGTCCTGCTGGAGATACCCAACCTGAGGATGGGACATGAATAGAATGTGAATGAGCTCCTAGGGTGGAAGACTTTTTTTTTTTTTTTTACATTTTAGTTGTTCTTATTCTTTTTGCTGTAGTTCATCTTTCTAGGTATGATTCTACTTAACAGGCTTCCAACTTAATGGTTCTGGGCCAGTTTCTAAATCATACTGTTTTCCTGCCATAAAAGAGGATGACCTATGAGAAGCCCAGACATTGCACATATTTTAAAACCTCTTTCTCTCTCCCCTCTTTACTCTCCCAGACTCATTTTAGCTATAGTTCTTTATCATTTCTAGGGTTATTCTAATTATCAGGCCCTGGTTTAGAGTATCTGGGCCATTTTTTCCTCTCTCTCCCTGGGTAAGGTGAGTTTTGGGGAAAGCAAAGGGCTTGGGGAAAAGGCTTGCCTCCAACTACAATTTTTAGGGGATATTTTTGGTTCTTATATTTACAAATATCCAGTTCTTTTACATGTCTCATTGCATGTTTAAGTTCAAACATCTCTTTCTGTTTACATGTTAGGTTAATCTTAGCTTTTTAAAAATCATTTCTAGTTGTGGCACTACTGTTTAGTCATTGACTAAACAGGTAACAGGGTCATACATCAAATTCTGTTGGTTTCCTTCCTGACGTAAGCTGGGTCTTCCAGCTGCATTCAAGGGGTGGAAGATTTTAGGTCAGACCCTGGAAGGCAAAAGATTTAGGTATTAACATTCTTTCCAGTACATCATCATGTCCTGTGACACTGAGGTAAGGTGGGACTTCCAGAAATAATATAGCTGGGGATAATTAAAAATATAATTTAAAATAAAATTGGAACTCTATTTGATATAAAACTGAACTGTTCAAACACATATTAGTAGGAAGCATACCTCTTTTTATAAATAAAATGAATGCAGTTATGACTGATGAATGACAAAGCTGACCTGACAGAACATAATAATTAATACTTCATAATCTGTTCATTCCTTTGTTTCACTTTATCCATTCATACAGCTACAGAAACACTATGTGTATTTTTTTATAGAATTATGTAAAAACAGCTCCCCAAATCTGCCAAGGCTGTTAAGCTGCTGTAGATAAAAGTCTTCTGCAACCACAAATACTATGCAGCTGTATTTAAAATGTAAGGCTTCCTTACTGCTTTCTTGTATAATGTCCTCATGGAATCCTATCTCTTCTAATGTTTTGGAGAAGTCTGAGGTGGCGCCTGTACAATTTGATTTTGTGTAAAAATACACACCAAATCTGATTTCTGTTACATTAAGGACTTCTCTGGTAAAATACATGGAGTAAGGAATGAAATAAGCTGTAGTTTTACAATTAGTCTTCAAGATTGCTTTCTTTAATACTTGACCACTAATATTAAAGAATATTGTATCAAAATACAAATTTAATTGAATGAATATATATATATATTTATATATATATATATAGTGGCAGAGTTAAGCTGCAGGTTAGATACTAACAAATACAATTGATTTGTATTCTTTTTTACTGGAAATATTTGTAATATGAAACTACTATATAATACGCTCATTTTAATGCATATTCAGTACTGGACAAAGCAAATTGCTGTCACAGGTTTATATTCAAATGCCATTAATCAAACAGAATGCTTAACTCATTGGTTTGCTGTGGCAGGGATATAAATAAAATACTAATGAATACCTTTCTTATTGGCAGTGGTGGCATGTTGATGTGGATCACAGAATCATTTTTAATACAGTTTGAACCTCTAAAATCTGGGACTCTCTGGTCCAGAAACATCCGTGATCCAGCTGGCCAGGGATGGAGTAGCGGGGCTGGTGGCCAGGAGACCAGTCCTAATCGGGGCTGCCACTGTGGGAAACACAGCCTCAGCCAGGGCTGGTGAGGTGCAGAGTGCAGCCTCAGCCAGGGCTGGTGAGGTGCAGAGTGCAGTCTCAGCCGGGGCTGGTGAGGTGCAGAGTGCAGTCTCAGCCAGGGCTGGCAGTGGGCAGCGTGGCCCCAGCTGGGGCTAGAGTCAGCACCATGGTGAGGTGGGGGGCCACAGCCACTGTCAGGTTGGAGGCAATGGTGTCAGCCCCTCTCTGGGGCTGGCATGGTAGGGAACGCAGGCCTGGCATGGTGTGGGACTGGAGGCGGTGGCAGGGAGCACAACCCACCCGGAAGCAAAGCCTGCAGTCAGGTAGAAAACCTTGACCTCCCATCATCTGGCAAACTCCATTATTCGGGACCACTGAGGTCTCGAGGGTGCCGGAGAAGGAAAGTCCGACCTGTAGCTCTTTTTTATGCTATCTATTAGCTAAAAAGCATCAGTGTCAAGATTTAAAACAGAACAAAGAGCAAACAATGGCTTGACTCTGAGAAGTAAAAAAAGTGTCTTCCGTATTTTAAAATTATTTTGTTATACAGGAAGTTGACATGGTCTTTAACTGTGTGCTTGTCATTCTCTTCCTGCACAGTGTATTGCTACTTGTATTGAAATCAACAGGGCTGGGTGAGCAGCAGCAATTCCTTTTAGAAGATGATTGCTTTCCAATTCAGAACAAACCAAATACATTTTGACATTCTAAACAAGAAAATCCCCCCCCCTCTTACCCCCGCTCAAAATCATTTCAGTACAGTTGAAACATTTTGGTTTGATTTTGTCCGAGTGTTTTGTTTCAATTTTTACTCTTTACATGATAATTTTTTAAAATAATTTAAAAATTCAAAAGCTTCATTCCAAAAATATTGAAATCAATTTTTCAGCACTGTCATAACTTATTCCCTTGTTTTTTACTGCAAAACAAAATGTTGGGAAAATTAATACAGTTTTATGAAACGTTACAACCTTGACACTACTGTATTTTCCAATGGAAAGCTATTTTTTTCCCCACGCAGAAGCAAAAGAGAATTTGCCCTCGATTTCCATGGCAAGAGGATCATGGCCAAAATTTGGGGGAGAAAAAACACAGAATCACACAAAATGTGTGCAAATACTATTTTCTCCTTCTACACTTTTTCACTTTGACCTTGAATTCACTGATAGTTTAAAAGAATTTGTATGTGCATAGTTTTAACATATTTTTTTACTTCTGATTTATCCACTCTTTGCACTGCCTCACATTTCTAGCTGCCTTTTTTTTTTTGACATTTTATCACCATCTAGGCTCAGTCTCTATGATGGAATTTATCTTTTCCCCTGATTTCTCTTGCCTGCATTTCTCCTCTATAAGCACAGACAGATGTACCCCCCAGACAACTTTACTATCCTCCCTGTCGCAAAGTTTCTCAACCTCAGTGTAATGCCTGGTACTGTGCATTACACATGTTATTCTCCTGTTTAACTAACAGGAAACCTTGGTTTCATTTGGCAAATTTTGTGATATCCTTGGGTGAAAGTAGCTATAGAAATGCAAGGAGTTAGTTATATCATTATAATTAATTTGTTTTGCAATACATGCCTGCCTCTGAGCAATATATATTTCAACATTATATGTGGGGAGTCCCTTTGCTTTGACTAGAACCAGCCTTTTTTGCTTTGTGCATTCCATGAGCAGCATTTTTACACAAAGCAACACCTGCCCCATTGAGTAAGAATGGGGAAACACTTGGGTGAATGAAGAATGGGCTGCGGCAGAATGTTACCCATTCATGCTGTTGCTCATAAAGCTCTTGCCTTCACACTTTCATCTGCCTGTATCAATGCACACACTTGGGAGATGGGATGATGATATACTTTAGATCTTCATATGCCAATGTGAAGATAATCAATCTCAATTCTCTTGAAAAATGGAACTACTTTGAGAAAGGAGCAATGAGGACTACCAGTTGCTCTCAGGCACTGAAATCTTTAGAGTTGTATCTATAGGACATAGCTTGGCCCTTGCAGAAATATTTACATATAAAAAGGAAAACAGGGAAATTTGTCTTCCTGTCAGTTTCACAAATAGGCAAAACAAGAATAAAACACAAACCTTTTGCTCATCGCTCACTGTCCTTTTAGAAACTTTGTCAGAACTCAGAATCGCTTGTCAGTCCCATTTTAGTTTCTACAAGTAATTTCTTTTCTTTTCTTTTGTGTGATTTAAACATGTTCTAAAGAGTAAACATTTCATACTGCTGATCCTCAAAAATCAATGTTGTTGGGGGACATGGCCTCTTACTACCTCTCCTTTTACTGGTTTCTCTTTTCTACCACATTTCAATCCAAAGTCATACATTCTGTTAAGACTTCCTCTTTTCTTCCTCTACATACTTACCTCACCCTATTGCCCTTACTTAGTTCATACCAGAAAATGGGTTAAAAATGGATTTTCACAATGACCAATTTGCTGATTGAGTTTAGCATTAGCAACTCGGTGATGTTTTGCACATGCTTACATTGCCATGTTTCATTCCCTTTTCTCTTCCCTATTTCTTGGGTCTTCCAGTATTTCTCCCTGTAATCTCTTCTGATTCTCTTTCCCCTTTGTGAAAGTCATTCTATCATTCTGCTCTCTCAGGGTGTGTCTACACAGCAAAGTTATTAAGGAATAACGGCTGTTATTCCAAAATAAATATGCGAGCATCTACACAGCAACTATGTTATTTCAAAATAATTTCAAAATAACGGATGGCTTATTTCAACTTCTGTAAACCTCATTCTATGAAGAATAATGCCTGTTCTGAAATATCTATTTCAAAATAAGACGTGTGTAGATGCTCCACTTCTGCTATTTTGAAATAGCCCCTCACCAGAGCCATTCTAAGTTATTCCTCCTGGGGCTCTAAATCGAGATAGCACATCTACATTAGGGAAGCCTGCCTCTGACTAATTTTGAGGCTTCCCTGCAGTGTAGCCGTGCTATTTCAAAATAATCTATTTCGGAATAACTATTCTGGAATAGCTTATTCCAAAATAACTGTGCAGTGTAGACGTAACCTCATAGACTTTTTCATCGCTCATACAAATGGCCAGCATGCAAATGAAGAGAAAGTAAAACAAGTTGCAGAAGAACAGCACTGATAACTGTCTTTGTCCATTTCACACGATAGCTGCACACCAGTATGTTCATTGCAGCCCAGATTTTGGTCAATGTACATCTTTTCACTGGGTCTGGAACTCGGCTAACACAGAAAAAGAATTCAGGAAAAGTATGCAAGTAATGAGTGTTACTTATGTAATGAGCACAGACCTTAAATCCGAACTGGAATGATCAGTCTCAGGGGCAATTGTAGGTGCGTGTGCGTGTGTGGAGGGGGTGGCATCCAAATATGGAGTCCGATGCAGATGCTTTATCATGGAACAGAGAATAGTTTGATTCCCGAAAGAACAATGTTCAAAAATCATCAGACTTTAGGATTCTGCAAGGATACTTTTCCTATCCATACCACATTACATTAATACAGGTAATAAATTCCTTTGATACATAGGAAGATGAAACCCTCAGCAAACCAACAGACTAAGGCCGAGTTCTGATTTAAAACCCATGCAAGTCCAGTGAAGTCAATGGGGACAAACAGGGCTTAAATCAGCACAGAATTTTACCCTGGGTATGAAACACACACACACACACGTGTGCACGATAGAGGGTTATTTGGCCAAAGGTGAACAGATACCTGGCTGACAGCCACAAGGATCTTTGATAAAGAATTCCACAGCCACCCCTCCTCCACACGCACTCTCTGCACCTTCTTAATCAGGCAGCAAGACCTAAGAGGGGGCAGGGAGGATTCATTTGCTACAGATAAAGACCCTGTCACAGAATGGCTTTTCAAGGGAGGAGCGCATAAACTACATCTAAAATGGTTTCTGCAACTGGACAGATTTCCTTCTGGAAAACTCAGCAGGCAGTGGAAGTCTGTTCTCAGAGCTTCTGCTGCAGAAAACCACTGAACGTTTCTGTTGAATAGAAGCTTTTATGTGGTGTTTTTCATTGATACGCCATCACTGTCTAAATATGATGTTCTGTTTTAAGAACACATAGTGCTACATTAGTTCATTATGAAGCAGAAAGTCTTTGAAGATTCTTTGTGTAATAAAGAGGCTTATGTACAGGTTGGTGTAGGTTTCATTTTTATTAAACAGCAATTTAAGCAACTTTGAAATTCAAAGCCCACTTTTATTTAATGATTTCATATGTCTGCCAGCAAAATCTTCATTTCACCAAAACAATTTCTCTCTCTCAGGGTGAAGAGATTCCACCCACCTGCAAACAAGGTTATAGCAAACAGCTTCCAAGTATATTTGAAAACTTGAACCATTAACACTTCCTTAAATTAGCAATTCCAGACTACAAAAAGAGAAGTTATTGCAAGCTAACCTTAATAGCATGATTTATATGCATTTGTGCATATTTAAAGCATTCACGAACCATTAAATTATAGCCTTCTCTGCCACAGAGACATATAATAAAATGAAGACAAGTCAAGAATAATGTAAAGTATTTAAGAATAAATTCCACACTATCATTTACCATCGTATTGCACTTCTTTGTCATATTGCATCAATTGATCAATTATTTATATTTTAACAATAACATGACACATCTACCCATTTATATTAACCTCTCAACCCCAACGCTCTGGTGTCTGAATGCCCCACAAACTTTAATGTATCTACCATCTATGAGACAGAAAAATATTATCCTCATTTTACAGATGGGGAATGAAGTCACAAAGGGTATGTCTACACTACCCTCCTAATTCGAACTAGGAGGATAATGTAGGGATACCGCACTTGCAAATGAAGCCCGGGATTTGAATTTCCCGGGCTTCATTTGCATAAGCCGGGTGCCGCCATTTTTAAATCACGGCTAGTTCGAACCCCGTGCCGTGGTACATGCTACATGCGGCACGGAGTAGCTAGTTCGGATTAGGCTTCCTAATCCGAACTATCTGTACATAATCCGAACTTAATTGACATTCCACGAGGAGTACAGCTAGTTCGGATTAGAAGCCTAATCCGAACTAGCTACTCCGTGCCGCGTGTAGCCACGCGGCACGGGGTTCGAACTAGCCGGGATTTAAAAATGGCGGCGCCCGTCTTATGCAAATGAAGCCCGGGAAATTCAAATCCCGGGCTTCATTTGCAAGTGCGGTATGCCTACATTACCCCCCTAGTTCGAATTAGGAGGGTAGTGTAGACATACCCAAAGAGACTACACGACTTGCCCATAGTCCCACAAGAAAAAATATAAACTATTTGACAACTTTTTAGAGCTATTGCCCTTAGATCGCCTGGCAGAGCAATACAGTACCACAGTGGAGATCTGCTTTAGAAGAGAATACCCTTACTTTACTAATGGACTTAGCCAAAGCTCATTGAAATCAATGGAAAGATTCCAATTAATGTCAACAGGTTTTGAAACAAGCCTCTACTGAATGTCCCTTAGACTAATATAGGAAAGTGTTACACCTGTTTTCATGTCCTTTTCTCTGGGCCATTTAAGGAATGAGAGTCCTTTTGATAAAGGAAACACACACATTAATCTGGCAGAGCAAATGACCAGCTTCCCCAGGGTGCATTACTTGAATCCCTTCTATTAATTGTTCAGAATTATTTTTCAGAACAATGTTATATGCCCTCTATACCCAGGCAACAAACAACTGTGCCTGCATTTAATTGCAGGCAAAAGAGATGACGTTTCTAATTAATTAATGAGTGTAACAAATAGATGTCTAAATATCATTTATATCCACAAATTTCAGGAGACAAATCTTTCTGGAAAACAGCCTATATAATAAGCTATTATCTAAAAAGGTAATACTAACCTTGTGTCTAATCTTAAACTCATTCCTCACTCTTTAAAAAAAGGCTTAATTGACTTTAGTGAGAGTCTGCTGAGTGAAAATAAGGCTAAATATTTCAGTTTGGACCCTTATTGTTAAGCACAATAAAAACCAAACCCACAATGCAGTGTTGATGACAGCTAAGACGCATAACTTGGGTCACAATACATTTTCTTAGCCTGGAATTATTTGTTTAAGACCTGAAACAATATTTAGAACTCACCTTGATGTCATACAATCTGAAATAAAAACTACAAATCATAAAACAGGAAGCGAGAAGTGCTTGATCAAATAGAGGATTAAAATGGAGTTTATACAGCATGTGGACTTAGTAGATCAGATTAATAAACTTCTATTAACATCACTAACTAGCCTATACAATTTAAGCAAATGTTTATCGGATACACAAGTCGACTAGTAGCTTTCCCCCACCCTTGCTGCCTCTATCAGATAGAGGCAGCAAAGGCAGGGGAGAGGGAGAGGGGGTCCTCCAAAGTGGCAACATCGCACGGATCCCGGGGTATGGGCTCCATGCAGCGCTACCATTTTGAAATGCTGTGGCGGCGTTTCAAAGGGGCAGCGCTGCACAGCTGATCCCGGGCTCTGTGTGGCACTGCTGCTTTGAAATGCCACGCGGCATTTCAAAGTGTGCAGAGCCCGGGGTCAGCTGGGGACTCTCCAGCTGATCCCAGGTTCCGCAGAAATGCCATGTGGAGCCCGAGATCCCTGCTGACTCCGACTCCACATGGCATTTCAAAGCAGCAGCACCGCATAGAGCCTGGGGTCAGCTCAGACTCAGAGTTTCCTGTTAACCTGGGCTCCATGTGGGCACTTCTGCTTTGAAATGCACAAGAGCCCCCACTGGGGACTCTTGTACATTTCAAAGCTAGTACGCCACGTGCAACGTGGGGCCAGTGGGAAGTCCCGCTGACTCCGGGCTCTATGCGGATGCTTCCATTTTGAAATTCACAAGAGTCCCCGCTGGGGCTCTTGTATATTTCAAAGGAGGAATGCAGAAGTGCCTATCGACTAGTCGAGTAGTCAATGGAAATTCCATCGACTGCTCAACTATTAAATTAATCAACATTTAACATCCTTATTCTACACAGCAGTTATTTTGAAATAGAGAACTCTTTCTTTGACTTCCCTTACTCATTGGAAAATGAGGGTTGCAGGAATTGAAGTAAGCAGTCCTCCAGCTCAACATTATTTCAACATTATGTCAAAATAACTGCTTGTGTGTTGACGCGGACTATGTTATTTTGGAATGTCGTCAGTTATTCCAAAATAACACTGCTGTGTAGACATAGCCTTATTTCCTCAGCTGAGCTTTGTTGACTAGCCTACATGTAACATGATTAAAAAAAATCATAACCAACCAAATATGCCATGAGCCAAATTCTACAGTTTTACTAGTGTAAAATCAGAGAAACTCCACTGAAATTATTTGTGGTGACTTAGGCCAGGATTTTTAGAGGAATTAAGGTGGTTTAAAGTCTAAAATCTCATTTTCAAAACTGATTTAGGCACTTAGGGGCCTAAAAGTCAATGATAATGGAATTCAAACATCTAAGGCTATGTCTAGACTGCAAGCCTCTTTCGAAAGAGGCTCTTTCGAAAGAGAGCATCTAGACTGCACGTTGAACTTTCGAAAAAGCGGCTTGCTTTTTCGAAAGAAAGCATCCAGTGAGTCTGGATGCTCTCTTTCGAAGAAGCCCTATTTACATTGAAGAACGCCTTCTTTCGAAAGAGGAACTTTCGAAAGAAGGCGTTCTTCCTCGTGAAATGAGGTTTACCGCCATCGAAAGAAAAGCCGCGTTCTTTCGATTTAATTTCGAAAGAACTTGAGTCTGGACGCAGGGGACGTTTTTTCGGAAAAAGGCTACTTTTCCCGAAAAAACCCCTGAGTCTGGACACAGCCTAAGTGCCTAACATCTGACATTTATAAATTTGAGGATGTCTCAATGCAGATCTAAAATTCCTAGTTTCTCTATCAGACCAAATCAACCCCCCAGATGCTAAAGAAGTCTGGATCCAAATTCAGATCTGAACTTTGGGTCTGTGATTTTCATAAATTGTTCAGTCCCCAGCTTCTTTATGATAAAATGGATTCAAAATAATCTCCAGTGTAAGCAAAATATAACTTTTTAAAATTATCATTATTCAAAATCTTAGCATTTTTGTATTAATTCAACAGTTCAAGTTACGAAAGATGTAATTTTTCTTTGTGGCTTGAAACATGCATCACTGATCATTTTTAGTATTGTTGAACAAGGAGATTGCTAACAAATTTTATGATAGAAACACATACTCAATGAGATTATAAATTAGCTTCCTAAGAGAAGCCTCACTGATAAGATTAGATCTAAAATTTAGGTCACTTAATTTTAAGACTCAGCTAATGGGCTAAAAAATTGATATCACTTTGTAACATAAATTCAGATTCAATCTTTTCTGACCATAAACATTAGCACCATTATACAGCTACAACTATTAAGTTTGTTATAAAATTAAATGATCCAACTGTAAAATTCATGTTATTTCTGATTGTATAAGCTGTAGTGCAAAAAAGAAATGATTTCATATCACACTGCCAAATTATAAAGTTTAGGCAATTAATTTTTTAGTATAGTATAATCCTATTCTCACTAAAAAATATATAAATTTTAAAAACTCTTCATCTCAATTTTGTAATATACTGATGCTATCTTTAAACATTTGCTTCATTTGTTTTCAATCATATTTCTAGTAACAGAACTATTAAAACATTTTAATAAAACAATCTTCACCTTTTCTTCTTCAAAGTTCTTACTTAAATATAATAATAATGAAATGTGGTTGTCCTTTGAATACCTCACAACTGTGTAAGAAAATTGATAGGCTGGTAGGTCAGAAAAAGGGAACTTGTCTTGTCTTGTAGAGAAATAATATATTATTGACTCATATTCTTTACATGTTTTAAGTACTAGAAAAAGTTGCGATGAAAGAGTATTCCAATACATTTTGCACTTACTCGGCAAGAGAATGTTTTTAATGCATTCTGCCATCTGCTCTGTCTGCTCGGTTTTTGCCAGTGTCTGTAGCTCACCATTTCCAATGTCTACCATGGTCACTGGCTGATTGCTGTTTGATGTCTTTTTCAAGGTTTTCATACTTCTTTGTACTTCTGCCAGTAGCGTTGCTTGCATTGCTTCAATAATCTGTCATGAATGCAGATTATTAGGAGAGGATATTTGTACTTTTAATTAATTACATGATTTTTTTTTTCAAATGCTGATATTAGAAACACACAATTCAAGAAAGCTATAGTAGTTGCCATTAGAAAGTTAACATTTGCCAATAGTGGTCACATAGTGAGAAATGAGATACCACCATTTCCCTCCCCCCATAGTTTGATTAAGAAAAAACAGTTAATTGGATAGTAGTTCGGTGGCATCTGTTGTCAATGGTGACTGACATTCAACACACGAGTTTTAATTTTCCCTAGATTTACTATAAACTAAAAGCTTCAAAAATATACTAGAGTTTATGGGCCAGAGTTTTAGCTGGTGTAAATTGGCATAGCTTTGTTGACTTTAGTAAGGCTTGTAAAATTACACCAGCTGAGGATCTGACTCAGTGTGATTATCATGAAAATTCTTCAATTTGTTACATGCTGGTGGGCAGAACTGGGTAAAGACTGAGTAAGGACTTCATGATTTTTCTCTGCCTTCTTAGAATTCCAGCTGTTTCATCCTCAGTGTAGAAAGTTGCATTAATGTTTTGCTCTTAGTGCTAGTATCACATAAGCTGTACCTCAGCCAGGATGCAATACTCTTTTTCAAAGGGAAGAAGAAAATACTCCACACAGATCCTGTTACCCTAAAGGAAAGGTTACAAATCTGCTGGAATTATGACTGGCCTACAATGTCAGTTCAGCAGTATGTTCTGACAGGTGATTATTTCTGCCCTTGCTTGGTAGTGCCACTGCATTTCAATATGAATTAAACACAGAAAATCTATTTTGAATTAATAAGGCTGAACATTTTGAATTAAATCTATTAAAGCATTAGATCACCATTGCAATTCCCTAAATCTGGGGATAACAAGGGGCTAGATCACCTCTGATGCAGTACGAAGCAGCCTTAGAACTACTCTAAACATTCTTCTGTCCATGGATTGACAAAGCTCAATGCACTTTTTCTATTCATTCAACAAGTATCCAATATTACATATGGAACCCAGGAACATATTATGTGGATCTGGCTATCCCGTCTTTAATCATTTGGGAATTTCTATACACAAAGGTGATTCCTAGCTAGCTGTGAATCCGCTATCCTTCCTCTGTTTTACAGAATTAGCACAAAGTGGGACAGGGCCTGGTCCATCCAGTTTGTAAAGTATCTTTTTACTTAATCCATAGGGGTAGGGTTTGTGCTGTCTCTCTCTCTGCCCACAGTACTGGAACTTTACAATTCTATGTGGTCGACAGACTGGATAATTTTATTTACATGAATTAAGTATTACACAATGGCATTCATTCTTCAGGTCAGGAAATTGCAAATAGGATGTTAAGGCTTCCAGGCTATAGAGCTGAGAAACATTAGGGGAGGCATCTATGGGCATGTCTACACTAGTGAATTAATTAGAAATAACTAAATTCGAAATAATAACTCTTGAAATAATAAAACCAAATTAGCATGTTTCCACTATGGGGGAGCCTCAAAATTAGTCTGAGGCAAGTTCCGTTATTGTGGATGCGCTACCTCGACTTAGCCTCATGAACAACTAGGGAGTGATTACTTCGAATTGCTCTGGGAAGTAGTTATTTCAAAATAGCAGCAGTGGAGTGTCCACACTAACGCTATTTTGAAATAACTATTTCGAAATAAGTGTTATTCCCTGAGGAAAGCAGGAGTACAGATTTCAAAATAACCAGCCCATTATTTCAAAACAATGGGCTTGGTAGTGTAGACAATCCACTTATTATTTTGAAATAAGCAGGGTTATTTTGAAATAACTTCCTAGTGTAGACCAGGGCTATGAGTTTAGGCTAATGCTCAGTTAAAGCTAGGTGACCAGAGATTTATTGGAACAGATGCAGAGTCAGAGAGCTCATCACCCTACAGTCTATCTCTGCTCACTCCCAGGTTGGTGTTTCACCATTTTGACTGTATTCTGGTAAGATGTACCTTTTTCAGGAGTCCATAGGGTAGGAGTAAGCTGAGTAAATTGAAAGGGAGCATATCCAACCTGTTTGTGATTTGTCAAAACATTCCACTTTTTTTAAATTAAAAAGTATTTTATTGCAAGGAACTTTCCTTCTGTTGTAGGGAAACAAAAAAAATGAGGTTTTGTTTGGATTAGACATGAAAGTCACAGAACTTAATAACCCTGAACTTTTGGCATTTTGGATGCAGAACCAGACTTTAAAAAATGAGAAGCAAACACAGAAGTGCTATCATTGTTCTATACCTATTCTGGCAGAAAATAAAAAAAATGACAGAAGTTCTCAGAAAAATTTAGAATAGTTTGTAGACAAATGTGTTCCTTGTGTTGAGACACAGTGAATACAGGCTACAAAAGTATCAATTTTTTTCATTGTTTTCTGATATGCTAAGGCTCTGTCACAATCTAGATCAGCATTACCTGCATTATTACTGTGTACACTGGCCAAGCAGTATTTTGTAACTTAATTTCCTCTAATATCTCAGGTTTGCATCAAATGGCAACCTTGGTAGAGAGAACAAGAACTGGATGGGAAAGGTGATACAGAGACTGAGCTATGCTCTTTTGCACTATTATAAAATCCCTTCAGGTCAGGGATTGAGAGGAACATTGAAGGAACAATGTGAGGAAACTTGCCCATGCTGTAACTGTTCTGTGAATAGATAAAGGACTCTACTCTCCAGGGATGTCAGTCAGGGCATCTTTCATAAGGACTAACATAAAAAAAATAGATTTTGACAGAGCTGGGAACCAGATAGTGGGAAGAACTGCATTTTTCCATTTGAAATGACTTAAGGAGGGTATTTGAAATTCCAAATGAAGGAACAGGGAGGAGAGAAACTTTAACATTTCAAAGCTAAGGAGCCAGAGAAAACAGGTAGACATTTTTTTTAACTAAGAAGGATTCGCAAGGGAAATCCTTGCATATACCTTTCTTCCTGCTAACAGTCAGCAACAGGAAAAATATGGTTGATTGCACTATGGACTGACTGACCCAGGGAAAGGAACTATCCTTTGGAATGTTGTTTTTTATTGGTCATATTTGCAACTAGATTCTGCATAAGAGTTGCAATATAATGTGTTAAATAAAAATACAATCTAATATTCCTTGCACAGATAAAGGGGAAAATAAAATACTTTTAATACAAAACATCAGCAGACAATAGCAAAACCACCATTTCCTGTGTTAAATACTATTGAGCAGACAGTATAGTATAAGAGAAGAGGGAAAGAATTTGAGAAGAGCAACTATATATGTTGGGACAATGTGAGACGAAGGTGTTACATTTCATTTGAAAGAGTATTGAGATGAGTGGTACAAAAGAGTAAATAAATGTTCCTTTAAAATTATGAGAGAAGGGCATATACCTATACAATACTGGTGTAAAAAGAAAACCTCTCTCAAATTAAAAAAAACATTTTAAAATACAAAAACTAAAACTAATTTTTGCCATGCACAATGGCCACTGAAAACTCTGCTTGAATGTTGTCATCACTTGAACAGAGTTAAGCAAGCTTTGCTCTTCAACTTTCTCTCTGCATGTAGCCAAACTATTTGAATAGTGTAGCATCTAAAATCATTTGTGACATTGGCAATAGGGGCCTCATGTCATCAGCTATTAAACCAACTCCCATTCATGCTTTATTGCTGGTAGGCTGGTTCTGTTAACCCCGTCACTTCAGGAAGCATAGGCTCAGAGCCAACACATTAATAAAGGGAGGCCTGAGGTTCAGGCAGGGGAGGCAGCTGGTCATTCTGGCAGACTAACCCCAAACTACTTTTCAGATCTGAAGGTTTTAGCACCTTACAAGGTGTCCTCAGCAATGCTCAGTGACATTTAGTGGGTGCCTTGGACTGCCACACATCTGCCAAAATACTTTGTCCTGATTGACACAGTACCTGCTTATAAACACAGCTGAAGCTGTCACAAAGGCCTCTGGACACATCTGGGAACTAAAGGAACGTGCTGCAAATGGTCAAATGGGATCTTCTGCCTTAGAATAATGCAGAAGTCTGATTAGCTTGCTGAAGTAGGCAGGCTACTGAGAGATGTTTTTGTGGATGTTAGGATGCTAAATCCACTAAGATCAGTTCTGGTTTTAATACAGCTTCACTCAATTAATTGGAAAGTACAACTGGAGAGACCAAAGGCAACCACAGGATTTCTGGATATACGTTTTCCAGTCCCCAAATTCAAGAGATCAAAAGATTTTATCTGACAACTGCACCTACTGATGCTGACCTCCTATATTTGAGTTTTAATTAAAAAAATTCCAAAGAGAAAAAAAATTGGCTTTGGGATGACAAGTTTGTTGGGTAATGTTGAACTAATGTGGAAGATGATAGGTCAGTGAAAGATTTAATAATCCACAATAAGGGCACATTTACACTGCATGAAAGATCGACGCTGCTGCAGTTGATTTTCCGGTGTTCTATTTTGCAGGTGTAGTATAGACCAGGAATGTAAAGAACTAGTCAACTATTCAATAAGCAAATACATATCGGATAGTCGACAGGATAGTTGACTAGTTGCTCCCCCCCACCTTGCTACCTCTATCAGATAGAGGGGGGAGAAGAGGAGGGTACTTAAAAGCAGCAGTGCTGCACGGAGCCCGGGGTCAGCTGCTCCCTGCAGCGCTGCCACTTTGAAATGCCGGATGGAGCCTGGGATCAGCTGGGGAATCCCCTGCTGACCCAGGGCTCTGTGCAGCATTTCAAAGCAGTAGCGCTGCTTGGAGCCCGGGATCAGCTGGGACCAGCTGACCTTGGGCTCTACCTGATGTGTGAGCTTTGAAATGTACAACAGTCCCCAGTAGGGGCTCTTGTGTATTTCAAAAAAGAAGTGCAGCGTGGAACCTGGGGCATTTGTTGTTCAGGAGTTTGAGCTTGCGGGTTATGTAGCTGGAGTCAACTTATCTTAAATCCCCATTCACACAGCGAGAGGTGAATGGAAGCAAATGCTCTTGTTGGCTTCCCTTACTCCTTGCAAGGAGTAGGAGTACTGGTGCCGACAGGGGAGACCTCTGAGTTCAATCTAGCAGGTCTATACTAGGGATGCTAAGTAGTGATTAATTTGACCTCTCGCTGTGTGAATGGGGATTTAAGATAAGTCGACTCCAGCTAAGTAATTTACATACCTGGAGTTGCATATCTTACTTCGACCTTCCCATGTAGTGTAGACCAGGCCTAACTGAGCTATACCAGGAATGTACAAAAGGAAAGGCAGAATATTTGCATACACCACTGCTCTTTATTATGGCTAACAGTGTTGTACAGAGTATTATTTCCACTGTCCCATGAATGCCTCTTAGCTGAAAAGTGGTATTCTTCTCAATGATGCACATGCCATTTGACATGTAGTACATGGCTACATAGAATTATATGAAATTTAGCAAAAGAGTAAAACAGAAAAGGGACATGTTCATAACAGATGCTGGATACCTTCAGAACGAATTCTCTTGTGGATGCAGAGATGCAACGCTCCAGCTCATACTCCTGAACAACAAATGACCCAATCATAATGCAAGATCCATTATGTACCTATTGTCAGTATGACATTTTGATGCAAGGGCCTCACTCTGGAGGCTCAGTACAGCAGCACAATTACATCTGTTCCTCAGTTTCCCCTAGTGGCATTCAATAAATCCAATGAGGATTATGTATATTCCATAGCCTTTAGGCCAGAAGGGACCATTATGATCAACTACTCTGAATCCCTGCATAACAAGAGGCCAAAGAATTTCTCATAGTGGTTTCTGCATCCAGCCCAATAACTTGCAGTAAATCTTCTAGACATACACTATGCTTGATCTAAAAACTCGATATGATGAGGGGTATATTTCAAGATTGGTATGGGATGGAATCCAAAAAGAGACCTTCAAAAAGTAAGCTTCCATAGTCTCATGAGAACATTCTTTAGTCTGAATTGAACTTAATGATGTGGAGGAGACATGCAATTACAACACACTCCAAACAGTATGTGGTTAAAAGCTCATAGTGTCAAAGCAAAATATATGATAATTTAAAAAAATATGTTGGAGCAATATACATGCAGGGTGATTTGGATGATAAGCAATTTTGCCAGAAGCATAGCTGAGTACTAGCAGCCCCCCTGAGGACTGAAATGGCACCACAAACCTTGTGATGTGGTGAACCGATCTGAAAAACACTGACACACACGATTTTAAAAAAATATATAAAAATTGTTTTTTTTCTAGTTCATTTTTTTCTTTCAACAAGACACAAGATTTCCCATTCCAGTTATGGCTAATGATACTAATAACAGATATTGAGATGTTCTATAACTAATAACAGATAATAGAAATGTAGTACTGGAAGGGACCTCGAGTGATTTTTAGTCCAGTCCCTGCACAGAGGCAGGACTAAATATTATCTAGACCATCCCTGAGAGGTGTTCATCTAACTTGTGCTTAAAAACCTCCAATGACAGAAACTCCACAATCTCCCTAGGTAATTTGTTCCAGTGCTTAACTATCCTTACAGTTAGGTTTTTTTTCCTGATATCTAACCTAAATCTGCCTTGCTGAACTTTAAGCCCTTACTTCTTGTCCTCGCCCCAGTGGTTAAGAAAAACAATTTATCAATCTCTTTATAACTATTGTTTGTGCACTTGAAGACTGTTATCTCCTTTGGTTTTCTCATATCCAGACTAAACAAACCCAATTTTTTTCACTCTTATTGTAGGGCATGTTTTCTAGACTTTTAATCATTTGTGTTGCTCTCCTCTGTACTTTTGCCAATTTGTTCACAGCTTTCCTGATGTGCGATGCTCAGAAATGGACACAATACTTCAGCTCAGGCCTTACTAGCGCTGAGTAGAGCAGAAGAATTGCTTCTTGTATCTTGCTTATAACACTCTTGCTAATACTTCTCAGCCTTTTTGCAACAATATTTCACTGACTTATATTTAGTTTATGATTCACTATAACCTCCAGACCCTTTTCTCCAGCTCCAGACCCTTTTCTCCAGTACTTCTTCCTGTGCAATCATTTCCCATTTTTTATTTGTGTAACTGACTACTCCTTACTAATTGCAGTGTTTTGCATTTGTCCATATTGAATTTCATCCTATTTAATTCAGACCTTTTCTCCAGTTTATCAAGATCATTTGAATTCTAATCTTGTCCTCTTTCAGGTTGACATCAGCAGCAAACTTTCTTGTATGTGCACTCTCTGTGGTGCCTCAGTGGTGGAATGTTGTACAAGTAGGCTGCCCCTCCAGCACCTGTAGCTGGAGAGGAATGAGCTGAATGTTCTGTAGTCCATAAACCCCACTTATATCCAGGCCCCATACCAAAGAGGCCCTCTTGGCCTGCAATCACCTGTATCCAGAGCCTCTTGTCTTCAACTGGGGAAGAATCTCTCTTCTTAGATTGAGGACCCCACAGAGGACAAACCACAACAACCTTCCTTGGAAAAGCACATAATTCTGCTACTATCTGGAGAACTCCCTCCATAGGGACCAAGCTTCACTGAGGCTTGGCATGCATATATCCTTCACTTTGGAGTCTCTTCCACCAAGGAGTATTCTTCCTTGGTTTCCTTTCCTCGTAAGTCCCCTCACCAGGCTCCTCTCCCATCCCCCGAAGGCCTCCCTTTAGGATCTTCCTCTTTCTACATTCCAGGGACAGTTTCTCTGTTCCCAAGTCATTGGGAGTAGGTTCATTTTATTATTCCCAGTTGCTCCCCTATCTAATTATCTGCCTCCAAGCTACTCAGTTAATTAGTCCCAGGTGATCCTGAGCAGCCTTGTATCCTCTTGTAAAAGCCTGCCAGAGATCAGGTAAAATCTTGACCCCTTCAGAAGGTCTGACGGACATGACAAATGAGTCTTATGCTTACAGTAATCACCAGGACATCCCATAGCAATCTATAGTATCCACACAGAGCATTAACCTGCCTGCCACGGCACCAAGATCACACAGGCAAAAGTGCAAGTTAAATTGCCTTGTGAAGCAGGAATCCGCTCCCTTTAGGAGTGTGCTCTTGAAGGGGCTCATACTGAGTAAAGTATGGAGCCCTGACCACACATCTTTTTAACCCTAACCCATACCCACTTCTTCTCTAGCACATATGAAATTGAGCTTCCCTACGAACATAAACCATCTTGATTTTAATGTATCTAATGTATTTTAATGTAAAACATTTAAAGACTATTCGCTGGGACTTGCATCCTTTTGGTCAAATGAGCAACATTCACCAGATCAGATGTATAAGCTATGTGAATTTTAAATTGATTTCTGTTACTCGGTATTACCTAAATGAGGCTCACTAATGCCTACTTTGCCATTTCAAACCACATACTCTAAAAACCAAAATAACGCCATGATGAACACCTTGCAGTTTAACATAGAAATTCTTTCTCCAAAGCACGCACACCTAAATGGAAGACCGGATGTGATAATTTCCCCAAAGTCTACATTTATGATGTTACGTACTGATATCAACATTTCAGTAAAATATCGCTTTATAAAAATGACATTATTACAGTCAGATGCGCTATGTCCTACCTTTACTGATTGGTCTCTCCAACACAAAATGAGTTTCATCAATGAAACATTCCCAGGATCAGGGAAATGATATCCACTTTTATCTGAAAATATATATGTTCTTTATGAGTTCACAATAAAATACACATAAACAACACATATGAAATTTCAACTGGTCTTGCACTATATTTTTGTAGTGTTCAACAACATATTTGAAACAGAATCATTTTATATAATTTGTATTCATTGTATGCATAGACATGTCTGTGTAAGACATTTATATCTGTACATTAGAATTATCAGTGTGTGAGTGTCTGTATAAACACACACAATACATATATATTTGAGACAGTCTGTGTGTCTGTCCATTTCTCTGCAAGTCCATTTGTTCAAGAACTCTTCCTAAATGGTAAGTGCTAGAACTACCAAATCTGATATGCAACTTCTTATCTTAACTAAAAGCAAGTCAGGGTTTGGCTATGGCCTGTACAATGGAATGTGCCTATAATTAGACTTTTTCTCATAAAATGGAAAGGGAAGCATAGGAGGCACAGTTATAGAATGATCACAGGGGCAGCAAAGACCCAGAGATAGGATCTGGAACATCTATAACCCCATAGGGTCAGCAGGGAGCAAGAGTAGAAAAAGGGCCAGCTATCTACTATGCATTTCAGAGAGTTTGTCTGTATGTCTGTTTATCTACGTGTCTGTCTGTCCACCAGCCAGGAAACATGTATCCCTCCACCAGTTCTGCCTGTTGCAGCTGCCATGGGAAGGCACTTCTCGCCTGGCCTCAAACTAAGGATGTTAAAGAGCAGTTATTTGGCTAATTGTGTGGTCAATACAATTTGTATTGACTACACGATTAGTTGATAAGGGACTGCTCTGCAGAGCTGCATCATGGGTGGCTCCTGGAGCTGGCTCATAAGCCAAGACCGTGGAGTCCTGGCGTGCTGGCTCTGGACCACTATACCTCTGCATTTAACATGTAGTAAGAGCCAGGAAGTTCTTACTACATTTAAAATGCAGAGGTGCAGCTAGCTTCAGCAGCCTGGGCTGGCCATGGACTGGGGATGCTGCTGCAGCAGCTTCTGCTCGTGGCCAGCGTAGGCTGCTGCAAACAGGGGCTGTTTGGTGGCAGCAGCCCCTGTCTGCAGGTGGGGGGATGGGAAGCAGATCCCTGCTGGGAGGCCTGCAGACAGGGGCTGTTGCCAGAGCAGCATCCTTTACTCCCCTCCCCCCCGCTCCATTGCCTCTGATAGAAACAGTGGCGGAGGTGGGGGACAGGCAGCACTGTGGAGACAGTGCTGGGGGGGAACCGGCTTTTAAGCTGGCTCCCGATTCCTCCCTGCTTGCTGGCAGCAAGGTGGGAAAGGAAGCGAGTAGTTAAGTACTCCACTCAACTACCCGATAAAAATAAGCCTATCTGGTATTTGAGTAGTCGACTACTCGCTTACATGTCTACCTCAAACTGCTGCTGTGAGAGACAGCTGGGGCTCTATCTCTCTCTCTGGGGCAGCCTGCATTCTGAACTCCTGAACTCTTCATCCCTAGTCCCACCTCAGAAAGATGATTTAAATGAAGGAAAACAAAAAACTTATTTTAGTTAAGGACCTGAGCAACGCTCAGTAAATCATTTAGTACATATATGAGTATTGCATAAAATTATTTATAAAGGGTTAGTTTAAGGTATCTATTAGAATTCTGTGAAATTTAATGGCTTCTTTTTTAAGAGGTTTCTCCAAACATTTTTTTTTCATTCGGTTTACCAGTGCCTAGATAAGTCTTTCCCCATTTCAGAAATGATATTGTGCACAAAGTCTCATATTTCAAAAATAAATATGTTACAAATTCCAGCAAAGAATTGACCCATAGTCATAGCTATCATATATTTGGTAAGTGAAGTGTAAACTTTCTTTGAGTATTTTAAGATGACGAGGAAAGCAGGCTTACAATTCAAATGTAAGCTTGAACTTTTAATTATGAAGAGTCTTCTGCCTCCTGCATGCTGCAAACTTCATTTACTGCAATGGAAGTTGCGATCAAAGGTTCCACCATGCTATTTCATACAAAGTGGGATGCTCCAATTATTGCTGATATTTTTTTGAATATCTGCACTCAAATCACTCACATTCTAGGCATATATGAAAGATAAAGCTACCATCTAATCAGTATAATGTACCAAATCCACAGCAGATGCAAGTAATTTCTTCAATTGCAGGTTGAACCTCTCTAGTCCAGAATTCTCTTGCCCGGAAACATCTGTTGTCCAGGATGATTTTAGGTAGCCGGATATCCACTTTTCATGGGTGTGGCCAAATTTTGCATGGTCCCATAAAGTGTGTTTGCAGCCACCAGTCCTGGCTCTCGGTGTTCTGTGCTGTTATTTAGCTCTAATTTACCCCTAAATGTCCTCTAACAGCACAGTAAGCTGTGGAAGTGTTGGTAATGCTGCTAGACAATATTGACCTCCTGTAGTTCAGCAAATTCTCTGGTTCGGAACCAGTCAAGTCCTGAGGGTGCCGGATTAAAGAGGTTCAACCTGTAGTTGAGGATATGGCTCAATTTTGTGGCAAGCTAACTATATCTTCAGCAATGTTATGGGAAAAGTTTCAAAATCATGCTATGGTTCAAAGGTGGGATTTTCTTTCCTTAAAACAAATTTTATGCTTATATCATATTGGATTCTTTGGTAAAATTGAAGATGTAATCTTGCTATATAAGAACTAAAAGGCCAGTTTCTACTATACCCAAGAGGATGTCAGGTTGTCTGACCTCAAGTAGCAGCAAAGGTGAATTACTGATTTATTCTAATCATGGGTATTCGATTTGATGGAGACCAGTTTTTATGTTTGACTTAGAAGCATGTAGAAAAGTGCTTATTGTGTAGTGAGTCTAAAAAAATAATACAAATGAAGTTAACATAAAAGAAAATATGAAAAGAAATATTTTCTGATTATATTTTAAATGAGAATTCCATGAGGAGAAGAGACACTAAAATAATGTCATTCTAGCTGGAAGGCTCTACTATGGAAAGAAGAAGCTATTTTAATGTGGCTGCTGAAATGAGTTTGTTGGAGGTTATGGTAATATTTCTTTTCACATGAGAAAAGGCAGGTTGTGACACATGGGGGTGGCGGCAAAGGAAGAGGGATGATGCATTAATCAAGACTAAAGGTATGGATAAAGTTAATGATAATGGTTTCCGCAAAGGTAGAGACATGTGGAAATTCATATTTTAACTAAATTTGCTCCTTATCAGTGCTGAAATATTCAATAACTTTATAAGCATAAAAGAATAACTATCCAGCTTTTAGGGTAAACCCTCCCATCCTTTGAAGTATGTAATATACAGATAATCTCAAAATGGTCTAAAATGTGCATCTGAATTCTCAGGTGGTTTTCAGAGCAAATGCATGGTCATGAATTAGCAGAACTTTCTTGTTTAATCCATTTCTTCCTCATTTGAAATTTGACAAGCCAATGCCACTCATCAGCTGCTTATCCCAATATTTGGCTAATAAGCTTTGCAGCTTAATACATATGTTATTTAGAATAAGTGGGTTGATTCAACCTTTGAAGTAACATGACAATCCCTGAATATTAATGCTGAGTAAATGTTCTGAATCACAGTCCTAAATTGTATATAGTAGCATTACAAAACTGCTGGATACTTAATATATTGTTTTATCAGAATACTTTATCATCTACATTTTTTAAAAACAGTTGGATTACTGTAGTGCAGTTTGTGGGATTTGCAGAATCTGAATCAGTTCACTGTAGTTTTCAGTTGATGACTGTGTATGTACAATTGCACTTGTACTTTGTAAGTAATTCTATAGTATATAAAAAACAAAGATTGACACAGCCTGCCATCCTGATATGTATAGAGAAAGAAATACCATGCAATGTAATTTTGCAGCATGAAAGAAACTGGCACAAGAGATTACAATGAGAAAAGCAGAGACATTAAAAATGACAAAAAAATGAGAGAAACAAAAATGAGAATATCAGTAAAATTGTTCTTTTCCATTTTAAATTGATTTTTCAATGGCTTTTCATGGGCAGGAGAATTTTGATCTTTTCCTTGTCTTTCTTATATCACTTTACTAGCTTTGTTACATAAATCATCAAAAAACTCAACTGTTAGTTAATTTTGGCTACTGTAGCTAAGGGAATGTTAAAATTATCATAGAAAAAGAAAATTCCTGCAAACTTCACTTGACACAGTAGGTGAGTTAATACAAAGAAGTTGCAATTTCAAGGAAAACTAATAGAAACATAATTGTAACATTTACAGTTACAGCTTGTTGGTTGTAGATGGGCCAAGTTCTGAAATCCTTAATCCTGAGTCAGGAAAAAATCCCATTTACTTCAGTGAGGGCTTTATTTCAATAAGGACTAAATATTTGACCCTATTTATACAGATATAAGACCAAGATGACAGTGATTAGTCACATTTTCTCCTGTGCACTGCCCCAATCTACCATATCTTTAAAAAATATTTAGTTATTTACAACAAGGTTCAAATGATAATTACCTTCTCTAATCTGAGCCTACTGAATTTCTACTGAGGATTCCCCACGCTGTGGGAAAATCTTTGAGGATGAAGAGCTAGCATAGCGGGCTCTGCAAAACCCCAGGTGTGCTGAATGGGTTGTAGCCACAATACTGCTATATTTCA